>NW_008796042.1:432164-458758 GCF_000699145.1 Aptenodytes forsteri | reverse complement strand
GACTAGGGGCTGCGCCGCCATAGTGGGGCGGTCGTGGGCGGTGCTGGGCACTGTCGGCTGCGAGGGGGCGCTGGAGGGCCGCAGCTGGCCCGGGAGGTACCTGGGCCCGCAGCGGGCCTGCCAGGGTGGAGCGGCAACGCCCGGGCAGGAGCCGTGGCTACCGCAACCGGGCGCTGATGTCGAAGCTTCTCCCCTCAGCGGTAGCGAGGGAAACCGACGGCTCAGCTCGACCGGGGCCCTCTCCTGCCGGCTGCCGTTAAGTGGCCAGGCGCTGCGATAAGTGGCTCTGTGGAGACGCTTAAGTGTATAGATAACAGGAGTGAGCTGCCTGGTAAAGCGCCTTCAGCTTCCCCGCAAGCTTAATGACTGCATCCTCACAGCTGGACGGGTGAAATTTATAATGCCGGTGAAAGGCAATTTTAAACTAACTGCTTGAAGATGCCTGGCTTTACACCCGTAACTCACGTTTTTACAGACCCTGTAACTAACTGAGCCACCGGCGTTTGTAAGGCATTCAAATGCTTGTCAACGGCCTTCAGTAAATGGGAAAGCTATGCGAGTGTGCAGATCCTTATTGAAATAAAAAGGTAAGGGGGAAGCATGGAGGAGTAAATAGAGAAACCAGAGGAAAAGGCCAAAGAATGGTTCTTTTGGAGTTGTGTCTGACCTCTGCTCAGTTTATAGATCAGAGGGATGAATAAAGGAAAATGACAAATGTTTTCACATTATTTGCTATGGGTGTGAGAAGTTTGTATTTTCAGAGTGTAAGCCTTTTTGTTTAAAAAAAAAAATTAGCATGAGAGTAAGCAAGATAATCTTGTAGACAGGTGAAACTGTTTTTTAGTCAGTGTACTAAACCACTCCTGTGCCTCTGTTGTTCCCATTGCTTTATCAAGCAACAGTTAAGTGAAATTAAGATTCTGGCAGCTCTGTAGCACTTGCTCATCATCTGTGGGGGCAGAGACACAAACTGGAGTCACGGCAAATTCCCTCTGCTGCTGTTGTTGCTTAGGAATAACCTCAGGCACAGACATGTGGAGTATTTGCAGCAGAGCTTCACTTTCCTCTGCTTTGTGCCATCTGTGATGATCTTGCATACAAAAGGAATGAAGGGTAAGATTGCAATGAAGGGGTGTGAGGTGCAGTAAGTGAACTGCCCCACTATGTATCATTGGACAAAATGGAATTTTTTGCAGATTCCAAATCTAAGTTGGCCATCACATTCTTTTCCCCAAATTTCCTGCACAATATTGGTGACAAGTGCTGCACCTTCCTTATACCTGTAATCCTTATTTTGAGTCACTTTGCACACAGGAATAAGTTACATGTAAAATTCTTCAGAGCCCCAGAGAAGTGCCTATCAAAGCATGACCAGCTGTCCTTTGCCAAGGTAAAGTCAGTTTAGGAAAATTGATAAACTGTGTGCTTGGCTGCGTTCTTCACTAGCAGAGCATCAGAGCTGTTTGTAACAGGTTTCTCTCAAAGGCTGTGTCTGCCCTGGGTCTTTGTGCTGAGCTGTTGAGTCCCTTTTCACTGGGTGCTTGATCCAGCTGGAGGTTTTTTTAAATGGCAATTTCTCTGATGAACTGAATCCTTTGCACATTGTATGCTCAGCTGCTTGTCAAGTTTGTTTAATATTAGAAGAAGCAATTTTGGTTGCACTCAGATTTTCCACGACTGACAGTAGTTTTACACCCCTTTACTTTTATGTGGAGCTTACATATCTGACACAAATGTGGGATAATAGTAAAAATATTTATCTGTTTTAAAACATTTTACATCTTCAAAGCCAAAGCATTGACAGTCTGAACTGTGCTGTTCTTCACCTTGCTGGCAGCTGGCCGGTCCATCTGAGCCTGCCCAGAGTCATCACTGAGCCAGCAACAAGCGCATTCCAGTGAAACCCCTGGCCTGCTATAAATCTGTGCAGGCAATAGGTAAGTTGTTCTTAGGCCCGTTAAAGTCACTGGAGCTGTGTGCAGATTTCATCCATATGGAGTGATTTGCTGAGTTGGGAGCAACTGTGTTTTCTTACGGGTGAACTTTCTCCATTTTTCACTAACACCCATCAGTGTCTCCCTTATTCTTTCCTCCCTCAGCTCACTCCGTTTCTACCATAGAATGGACACAGCAATCTTTGGTAATTAATGCTTTTTCTTGCCCACTCTTTCCCTTCCCTTTTTATGCTGTTTTTCTGAATTCTAGGTTCATTTCGCTGCCCTTCCTCTGGCCAGTTCCAGTCAGCGGTATATCTGTATTTACCTTTATCTCAGTAGGTGCCCAGGACTTGCAAATAATTTGGTTGTATTATCAAGGCCATGTGCCCCAGAATTCTGATGCAGGTTCCCCTTTTCCTGCAAATCCTGACATTTTAAATAGTAATACTGAGTGGTTTTCATTTGCCTTCTGCTTTTTTAATCTCAGGAAACTTTCATTGCTAACATCTGTTTTGCTATTTTTCCCCTCAAATAACACGGAGAGAGAAGTGGGGGGGTTTCCCACTTCCTTTTTCAAATGAAGGCTGAGACTTCCATGCAATCCTAAGAAATCAAGGCATGTGGATGTTCACCTGAGTTGGGCAGCTGCTTAGGAAGCAAGCCCTCTTTGATTCAACAGCAGGTAATAGATACCCTATTCAGCATGGCCATGTGGATTTCAGAGGCTGTAAATACCTAAAGGTTGACTAAAAGCCATGCTCGGGCCTTGTCCCATCTTTACTAACAGCCTTCTTCCTTAACTGCTGGGTGAGCTTTGTCTCCTTCTAGGGGCTGAAGGGATGGGAACTGGTTTTACAAGCCCAGCTGGCCTTTTTCAGCAGCTTTAGAAGCTAAACTTGCAGCTTTTTTTCTCTCTTAAAAATGCTGCTCTTGAGTATGAAGGGCTCCGGGAGAAAAGAAAATTAACATGAATTACACAGGCGCCTAGTCAGGTCTCTGGCCTGGAGTTTAAAGACAAATTCCTTGCTTCTTTCTACGTTCTCACTGGATCCTCCCTTTTGCTTTCACCCTGTGGATGAGTGCAAAGAGGTATAGCTCTTGTGCAACCTAACAAAGGGTTTTCAGAAAAATTACATGTACTGCAACCTTCATGAAAGCACGAGAACTGATGGCACTGGGGCCATGGGTACATGAAACCCAGCTGTCTTTCTGAGAATGCGTATTCTGCCTGCCTCCTTTGTAGTTTTCGGAGGCAAAAATCCAGCTTAACTCAATGTTCCTCTTCTGTACCCTAAAGTGGGTAATAGGAAGACAAAGAGTTGTTTCGGTCTCTCCTTCCTTGAGAGCTACTACCACATAGCTTTCAGTCAGAATGTCCCTTCGCATGTTTTTTTCCTAGCTGCATCACATGAGAAGCACCTGACCTGAGACCAAGTTAAAAGACTCTAAGCAAAGCCCCGCACTGTATTCATGTGACCATCAAAAATATTTCTGCCTTTTTTTCTGTTCTTTATACAGATCTGTGAAGTCATTTCCTTGAAGGATCTCTCACAGATAATGTAAAGTATGCCCATTCCTAGGAAAATCATGTGACAAGTCACATCGCAGCTTTTTGACTTGGGAAATCAGTGTCTCTCGCCAGAAGCAATTGTCACCAGGCTGGTGGTTGTTCTGAAGTACATAGGGATGTTCTGTGGGATTCATAGAATCATTAAAGTTGGAAAAGATGTCTAAGATCATCGAGTCCAACCGTCAACCCAACACCACCATGCCCACTAAACCATGTCCCTAAGCGCCTCATCTACATGTCTTTTAAATACCTCCAGGGATGGGGACTCAACCACTTCCCTGGGCAGCCTGTTCCAATGTTTAACCACTCTTTCAGTAAAGAAGTTTTTCCTCGTGTCCAAATTGCCCTAATGTGCTCCATTTTAGTAGCTAGATGTTTACAGTAGGAGATCTCAGGGAGTTTTTGGTTATAAACTGTTACAATCCTCCAAATATATCCAAGGACTGTTTTATTTTAGGAGGTATAAGTGATACCCGGAAACAGGACTACTGACACAAATTCAAACACTGAGATGCTCCCTTGACTTTCGAGTGGAAACAGACACAACACCATCTGTCGAAATAACATTAAAAACTCTTATGCTTACACAGAAGATATGAGTAGGGTCAGGCCCAGCATATCTGAGGTTTTATGCTAGAATAGACAGTACTTTCCAAGAGTCTTGCTCAGTTTATTCCACTCTGTAAATCTGCAGTCCCTCAAGGAAAGGTCATTACTGAATACCAAAGTAAACTTTTTTCTCATAACTGAAGGAGATCTGCTCATTCATAAGATTACTTAGCACGCAGCCAGGGCTCATGACGGAGTGCCACCTGTGGATGGGTATTATATATTGGTGTCATACTTCTGTGTTGATTTTTAAAGAGTGATCCCACATTGGTGTATCCATGAAGCCTCAGATCCAACCAGACAGTTTAGACTTATGCTCCAGTACTGAATAGCATGGTATATCCTTCTGCCTAAAACAGAGATAAAATACGGATCCAAAGTCCCCTAGACTGTGGACTATTGATCTGACTCTTGGAAGCACATCTCCATCGTAAGGGGATGCTAACCAGTTGTGCTGTGAATGTTCATTCAGTACGTGTCTCCCATGGTATTGTGTAGACCTGAGATCATCTCATGGTCCATTCATTCCAGGGTCTATAGCATCACAGAAGCTGTGTAGACGACTGCTTTCTAATGTGTGTAGAAATGAGCTAAACGTGAGACCCGAATCAAACAGACAAGGCCAAGGTGGTGGGAGGGGAACAGGAATCAAATCTGGTTAAGTGTGCAGTCAGAAAGCAATCGGTGATGCATCCAAATCAATGCAATACCACCAAAGTCTTGCTTTTAAGCACAGGTCCTTTGCACGCCCATCGAGCAGGAGCAGGACTGCTCCAATGGGAGTGCCCTGTGCCTGCCTAGGAGCAGGAGCAAAGCTCCTGCTGCCATGGTGCCCTCTGGACCACTGTCTCATTCAGACAGTTTCTCCTGCCTCCTTAAGTACGTTTTGTACAGTTTTGCTAAAGAATCAAATATCTCTTTAGGAGACAAATGCACTGACCTGAAAAGCAGTACTATGCCTTTAAAATTGTTGGTATCTCTTTGGCTTTCCAGATCTTGGGACAAATCCTTCAGACAATCCCAGGCTCTGAGAAGTCAGCAGGCCTGTTCATGTGACTCGGAAAACTGCGGGTTAACACTGCTCTGCTCTGCCTGAAGTCAATGATAAATCAATAATGACTTTAACTGAAATGAGGTCAGTCCTGGGAAAAAGGAAAATACACGTCTAACATCTTCTAAAAATACACATGACAGGCAAAACAAGACGTTCCCCAAAACTATGCAGATGAACCTATATAATTTACTTGCGCCTTCTGCTGGTAGTCATCGTGGGGAAGACGTGGGTAAGGAATGTCAATTATACATCAATATCCAAAAAAATCCTTCCCCAGCTGTATTTCAAGGATGTTCCCTCCTCCACAACCTATAAAAGAGAGTCTTGCTATATACACTAGGGGGCAGAGGCCGCCTATGCTTGGACATCGCCTTGGTAGTGGGATTAGCGGTTTGACATAGCTACATCTGCAGTCTCAACTCGGTTACACTGTGTGATAATCCTTTGAGGGGATTTTATTGTAATCAGATTCCTGCGAAATACTTTAGGTGCTCCTATAGCCCTCTGCGGAGAATTTATTTGTGAAATGTCTCGTGTTGCAAAACTCCTGACACTACCAGGACAATTGTTTTGAAGCCACATTGTTTGCTGGATTCCACCACACTGTTCAGGCACTCAGATTCAGCCCAGCTTGTCTCTGCTGGCACAGCTGTATTCCCCTTTCAACTGTGTTGAAATTTCCCATTTCAGTGTTCCCATTGCTGGAGCTACAACTGTAGCAGCAATGGCAAGAAATCTGAGAGAATGTAGGCAAAGATATATTTTTCACTCCCCTAAGGGGTAAGGGGAAGAGTGTCCTATTTCGATTTTTGTTAAAAAGAGCAAGGCTTAATTGCTTTCTGTTTCTGAACTTCACTCGTACTCATGTTAAGCAGCAGTTTTCCAAATAACCCATTGTCATATTTCTGCAAGCTTCTCTGCACAGAAGCACTTAGAATAGTTTATCTTACTAACTTTCAAAGTAAATTAAATGTTTGTTTTAAACCCCTTCCCCTTCAGCAGGAGTGGCGATTACTAAAATAGCCTTTACTGGCACTTAGTTTATTTAACTTTGCATTAACACCATTTAATCAAGCCTTAAATTAGGTTTTGAACCAACTTAGTTAAACTAGTTCAAGCCAGTTTGATTTTCAGTTATGCAGTAACTGAAGAGTTTATTACATTTTAAGATCAATGAAATAAGAGAGTTCATACAGGGATTTTCTACTGATCAAACAAAGCAGTTTTAAGGCAAATCTACAGTTAAACCACTGTGGCTTTTCAAAACCTTGAGGCTTTATTTTTCCTCTTGTACAATGAAACTGTAAGTAAGTTGAAGAAACGAACAAAAGATTTCTTTTATGCATCAGGGAGGTTCAAGCATCGATCTCAGATTAAGGAAATAACAGTAACTAGTACCTCCTCATCTTCTTCTTTATAACTTCCCCCCCCTCTTCCCCATCTAACAAGCATCAATTGCTTCAAGAAGAATTTCAGAAGTTAATTGTTTTTAAATTCTGCAAGGTCTTGCACTTTGCTAATGAATCATCCTCCTCACCTGTAATTTTTCGTCAGCAGTTAAGCTTGCCTTTTTCCATTCCGTTGCCATATTTCACCCAAATCACCTTGGTGTTCCCATACATCTCACAGATGTTTTCATATAACAGTAATATGTGTTTCCAGAGCAGCAAAATTTTGCAGGCATTATGAGTGACACTCATCCTTGGTCAAAAACGGTCTTCATGAAACACAGTCATACTGCAACTCTCTCAGACGGTACAGAGTTGACTGTTGGTGGTGGATAAGCTCTATCCATTTGACCCTGTCTGTATTTGTCTCTCAAAGCCCAGGTAGAGCCTGGAGATCATTTCAGGCAGGGCTGGGTTGAAGTACAGCTGCTATTTAACAGCTCACATAACAATAGACAATAGTCAAGGAGAGAGGAATAAAAGAGAACGGCACGTAGATCTGACATTGTCAAGGTGACGTTAGCCTGGCAGAAAGTCATTACCCAACAGAGAATTACAGAGGAGAGGATATTGCAAATAAATAAAAATCACAGACATTCATTTGAATACAAGCTACAGGTTTTCCAAAATGTCTGTGGTATCTGCGGAGGTGTACTTACTTTTTCCTAAATCCACATGAGGAACTGGATATTTGCACAAATAGAAACAATGTGGTCCTAACATAAGGAGGAGGGGAAAATAGCAGAAAAGACTATGCACTGTGATAAAGCTGATGTGAGCACCTGAGCAAAGGGAGGTGTTGCACCACAATTTGGATCAGTTCTCAGTGATGCAGTCTGAATTCCCTGACATTGGCCGTCTGCAAAGCAGCCCTGTGAAAATCTAGACCTGGGGCAGGCAATCCGCTTGGCTTCTGCTTGGTTCAGTCAGGAGCTTTTCCGTGCTTGAAATCCTTGGTAAAAGAATACCACCGCCCTGTGGACACCGCCGGACCGACACCAAGCAGTTCAATTCCAGCATCTGTCCTGTCACTAAAGGCAGCATAAAACTCGGCAAGACAGAGGGTGGGTGTAGTGCTGTCAGGGGAGCTGCAATACCCATATCCAAAAGAAAAATTTACAGTTCTTCATGACATGTAGGGAAGATGCAGTTTCTTCATCTTCCCTATCAAGTCAGATGAGTTTATTCATACAAATGTCAGGAAAAAGCAAATGCAACTCCACAGATACCTCCATGTTATTTGTGGCCAATTTACAGCTTGTATTCAAATGCGAATACAAAAGCTGTGATAAGTAATGTCAGAATCAGATGTATTACTTAAAAAGAAGAAAGATGCCTTCACTGTAGTTTAGAAAAGGAAACAGTAATGGTGGTGACTTTCTGTATGAGCAAGAGTAGCATACGAAAGACCAACATTTCCCATGTACTCATTTCAAATGCTGCATTTGAGACACTTTGGGCCTCATTTTTATACGTGCTGAGCAGACAGTATTCCACACTTCATGAAGGTCATTAGGTTCATGAAAGTCATGGCTCAGTCCAGACTGGGTTCCTTTTAGACATGCAGAAATAGAGACACCAGCAGTCACTGGCCAGTTTTGAAAATGTTGGTCTTTACCTCTCCCTGCCTTAGTTTTCCCGTCTGCATGAGAAAGATGATAATGACCCTGAGTGAGAAGTGCCTTGAGGCACCCCCTCCAGGGAGGGGGTAGCAAAGTGCTACGTCGTTAATGAAGATGAGCAGTGCCCGCTGTACTGCACACAATGCCAACACTTAGATCATTTCTCACCCACCTCTGCTTTCCTCCTTAAACTACATTTCTGTCTCCTGGGCCTTTCTCAGAGCTTTTCACACTGCTGTTTATTTCAACATTTATACAGGAGGTTCCATAACAACATCAGATTCATTTCATTCTTCTACCCAGTGCAGCTATCTTAAATCATTTCACCTCTTAAAGTAATTTCTTGTCTCAGAAGGGCAGTGTGACACTTTTTATAAGCTCAAAGCCTACTCTGCTTATTCAGGGAAGATTCCTTGTGAATGCTGAATCAAGTCTAGCCTTCAGATCCTGATCTGTAGTTAAAACAGTCAATGCCACAGCAGATGCACTCAGCAGGTGATGGCAGATGAGTTTCCCTAGACCTTGAAAAGATGAACTTGTTCCCACTGTAGAGGTTATATCTGAACACAGAACCTCTGTTTGATTCTAATCTCCGTGCTGAGCTAATGTGTCTAATGGTCTCTGAAGAGCTACCTTGTGCACACTAAGGGAATAAGGAAGCTAGCTCTTCTGATAGCGAGGAGAGCCTTTAACCACTAGAACCAGAGTAGTTTTGCTGTGGAAAGGAAGTGGGAGATTTGAGCAGCAACGAGAGAAGAGCTTGTAGCTTCGGCACTGATTTAGGATACTGGTCGTCCAGGCTGGCTTCCCAGTTCCTGCACGAACTGCCTAAATGTTCATACGACACAGAGATAGGAACCTTTCCGAGGCCTGACTTGTTCCTTAGAGAGTAAAGTCTCGGACAGAGAAACTCCTGCTTATTATATACGTGGGTTTTTCACTTATGTCAATGAGGTTCAGACTCTTAAGGTCATTTGAATAAATTTTCAGTTTGGTGGCTAAGCCAAATAAATCAGAGTTGGGCTGAAATCAGTTTGAACTGATCCATAGTAGAGATATCTGGGTTTTATTTGCGTTCACAAGAAAAACTGTAAAATGTTGCTCTGAGTTGTGGAACATACTTTATTCAACCCAAAATGAAATCTTTCCCTCTTAAAATACTTATAGTGAAAACAAGTTAAATAGCAGGCTAACATTATAAAATTGCTGATGGTAGTGGCCACCTCTTCTGCAAGCACAAGCACTCATGTAGGCAGTGTAAAACCCAGATCTGAACATCCTCTCCATCTGAGGGGATCTGACCTACATTTCCCATTTCTCACAGAAGCGTCTTCTCAAAGCTGTTCTACATCCACCAGATTTAGTCAAAGGGAGGAACCTTGCCTGATGTTGTGATCTGTTTTGTCTTGTGCTTTGATCTCGTTGTAAAGCCAATACATTTCTGACATGCTGAAATAGTTCCTTTCGATGTTAACACATTAACGTAATTTTTGGTTCAGCCAAACTACACTGCAAAGTTGATGGACGGTTAATCATTCTAAGCATGTGCTGAAAGAGGCCAGTTGTCAGCATCTCTTATTCTTTTATTTGAACTACCCAATGGACTCCTATAAATAGGATGTAATCTTCTGTTGAAATCTGTAATAGAGTGGAAAAAGCATACCAATGATACCAGCCTCCTGGGGACTTTTCCAGAAGGACTTCTCCTTTATTTATTATAAAGAAATATGAAATAAAACTTATGTTCAAGGGTTGTACCAAAGACTTTGATCTAAATTTTAGTTTATAGTGTTGGGAGGCTTTTTGCTGTAAAATATTTCTCGTGAAGTCTGAAACAAGCGTAAGTTGACTCATGGAAGAAAAATTGAATCATAAAGAATAGCTACTTGAACATACACAGCAATGAACCCAAACACCTCCATTAGTGTCTGCAAATTGTAAAATTGACTCTAAACAGCATGTGAGCTGACCAATCCCCACCAAAGGAGAAAGAAGAGCTAAAAAGAGAAAGAAAGAACAGCAGATGGAACAAAAAATGGATCATCCAAAAACCTTTAACTCTGCCTGCTTCAAAACCAAGACTTTTTTGGAGGTCTGCAGTCCAATTTCTGCCAGAAGTCTTGAGAAAACACATCAGACTTCTGAATAGGGATCATATTGCGAGATGGAGCTCTAAACGAATACCTACATGGTTGCATTGCCCATCTCATCCCAGAAAGTAATGCCTCTTTCTTCATCTTTTCTAATGTTCTTCTGTACTTCTACCTCTCCTTGTCATCCTAACTCAGGGTCCATCCCGTTTGATGCTGAGCTCACTGTGGTGCTCATGCTGATGAGTGCTGAGTGCCTTTGAAGCCATTGGAGGCCTGATGCATCTTGCATCAGGCTTGTTCACTTGAGTTTTGTCACAGGGTCTCTGTTTTCCTTGGTTTCCAAACATTTCCTGATAGTCAGCAATGTTATATGGCGATAAACCATAATATGAGCTGTTATTCAAAAGGAGAGAGAGAAAGAGGAGGGAGGGAAGGAGGGAGAGAAGAAGGGAAGGAAGGAGGGAAGGAGAGAAGGAAGGAGGGAAGGAAGGAAGGGGGGGAGTGGAGGGAGGGAAGGAAGGGAAAGGGAATTGCTTGCTGATAGTACTCGTTCTTGCGAATCCCAGGGTCACTGATCGATGCCAGTGCTGAGCATCCAGTGGTCACTGAGCGCTGGGCTCTACTCATTTCCAGCCTGCTGCAAAAGCATAACCACTCACGATGGAGACAGAAGGGACCGTGTGTGACTCCTGTAGGACAGTTGTGCAACTTTGCCAGCTGCAATGCTGTCATTATGCCTATATGTAAAATGGGATGGGCAGGAGAACCCCAAGTCTGTTCCCTGCAGCCCCTCTCCCCTAGTCTGACCTGAGGGTGCTGCCCTTTTGCTGGGTTTTGCTGAGCGCACCACTAGTGCCTGAGGCCTTTGTCTTCCCTGTGCTGGAGCAAACCAGTTCACCTCCCTTCAGGCAACACCCCCCGGGGTGTAGAGACAGTAACTGTGAGACTGTAGAGACAGGACAAGACAACTGGAAAAGATTTATTATTGAGAACACAAACACTTTATTGTTATTTATTTCTATAGTAATCTACTTCTAGCTCTGTGACATTCTGTTTGCTTGGTACCTAGCATCTGTGCTGCCTCTAGTGTTGGGGTCCAACCCCGTTGCCTGCAGCTGCACTGTTTGGATGGCAGGTGCAAGTAGGGCAATGAGGGTGTGCTGGAGCTTGGCAATGTGGTGGCCTTGGCGTAGCAACAGCAGCGGCTGCTGCCAGCATGGACATTAAAAGCCGTGGGTCCCAGAAGGGAAGCAGGCTCGCCCAGGGAGCCTGCATAGCTGCTGAATATGGATGCCCAAATGGAAAGGCGGGAAGCCCCAGCCCTAGTGTAAAAGGACTGTTTGGTACAGGAGGTAGAACGGGGTGTGGTGAAGCATCAGATGGAGCAGAAGCTGCATCCTGGACACCAGCCACGGTGTGGCTGCGGAGTTGTGGTGATAGGGATGTACAGGCACTTCCAGTCTGTGTTGTTGCTTCCACACGTGGCTCGGTAGGTGTGGGGTTGCTGAGTGCAGGTATCTGGGTGTCCTCCTGTGGAGCTGATGCAAAGGGATTGTTCTCCTCTGCAGAAGCAGCTCCTACCACAGGCTGAATGTCTGGGCTTCTTCTCAGGTAGCCTTCCTTCAAATCCAGGTCCAGTGAGAATGCAGCTGGTGCTGTGTTTTTTACACCAGCACTTTGCTTACAGGTTCATAGCAGGGGATAATCTCTCTTGAAATAATAAGGGTTATAATAGAAGAGTAACTAAAAAATGCAGAGGAGAGGAGTTAGTTGCCATAATTTCCAGACTGAGAAAGACAAAGCTATGATAACTAAGCATTTGATTCAAAAAAGAAAAAGGTGGATATTAAAAAGGCCTCTTAGGGACATTTTAAACCTAAAGTTGAGGCTGAATAAAATGTTATAATACACTTCTGTTAAGTCATAACCCCCCTTGTGTTTTTGTCATTTGGGAGCAGAGAAGTGTAGAATTTTCCAAAGCATAAAAATGGATGTAAAAAACACATATCGGTGGTTTTCAGCCACTTCAATGTGGAATGAATGTGTAGGTAATAATACGATGCTGACATGTATCTTGTCAGCATTCAGCAGATGCCACAAGAAAATTTAAATTTTTGGTAAGGCAAGATCAGAGCAAGTACAAAAAAAGCACAATATGATGAGACTATCTTTCCGTTTCCTGGGCTCAAAGTAACCAGAAAAAAACAAAACCTATTTTTTCAGCATTTCTGCTCCTCAGAAATACCATGTCAAGAATTGCTGAGAACAACCGGAGAGACAAAATCAGGACATTCACTACCATCCTCATCTCCTACCTTGTAAAGGCTTACTGTATATGAACGTAAATCTATCTCACCAGAATATCGTAAGAGTTATTTCACATGCAGAGGGACTGATGTATGTTGCCAAAAGCAGAACCTGCTGCTGCTAGTGCGTGAAGTTCATCAGGTGAGGCAGATACTGGAGAATCTCCTTCCATTTTGCTGAATCCATGAAGATTAAGCTGACGAGTAAACGTTTTCATGGACTCAGTTTCAAAAATTTGCAGAGGTCCTCTCCTTCCCAGCACTTCCTTTTTGAAGAATCTTTCAGCAACCACTATGCAGTTTCCAGCATCACCCCACCAAATTGACTGAAACCAATTGCTTCCAACAATTTTCCAGAGTTCCTTCAGGAAGAAGGGGGATGAAAAGCTTTGCCAGAGCTCTCCTACAAAAAATTAGCATCTACGCTCATGGCCCAGGGTTCATCAGGCAAAACTTGATCAGCTTTTTCTTCTAGTAGACGTGCAAAGGGAGCATCACCAGCGGCTCTTCTATCACATACTGGAGGGACAGGAGAAGTTGAGAATGGCGACTCACTGTCTCATCCAGAACAGAAACCCAAGATGTTTCTGATGAAGAAGGCTCCATTTTCAATTTTTTTTCTCGGTTTGACTAAAATTTCCAAGCTGTAGCCATTTACCTGACCATCCAGGTTTCGTCCTGCTAGACAAGATGCAAGATGAAGAGCAATGGTGTCAGCTGCCTGGGGAGCCCAACTGAAAATTCTCAAAGGTCACACAACACCCGTGGTGCGTCACGATCACATCACAGCATGGCCTCCGTCTCCTGGCAAAATGAAGCAGGGGCAGAAGAAGTTGCTAAATAGCAGTGGTTGCTTTTCATTTATAGAGCTGCAGATGTTTTGAGCCAAGGGTCAGGAAGTAAATAAAACTGTATTTGCGTTTCGTAAGTCCTGAAAAGCCAGCACTGCGTCCAGTTGCCTCTGGGAGTTGGTCCCCCAGGAGGAAGAGGGAAGGCTGCAGTGGTAGGAGTAGCAATGCCCCAAACTTGAAGTTTTTCAGTTGGGCACCTTTCACCCATGCAGAAATGTCTGTACCTTCTTTGTTCTTATGGTGAAGCTCCTGCTTCACCACCTGAGCAAAAAGTTTTGATCAGCAGGGCTGGGGCTGCAGCCATTGCCCGACTGCTGTGCTTGTGGGGCTGCTCCTCCTCTAGGCATGACTTGCCCTTCTCCATGCGGTGCCCTGACTAGCTCCCTTCTGGCCTCCTTTATTTACCTGTGGGTTCTCCAGGTGAGCAGTGCTGCTAAAAGGAAGCAGAAATCTGTTCCCAGTGCCTCCTCGTTTCTTCTGTAGAATAACCCACGCCCTGTGGTTTCAGTAGCACTGCTTCTGTAATGGGCTGTCCATGTACTGAGGTGATGCTCTCAGCTCTCAGCAGTGTCTCAGTGGCTGCTCCATAGGACAAACTGTAAGTAAAAGGCTACCTAAGTATATTTTGCAAACAAAATAAAGAGGAGCTATGCATCCCAGCCTTTTCTTGGGTTGGCTTCCTATGCTTTTATTTGATATTTACCCTTCAGAAACCAAACCAGCAAAACGAATGATGCTCTATCAAGCTTTTAAATTCAACCCTCTCTGCAGGACTGCATGTTTTTCAGTAAAGGAAAGATTTGATTGAGCACCTGTAGGAGTCAGTGATTCTCTTCCCTTCAGCATTTGGATCCGGCCCTGGGAGTTTTATGAAACACTGGCAGAAGTGTGAGGACAATAAACATGAGGACAATAAGCGTGAGCCCGAGAAGCACTGGAATAGTATGGGCACAGGTGATAAAAGCTGGGAGTTTGGGCAGAGCGAGAAGGGTCTCCACTGAAGGTGGACTTTGGCATTGACCTGCAGGGAGAGGATACGATGGAAAACAAAGGCTGTCCATGTGGTCTGAGAAACTGTGGCTGGGCCAAGCTGAGCAGAGACAGCTGCAACAAGCTTGTAACAGCTACTACAAGAGCTAATACAGTAACTGTGTCGAAAGAACAGCTGCTAGCACGAACTAGCAGAAGTAACATACCTGATGTGTTGGCTTTACTAAAGTTCATCATGCAAACGTGACCATATGAAAACAGGAATGAGGAAAAAGTCTTTAGCTATTATTAGCTATTTAACTCCATCCCTCTCTAAAAATACAGAGCCAAGGCTGTCAGTGCAGTCCCAAGACCCAAGAGTGATTCTGGCGTGGGCTGGCGGGCAAAAGAGCCCTTATTGCTCTCTCTGCTACTGCTTCCCTGCATTGCCTTCGGCATCGCACTGTCTCTGCTTTTGCCCTCCATTTTCTGACTTGTGCTGTGGGGAGGACTGGCCTCACCGCTGCCAAATGCTCGGAGCTCTTCCACTTGCAGCTGCAGAGTTACCTCTTCATTCATCCTGTTTACATCACAACAGCTTGTTAAAAAGAAAGGCTGTCCGGTATGCTTACCTTAAACGTGGATGGAAAAATATATCTACCCAGTGGAAACTGATTTGAATTCAGTAGATTATTTAGCACCTTGTATGTAAATCCTTGCTTTCAATTTTTGAATAGTACAAGTGAAAATAGGAAATGTGGAAAAAAGTACTTCCTTGGAGACAGTGCCTGAAGGGATTTTGAACTGAATTCTGAAAGAGAGAACTTGGTCAGTTCCTATCCCAGAGACAGCTGAATTTCTAATTTAGGTGTACAGTATAAGACCTGGTCCATGGCCCATTCGAATTGGTAGGTATTTTTCTTTGGATGTAACTGGGTAACATATGCAGACTATAATTTGTGTTTCCTGCTACAGTTGTTAGCCTTTGGGGGATTTTTCATGGATTATCTAAATGCCAGAGAAAGAGCCAAAATTTATTTCAGGTGTGATGTAATCCACTTTATGAGAGTCTTCCCAGGGACTGATCTGGTTTATTATTCTCAAATTATTATGATTATTTCAAATGTAACCAAAATTAATTAAAGGCTTTCAAACCCTGCTGATACTCAGAATTGCAGCAATAATTTTGCATTTACTTATGAAAAAGCTTCCATAATTGTAAATGCCTAAGCGTATTAACAGAAAATATTTGACTGTAATCTCATCCTTCTGTAATGATTTGGAAAATTGAGTGCTATTTTAAATCCATTTGCCTGCAATACAGCTAATGTCTCAATTAAACAAAATCAACCAAAACTCATTTATGCTCAGTGTGTTATATACAGTTGGAAATGTTTGAAAATTAAAATGGAAAATAAGCCATCGAAGTTATTCCAAAACCAACCCATCAAGACTGCCTTCTCAAAGACAGCATTTATCATTGAGAATACATTAGACCAGATGTGGGCTTTTTAAACTGATATGTTGTTGGAGACAGAACTTGACAAAAAAACATAGTTTTTAGAGAATGCAAGGCCCCACCTTCCCCTGTTACAACTTACTGTACCAGGCAAATTCTTCTGATTCACCCCAGTCTTGAGAAGAAAACCTCTGAGAATCATTTAAGCATTAAGAATGGGAGAGCATAGTTTTGACAGAGAAAAAGATGAGAGTTATGAATCAGGTTTTTAGCAGAAAATGAAGTGCAATATTGACTTCAGGCATTACCCATTTCTGGTAAACGTGGGAGACATCGTCTGTTAACAACCGCCAGGCAAATTTTATCAACAGTAAAGTGTCCTGCACCGTTTCTGCAAAGATCGTCTTCCAAAGTGCCAAAAGCTGAGACACATTTTGTTTCCATGTAAATGCCATTGTAATGGTTGTTCATACTGACAGCTTGCATTTGAGGGACTCTAACCTACTTCCATCCACCTTTCGTCTGAAATGAAAATCTGTTTGTCTGATCATCTTGGGACACTGAAGCTGCCCCAGCACTACTTTTCCTCTGAGGGAAAAGGGATGAACCCCTGGTTTGCCAGGGCTGTAAGGTCTCCCCTGGTCCTTGCAGCATGTTTTTCTTGGATACACTGCAACTGCTCAGGGTCTTGCCATGGAAGTTAATTTTTCCGTCAGAGAGCAAGCAAGCTGGGGAATATGGGAAAACAGAGGCAAGGAGTGTTACATTTCTGTGCAGAGACTCAGCTGGCCACCAGCCAGCAAAGCCATCACTGCAGTTGTTTAGTCAAAAAAAAAAAAAGAGAAATGTAATATTTGATGACAATCTAATGTCAGAGTCCATGACATCACCTGCTTCCAGCTGCTGATTAATCATGTGAAAGAAATTAATTTGGACATGGAAGAGTGCGAATCTAACTACTGGGACAAATAACTGCATTCAGAAAAGAAGTAGGAGGGAAGAATTTATAAAGTGTTTGGTCAAATTAAATAATTTTTTTAGAACAGCCCCAACCCCCAATTCTCTCTGTCCCTGTCAGATTCATTACTAAATCCTCACAGCCTGATTGCACTCCTATATGATTCAGTCTTTTGGCTTCCACAGAATTACTACAGGTTTCCCCATGAGCAGAACTGGCCATCAGCTTGATGGAGAGGACGTGAGAAAATGGCGTGGAGGGAAAATAAAATCACTGACAATTTAGGAGTTTCAGTGAGGCTGAGCAGCGAAAGAGTCCCTGGCATGGGTCTCAAGAACTCTGGGGAGGCTTCCTAGGGCACTCGCCACTTCCAGTAACGTGGGCGTTTTGGCGCTCTCATTCTCCTTACCTAAACTTTCAGAAGTATTCCAGTGTTCCACAAAACCTGTGTATACTCATCACTTCCCATCCAAGTCGGTTTCCCTGGGAAAGGAAAGAGGGTGGGAATGTGACAGTGCAGGTACTTCAGGGCTTTCGAGTCAGGGGTTGGGAAGCGTAAGATGCCACTTTAAAAACTCTGCAGGTGAGATCACTGTTTAGACAGTAAATCTGATGGCTGGCATTTTGTTAGTTGTTAGAGTTCATGCCCTAGTCTCCAGTGGTCTCAAGTGTGCAAAGGAAACCCTGCTGCAGCAAAATGGAAACTCATTGTAGAAGACTAGAGTTTCACCTGTTATTCTGAAGTCCCTTCCAGCGTCTCTCCAGCAACTATAATGGGATGACATCCGGGGGAGAACTGGGCCCAGCTTGCTGAGCAGGACAGCTCTGATGAACTCCATTCTTTGGTTCATCACTGATGCACCACTTTCTTGATTGCTAAGGCGGCCTCCAACAGTCTTTCTTGGAGGTTTCAAGTCTGAGTATGCTCATGTGATGTTCCCTCCAAAAACAGGGCCCTGCCTAACTCGACAGCCTCATATAGGGTCTGTTCCTGCAAAGAATCCAAATTTCCATTTGTCTAACTTTAAAGTCTGTTCCACCAACTGTAATAAATCTCAGCCTGCTCCATTCTTCCTCCACATCTCTTTTTGAAACAATAAAAATGGTAGATGATTCCCTGATGACCGCTGTTGCTGATGACGCAAATGGCACCTCACTTACTGGATCCTGTAAGTCTTGTTCAGCCCCATCCATCACCTTCACAGGAAAGAAGAGATGTTAAGCGAACCGTCTCTTAAAATATTTCATTGTTTTAACATTTGTTCCTTTTAGGAAATGTCAGAAACGTAAAACAGAAGGAAACAAAGTGGTTGGGTTTTGGGGGGGGGGGTTTACGTAAAACACACTTGCAATCCAGTCCAAAAACGACTCAGGAGAGTTAAAGAAATTTGGTTGTGTAGCTAAGGAATGAAGTGAGTATCTCTGCCAACAAGTGATGATTGTTTCCAGGATACTGTCTCTCCTATCAGAAAGGGTCATTCCACGACATTTCTCTGGCAGCTTTTATTAACCTCCCTCTCTCTGAGCCAGAAAACAGAAAGATGTCAGACAGCTGAGCTCTTGCACCGTTCCCATTCTCCTATTCAGGACAAGGCTGTCCTCAGCCAGCGGGAGAGAACGTAAGGGAACTGGCAAACCTCAAACATTTTGTCAAAGGGAGACACACTTGTGAAGTTAATCCTTAGTGCTCTCTCTGGGTGCCCTCTTCCTGCTCCTCGTAAAACAGCCCTGAAGAAAAACAGTTTCAGCCTGTTCTCGGTGGAGAGAAGGCCATGACGGCTGCCAGTTTTTCCAGTGCCTTCAGCTGGGCGTGCAGGCTGTGTTCACAAGGGGTGAAGAGGCAACATCTCCGCCAGCCTCAAGAAGCCACAGTCTGAGGGCAAAGCAGCCCACCTGGCACTGGGGTCAGCAGAACCTCACCAACTCTCCTGGTTCTCCCTCCTCCGTGCTCTTTTTGCCCATGCAGGTGTCTCTCTGTCCCCCTCACCAAACAAGTCCTGCTCTCCTCAAACAGCAGAAGCATGTGGGCAGAGTGGCAGGAGCGTGGATGTGTGAAGGCCCAGCTGGAGGGAGGCCTGGGAGCTCCCCACCAGGGAGCAGCTGAGCCTCTTTGCCGTGCCCCTCTGCAGCACCGTCTTCTGCCAGCTCTGCCTGCCTCAGGCCACCCTGAAGTCCTACGTAAACCTGGTCCTGAATGCTGCTGTCAGGGGTCGTGGGAGAATCTGGTTCAGACAACGAGAGCTGCAGGTCTCTATAGGTGTATCCAGAAAAGAGGAGAGCAAAGGATGGAAAAGGATTGAAGAACGAGTGGGAAGTAAACACAGGGGTTCTGCTGAGGACCTGCAGGCCCCACACCTCTCCTCTTCTGCCCTCACTTTTGCATCTCATTAAGTTACTTAGGCAATCAGGTGAATTCCCCTGGGAAGAAGAGAGCAGCCAGCCGGAACTCTGTGGTATCCGTCCCCATCTGGCAGGAAGCAGGGAGCAAATACGTAACATTTAGGAACCCATTAGAGCTGCAGTCTAGCTCATCACCCCTCGTTCAGCAAGCTTGGAAATGGATAGTTAATGTCTCTTCTCTGGGCCAGATCTTCACCTTCCCCAGCTGTAATGGCTTTTTAGATATCTAATTTCAAGCAGCTGTTAGTACCTGCCAGACCATGAAATATCTTTCACCTTTTCCAAAGGAAAAGATGACTGGGGAGCCTCTTCTTGGAGCACAGAGAGTTGTGAAGAGTGGCAAACTTCATGGCGAGGTGAGGGACCGTCCCAGCTCTCGAAATCTGCCTTCTTAGTCAGGCACCTAAATGTGGGTTTAAATGCTTCAATTTAGTTACACAGAGGTGAAAACTCCAGCCGTAGGAACTTGCCCAGGGTTAGAGAGCACGTGGTAGTAGAGTGGGAAATGTCAATGATCTGAAACTCTGTAGTCTGCAGCGGTGGCTTAAAAATCTTTCTAGACACGTGCCCTCTCAGAGATAAATAATTGCTGATTCAGGAGCAACCTGGAAACACTTGAGGGAGGAGGAAGGGCAGCACAAGAGGGAGCCTTGTCCTGGGCATACTAGCCAGAGAAGGTGGGAGCGCAGCAAGGAAAGCTATGCTGCGTTGCTGAAATTGCTGCTCAAATCCAGAACTGGGGAGGCAGTTCAGAGAGCAGTTCATAGCTCCAAGAGTGGATGTCTCCAGAGCAAGGGCAGGGGGCAGCGGGGAGACAAAGGCTCTGACTAGTACTAGTTGGCGATGGAGAAGCTGCTCTTGGTACTATTAAAATGCACCCTTATTACGCCTGGGCACGCATGTATCTATGTATAGAAATTTGTGATAGGGCTGAAAATTTTCCTAGGTATGCTGTTCTTTCCATGAGGGCTTTACTTACCTCTAGTTGTTCAGAGAAAAAGCATGATCCAGTGTACGGATCTCAATCTGTCTGCGAAAGATGTTCTTGCTTGAAACAATTTTATGTGCAAGGACTGGTGTTTTCCAGTGACTGCTATAATACAGCTGCTTTTCAGAGTCAGGGTCTGTTGACCTTTGCAATTTGTTGCATGGCAATGAACGGTGCTACACACAGAAAATAGCACAGATATACACTGTTGTCTGGCAATATCATTTGGGAATATTTTCATAGCTCTATTGCTTTAGCTATTCAAAATTATGAAGAATCAACCTAGATCTGCCAGTTTATTAAACTGTGCTGCACTCATTCAAAGCTCAGCTTTTTTCCTTTCACAGACATAGGAAGAGACAAAGGTAAACATCTGTCCATCATAGAAATATTATGGTAAATCCTTAAAATATATTATTATACCACAGGCAAAAATAGATTCTTGGAGAGACCCAACATGCTTTACTTTAAATTAAATTCCCACAGCCCAGTATGAGCTTTAAAATTATTGATCATGTCCTCTTCAGTGCCCTCTCTCTCCCAGTTTTTCAAAACAGAGAGATCACTCACTGCAGAGCGGAAACTTGAACAGCATTTCTTGTGATTCCACATTCATCTCATCCCTAAAAGGTGCAGTGGAATCTCACGGCCCTGGAGGCTGAATATCCCCGTCGTATACTACCAAACCCAAAACAGTCTATGTGACACACTGCACACTTAAAATACAGCTTGTCTTTTTCCTGCCGCGATCATAGCGCTATCAAGCAAATGCAAAGCTGCCCAATTATGGTTATGTGGTCACAGTCTGGTGGAATAACTGTGACCCATGAATAAGAAAAACCTCTTCAGACAATGAAACAGTGTTTGAATTCTAATTGTTTTATCCCCTCAACCACAGACATAGGTACAACTTTTAGTAGCGTCAGGGTCCAATGGGGAAGGATTTGCCTTTATAATTTTATTTTTACTGAATCTCAGTGAAACTCAGCAATACATATTTCGTGTGCTCCTAGTGCCTCTAGTTCGGTCTATGCAAAAAAAAGGAAACATTAATGCTGAATCATGGGTTACTCCCCAAACACGCACATGTGTTTATATTCTTCTTATCAGCAAACAGCAACTGTGGGCCAACATGCCAACGTAAAGCCCTGCTGCAGCACAGGGGACCACAGCTGTGGCACACACCAACTGCAGAGCTGGGCTCTTCTCTGGCACCAGGAAAAAACAGGAAGGGTGGCACTGAAACTGCTGGGCATATCCAGACATAAAACCAGTGAGCCTTCACATCTTCATCCTGGGGAGTTGACTAGCTGAGGGAAAAATAAAGGTACCACTGGCATACACGCATTGCATCAAGAGGAAGTGTAACATCTTGTGCTTGTTCTAGGGTTCCTAAACTTTCTTGCCTATCGTGTGTGTATATAATTCCTTGTCAGAGTACTTTGCTATGCGTAACATTTTCCATACATGCATTTTAATCTCTTGAGCTCTTTAATCTCTAACAGTTCTCCAAAGTCCTGCTGCAAAACCTGGAGCCTGCGAGCCAAACTGATGTTCTTAGCCCAGCACTAATGCTCTGCATATGTGTGGTGTGCATGGATGTATAGGATGTATGCATCCCTTCCTCCAAGGACCCAAAGTATATATGAAACTTGAGTCAGGTCACAGCCACAAATAACCTAGGAGACACAGGACGTCTTAGCATGTACTGCCTGTTTCACAGGCGGGCGAAACAAGGCGGAGAGGCAATAAGCCACATTGCTAACACCCCACAGCGCAGCGGGGGCAGAGCCAGGAACAGACTGCCGAGATCTTTGGCTGCCTTTCTTGGCGGCGCCGAGCCATATGACTTGGTGCAGCACGGGGCGAGGTGCAGGCAGGAATGTGTGGAGGAGGGTCCCAGAGAACAAAACTGGTTCCTTTGTGCTCTAGGTGGACGCAGAGCTCAGGCAGACAGGGGTGCAGTACACAGACTGCCCTAAATTACATTGACTTGCTACAGGTGTCTCTGCAGAGCCCCGTGTTCTTGCTCCCTGAACAGGAGCTGGCACAAAAAATAATGACCAGTCTCTGCTTAATTCTGCCATTATATGTGTTCCTGTGGGATAGTGGGAGGGGAGCAAATGACAAGATAACCCAGCTCAGGTCTCTGAGAGCTGGGAAAACCAACGTCTTTCTGACTTGTTTTACCACTGAAGAGATGCAAAATGGCTGGTGCAAGATAAACATCCAGAGCCCTTTTCTCAGGCCTCCGTTTCCCCGGTCAGCCCAGCCGGACCAGAAGTGTGCCATGCCTGTGACAGCCACCTGCCTGAATGCAGACAATTCTCAGCACATAATTCAGTGTTGTGTTTCCTCTTGAGTCTTCTGTGGTTCTTTTTCTTGTAAAATATTAGCCAGATTTATTCTCTGTCACACTGGCATAAACATAAAGTAAGTCTGCTGACTATAAAATTACTCTGTGTTTATCCATTTATTTCTGTATTTTATATGATTGTAAGATTTAACTCACTGGTGAGGAAATGCCGTAAAATACTGACTTCCACTGCAAGGATGCTGACGGTCCTTCTGATGCTGAACTGGATGAACAGTGACAGTTTGGACAATTCATCTTTGAAACACAGTGAAGGCTGTCTTGTCCAACCAGTCCAAAACATGACAGAGAATAATAATTTAAAAAATGAATCTTATAATAAAGGAAGAATGGAAGGAGGAGGGTACTTTAGGATCGTAGTTGTTTTATGATTAAATTGTTAGGATTTTTTTCTTTTGTTTTTACAATTGGATTGATACTAAGTAGATTGTGGTCCATTCTGTCCTGTTCTAGCTTTATAATGCTGCCCACATCATACTAATTGAGTGCCTACAAGGATTGAAGTGAACAGGATGACCAATATCTATCAATCATGCAACTGTTCTCCCCTCTCCATGGAAGGGACTGCACTGTACATGCAGTACAAGACCTTGTTTCGGTAAGGTGTTTTGGGGTTTTTTTTTGCTCGTTATTGTGGTTTGGATTGGGGAAGGGGTTCTTCTTCAAATCAGTACATGTCTCTCTGGGTTTTCCCTAAGGAAAGCCGGTCAGGGGAAGGAATATACGATGCACTTAGAGCGGAAAGTGCTGAGACTTGCAACACATCTCAGTCTTGGGGAATCTATTGCCAAGCCTCAGGCCCCCACAATGATGTGAGCATCATTGTGCCAGAGGCCAGGGTCACCGTCTTCATCTTCATGCTCTGGCAACTTTTTAGATACTATCCCAGGGCTCAACATGGCAAGCCTTGAGATGTGGACCAGGACCTCAACTCCAGAGGAAGAAGCACAGAACAGTTCTACCTGTGCTTGAGAGGGTCACCAGCACCATACTCATCTGCCAGGGCTCCCCTAGCCCTGGAAGGCTGTGCCCGGGAGCAGGCTTTAGCAACAGTCAAAGCAAAATGTTAGCTAGGGTCACGGCAGAGGCTGAAAGGAATAAAACAGCCTTGGCCGTACTGTCCGCTTTTCCTATCCAGCATTCGCTTCCTGCGCAGCTGATCTCCCCTCCTGCCCTCTCATCCGGCTCCAGTGGGGCGCAGGCGCTCCTGCTGCAAGAGCCACCGCTCCCACCGGCAGCCAAACCTCCTCTTCCCCCCACACATGCACACACGGCAGGGCCCGTCCTGCTGCCCCTACAAACAGCCACCACCCCCCAGCACTCGGCAGCCCCGGACCCAGGGGTGCAGCAGCCGTAGCCCAGCTGAGCCACACACGCTGCTCATGGGGCACAGCGAGCACATTTGGGACAACTATTTTTAAATAAGACAATAATTAACATGTCTCACTTCAAGTACACAGAGGTGCTGGGAGGCCATTAACTTTGACAGCTGTGATATTTCTTTCCCCAAATGCTTATAGCCAGTGTGTCAGATGTTACACAGTTAGGACAGCTCCATGCCCTTCTGTAAGTGTCTGTCCTTGCTTTATTTCAGGACAAAATACACCCTGCAGTGGATATATGCCCTTCCTAAGTGTAAGATCCTGTTCATTTTAATGGCCCCGCTAATACGGACAAGTTGCCCATACAAAAGTTGTCCGGATCAACTGTTTGCCCTAACCCAGCCTGTTTCAGTATCCTCAAGCACTGCAATGATTTTATTTGGAAACAGGAAGTGTAAATTCAAATTAAGAACATGGCTTAAGCAGAAGCAAGGTCTTTTAAGACCCAACACTGGGCTTTTACTTGAAGAATGTACACTGAGATTGCAAGTGAGTCGGAGTGGGACCATCTTTTTGTTCTCTTTGTACAGCACCTAACGCAACGCAGGGGGCTCCTCGGCAGCATCAAGCAACTACGGCAGTGCTGGTGCCTGGAGATGTCCGTCTGTCTACGAAAGAAACTCGTCTCCCTTCGTGCCTCCATCCTTGTTCCTGGATTGGACTAGCAACCTGTTTCAGTTTGTGCTTTCCATTTAGGCTAACCTCAGACGCTTGGTTTCCAGTTGATTGGAAACAAGTGTGCTGGAAGCTGTCTGCTCTTTCTTCACTATACAATGTGGACTGCTGCCTGGCTCCAATCTGGAAACAATTATTTCCCTCCTGTACCTACCCATTCTGAAAAGGGATTTACCCCTAGACTTTTTTTCCTCTTTGCACTTTTATTAGCCGCTTCCTTCACAAATAAAAGCTTGTCGTTGTACATAATGCCCACAGAACAGCTCTAGCTCTGGACGTCACATGTTTCTGTTACATGACAAAAATGCTGCCATGTTTTAAGGCCAGGTCTCCCTTAGGGAGTTTTGTATCAGTAAACGTGCCGTAGTGAATTCGCCACTCCTTTGTCCTGTTCCGATAGGATGACTATCTGATGGTGCTTGAATTTGTGTGACTTTAAGAAAGGGCTTTAAGCACTCGTTGTGGTTACGCTGGTGTAAATACTCTTAAACAACCCCAAAGAACAGTCAAAACAAGCATGGATATGCAGTAGTGCTTGCAAGTACATGCAGATGTACTATTACGCTATTAGCACAGCGTAGTGCAGCTCTTTTAAAAAAAAGAAGATACCTGTTTATCTGCATGTATTCCTGGATTTATTATTTCTTTCAAAAGTTCCTACTTTTTGATGTGTGTACGCAGACATGAAGGCATGGGAGCAACAGATGACCAGAATCTGCAGATATTTGCAGACGGGGGGAAGCTTATGCCCATGAATAGTGCCATTATGCTCAGCGGGGTCACTTTTCTGAGAAAGACTGATCACATACTTTATTTCATGAAAGACCAGCTCCTGACCGAGCACAGACACTAAGGAAACAGATTGCAGTGGAAAGAGTCTAAAAATCTCTTTTCCTGCGCTGAATTCAAAATAGCATTTCTCTTACTGGAAAAACAAACATAAGCTCATTTTGGGTGTCTCTGTCTGTCTGCCTGTGGGATTGGCAATCCACACTTTCTGCAAATTCGGAGACCTCTCTGCCCCTGTTTACGCTCTAGAGGTTATGCCTTAATTACAAAAAGCTGATCTGCCGTGACATCAATTTCCCTCTCTAGGGGAAATTCCTAGCTGTGAAATCCTAGCAGAGACAAATTGCCGTTCTTTTCTTTTTTTTCTTTTTTTTTTTCCCTTGGCCAGTCCAGACCATCCTCAAAACTGCCATCTGGGTTTGACCTTGACTGCTACTTTGAGAGCGAATCGCAGAGCCTGCTCTCCTGAAGTGCTGACATACAGACAACTATTTCCAATGAGTTATCTTGATACAGAAATCATGCTGTACCACAGCCAAGAGCCTGCTCCCTCTGCCAAGCGGGACCGGTGCCTGGGGGCCGCGGGAGCCGAGAAAGCGCTGTCTGTGGCCTACCGCGGATCAGAGAGGACGGACGTTGTCCTGGACAGGTTAGCTGCAGCCCTGCCTAACCCCGGGGGCCGCGGCGGGTGGACGTGCCCGCCGCAGCTCACAGCCCTCGCGTTTGGCGTCCGGGGGCCGCCTCCCCACGCAGGACGCGTTCACCCAAAGCCACGCAGCCCGGCAGGGAGGGCTTCGCACCACCTTTGGTCCGGTGTGGACGACCAACGTGCTGAAAAGGACCGAGCCGCCGTGCCTGGGGGAGAGGGGATGCGGCGCGAAACGGCTGGGCTAGTCCGTGCCTTTGAGCCGGCTGCACGGGGACGCGGGTGGCCTTTAGCTCCGCGTTCCTAGGGGTGCAGGCACCACCCTTTGCCTTGACCGCTGTACCCAGGGGAGGAACACGAAGGGCAGCGGGCGTGGGGAGGCTGGGATGCGGGCGTCCCTCCGCCCCGGGCGCCCGCGGGCTTTGCCGGCGGTGCCGCGGCGGGGCGCGGGACCCGCATCGCAC
>NW_008796042.1:429413-431490 GCF_000699145.1 Aptenodytes forsteri | reverse complement strand
CCGGGCCCCGCGGGGAGGAAGGGACGAGGTGGAGGCGGGCAGAGGGGCAGGGTGCTGCCCCGGGGCAGAGCGGGCCGTCCCGCACCCTGCCCTGGCCCCAAGCGGGCTGTCCCGCACCCAAAATCTGGCCGAGCACCTTGTGCCGGTGCTCGCTTTTGCAACCAAGCCAGAGTGCTGGGAGCATTGCAGTGCCGGGGATCCCTGCAAAGAGGGGGTGCCTGTGCCTCCTGGGCTCTGCCGAGCCTCACGCTGCCTCCGAGCAGTGCCTGGAGAGATGGGGAGCCTTTTGGTCACCCAGTCACTGGGGACTGCGCTCAGACCTGTGGGCATTGACCTGCCAGGAGCCTCACAGGGACGCACAGGGGTACCACTGACAGCATCACACACAAGTGCTTCCAAAGACATGTACACCCGTAGCCGGAGTTAGCACACGTATGTGTAAACAAGCCCACACACTCATGTAGGCAGCATGTTGTGTAGATCTCATGGGTTCCCATGCCCCAGCATGGGATGGGCATTGCAACTCCAGTGGTACACGGAGCAAAGGACATGAAGGAAGGCACACTGAAGTACAGAGGGGCACAGAGAGCCACCTGCAAAAGCGGAGTCTCTCTCACGCGTGTACACACTCACACACGCAACAGGACAAACAACACCACACATGTCCGTATGTGGGATCCGGGCTGTGACTTGGAGGCGGTTGCAGCAGTCGATGCCCCAGAAGGCAGGCGTGCACAGGGGAGGCACGTTTAGACAGGGTGCGCGTGAAGATGTGCAAAGCCATGTTGTTGCATGTGGTAAGTTAGGGGAGTAGCGGAGACGTGGTCCCATGCCATACAAACCTGTGCAAGCAGGGAACCTTCACGTGTATCACTGAACAGAAATCTGTGCCTGAGGCTTGATCTCGGTCGTAGGTGACAAACCAGAACGTGGCAAATTTGAGCTGTTTGGAGTTTTTCCCTTCCTTCAGAAAATGTCAGCTTTCGGGGCTAAAACTTGAAAGCTGCCAGCTTTCAGCTCACACCAGTTGACCGTAACTCCCTAATTCTGTTGTGGGAACGGCTGCTGACTGTGTGTCCTCTCGGACACTGCTGCTGTGGCTGCATCGACAGGCAACCTGGAGAGGGGGCAGGGAAGGCAGGAAAGAGGGGAAACAGTACTAAACCTGACTTCCCCTTGGCTCAGACCCTTCTGATGACCAGGCTGGGCCATGTCCCCAGGGGTGGCACACTGGGGATGCATGCAGGTGTGTGCAGGGACTGGGGAGGGGGGAGAGGAGCACGCAGGAAGGGAAGAGTCCAGCCAGCTCTGTGCACAGCTGGAGGATGAGCTTAGGGAGGGGTGCAGAGCTACTCTCACCGCTTGTCTCTCTCTCTCTCTCTTTCTCCCCCCAGCCATCCCATTTTATGGAGCTGCGGGCCGGGGCCAGCCCAGCTGCCCTGCTGCCTCCTGGCAATGCTGCTGGTCCTGGCGTGGAGACACCCTTGGCAGCCCCGCGGAGCCTAAGCGCCGAGGCGGCGGCGGCGGCGGCCCCCCTGTGCGCCCCGGCTGACTACTATGGCCGTGTACTGCTATGCACTCAATAGCTTGGTGATGATGAATAGCAACAGCGAGGTGACAAGTGGTGGGAGCAAGACGCCGCCTCCTCCCGGACAAGTGCTGCCCAGGGGCCCGGAGACACCTGGCAGCTGCCACCCGCTCCCCGTCTTCAGCCCCACCCCTGTGCCACCCCGCTCCCCGCGCCGTGGCCCTGCTTTCCTCTTCCCACCGCTCGAGGAGCCCCTGCGGCAGTGATGATGAATAGCAACAGCGAGGTGACAAGTGGTGGGAGCAAGACGCCGCCTCCTCCCGGACAAGTGCTGCCCAGGGGCCCGGAGACACCTGGCAGCTGCCACCCGCTCCCCGTCTTCAGCCCCACCCCTGTGCCACCCCGCTCCCCGCGCCGTGGCCCTGCTTTCCTCTTCCCACCGCTCGAGGAGCCCCTGCGGCAGCCGGGCAGCCCCGGGGGTCGGGCCGAGACGGAGACGAAGAGGGGCAGCCAGGACCCCCTACAGCATGGCAGCGGGAGATGGAGATG
>NW_008796042.1:411459-429170 GCF_000699145.1 Aptenodytes forsteri | reverse complement strand
AGCATGGCAACTTCAGCGGGAGCTGCACAATGTCCAGGTGAACCAGAAAGTGGGGCTCTTCGAGGCACATATCCAGGCGCACAGCTCTGCCACCCAGCCGCCGCGGAGCCCCCGGCCATCCTCGCCCCGGCCCCAGCCTGCCAGCCCCACGGTGCCGATGGTGGGACTTGGAACTGGACTCCGGTCACGAGCCTATGGGGAGAGTGAGGCGCCCGATATTGGTGGGGTGCAGGTCTGGCCGGGCACTGCAGAGCCCTCGGGGAGGCCAGTGGTGATGGTGGTCCCAGCTGTGGGGCTGGCGGAGGGCAGCAGCCCCCTGGAGCCGTCAGGGCCTGGACCGTGGCGAGGTGAGGTGGTGGTGGCCCCCACAGGACTTGAGGGCCAGTGCCCAACCATTGGTGGGAGCATCCCCGCTGTCATTGTCACGGACCTGGGGGGCCCGGAGGAGGAGGCGGGCGCCGTGCCCCCCGGCAGCCTGCCCATCCGGAAGCTGTCGTCGTCCTCAGCCTCTTCCACTGGCTTCTCCTCATCCTGGGAGGAGTCTGAGGAGGACATCTCCAGCGACCCGGAGCGCACCCTGGACCAGACGCCGGCCTTCCTGCAGACCCTGGACCAGCAGAAGCCCCGAGTGGTGAGTCTTGCACCAGCCCCGGGGAGGTGGGGTGAGGGCTGGCAGCATCCCCGCTCCGAGGCACAGCTGCAGCGGGAGGGCAGAGGTCTGTCGCAGCAGAGGTCTGCAGAGAAATTTTCCATTTGCTCGGCGGTGCTTGCTTTCCCTCACATGAAAAGCTTATCCCCGTTCCTAGTCTGAAAATGCCCTGCTCGCAAGAGAGAGCAGCGGTACCCGTCCCACTGTGCATGGTCCTTGCAGAGCTTCCCTGGCGCTGCAAGCTGCCCGCCGGCGTGCTTAACATGCACCCATGGACTGCAGCCTTCTGCTGACATGTGGTTATGAGCCTCAGCTTTCCCTCAGCACAGCTTCCCTGTGTGCCGGAGGTTTCCCATGATTTACGTGAGCCTAAGGGAGAATTTATTTCCTCCTTGGAGTCGAAACTGTGTGGGCCAACTGTCTGTTAAAATTTATACTGATGCCCATCACCATAGTGTCTGTGTGTCTTTCACGTGGAAGCAAAAATCTCTAGAATTTCTGGTAATTCCGCTTTTGAATAAAACTTTTTGCCTGTGGGTTATCTTATATTTTAGGTAAGCATATTTTTATTAGGTATTTATATTAAGTTCTTTTGTTTCTGGATCTTTGTTTGTTGTGGGGCTGGTTGGGAGGCTTCAGGCAAGAGAAAGCATCGGTGTTGTATTGCCCTTAGAGCAGAAAGGTCTCCTCGGAGAGGAGGCCTTTGAGGCGCTCTCCAAAGGCAGACACTCGTGGGATTTCTTGCATCACTTGGGGAGTTCATTCCATGTCTGAATGCTCCACACAGAGTGTGCTTTGCTCTGAGCTGTCACACCGTTTATCCAGAGGGCTTTGAACCACTTTACCCCAGTGCAGGGTGCCCATCACGAGGTTCTCTGGCCAGCACGTGGGCTCTCCCATCCTCTGGCTGTGAGACATTACGTTGATTTGAGCTCAGCACTGGAGCCTCACACTGACAAACCCTGAAAAATGCAGGGCAACTCAGTGGCTCCTTAATTTTAAAGGGTTTGATAAAGGCCCATCAACTTTCAGTGATGTGGTTCGCTGTGTTTAACTTTCCGTAGACACATGATAGTGAAACTCTTGCTAAGCGCAATGACATAAGGAAGACCGGTGCAGGGAAACATCTAAGTAAAGTGAAGGTATCAAACTCATGAAGAACTGACAGACTGTGGTTTGTAAAACACTCAGCAGGCTGAAATAAATATCTTTGCTTTTCTAGTTGTTTCATCCTCTTCCAAGAACTCAGGCTCAGTTCTGCTCAGGATGGAGAAGCAGTTGAGTAAAAGCACAGTTAATGAAGTTACGAGTCTGTGGCTCATCGTGTTTGCAGACACTTTTGTATTTTGGGGCTCTCAACTGATGAATCAGCTTGCTCCCTTTGGGAGCTGCTACAATCCCTCTGCTGATTAAATTCTGCTGGTTTTGTGTGCATGAGCTGTAGTAATCTCTGCTCTATTCTCCATACTAATGACTGTTCCTAGTGCCAGATCCCAGTGATTTGCTGCTGAAAACAGTTCGCTGATGGGCAAAATCATGCCTGATGCTCTTGTGGAAAGCTTCCTGGAGCCTCAGGCTGACTCTGTGCAGCCTCCTGTGGCCTCCAGTGAGCTCAGCCAGGCCGGTGGCTCGGCAGTGAACAGGCAAGGCTCGTTTGTATTGCCAAAAGGCCTGGATCAGAGCGAGCTCAGATCAGGTCTAAGATCAGAGTAACTCTGCTGGGCTCAGTGGGACTACTCCAAGTTAAATGAGATGAAGATCTATCCAAAATGTGTCAGGCAGCCTGAGGAGGTGCACCTGATTTTTGTGTTTCAGTGCTGGAGTCATCTCAGCGGGAGCGGCTGGGCTAATTTACAATGATGCTTTCTGCTGGACGCCACAGGTCCCGTGCAGGGCTGATCACTGGCTTTGGCAGGTTATAGTCAACTTCTCAGCAGGATCGTGCGCAAATGCCCGGTAATTCAAAGCTGATTCATTTAAATAACACCCAACTTTGTGTACTGGTTGGCAACATCTTTTAAATCCGTAATGACAGCAGAAGGCAGCTACTGAAGCAGTCTCAGGTTGCACACTCATTTGTTTTCATGAACTCACTATTTCCTTTTAACAACACACATGGTCTGGAAATGAGTTGTGTAATGAGGGAGAATGTGTGAGAAGCTCTCTCCGCAGCTCGTGCTTTTCCGTCAAAATAAATCCTGGGAGACCTCGGCCGACAGAAACCAACATCATGCCTCTGGGTTGAGTAGATAAACGCTGGGCAGGCAGAGAGCCCTGCCTGTCTGCACCGGGTGCATTACCTGGAGAAGAGGTAACGATGAGCGACAGGAAAGCAGTTCTTGCTGCAGATACGGTCTGCGCCGCACATCTCGCATAACATGCTTACAGATTTGATAAACAGCAGGCTTGCTTCTGCCCTTCCTTTCTGGAGGCTGTCTGGCTTAGCAAATCTGTTAGGGATGTCCGGCTGTCTATTGTAGTTCCTCCTGGCATCCCCGGGAAACGGGCAGATCCCTCCGGCTGGCAGGGACTCATCCTCCATTTGTACTTCAGGTAGGAAACTTCATTTGCAGTCGGGCCCACAAATTGGCCAGTAAGAAAATGACGTTGCCTGGCAAAAGGGAGGGATGGAGGGAGTGTGGCCGCTTTTTTGGACACTGTGACCTGGAGCAGCTCGGTGGCTGATACGGGCTCTGCCTTTGTTTATTGAAACAGTTTACTCAGTTCGTTGCCTGTTCCTGGAGTGCTCTGGTGCCCGGTGGGCTGCGCAGCGCTGGGATACAGTGACCCTGCTGTGATTATAGCAGACTTCTGAAGTGCAGTGACAGTAAGAGCAATTTGACGTTTTGCTGTTGTCTAATTGCAAGTCCACTTAAGGTCTGAGTAAACCTCCATGTAAGGGCTTTTGCAGCTGTGGCTTTCCCCGAGCTGTGGACCGCTGCCGGAGAAACCCCACACTTGTTTGTTGATGCTTGCAAGGTTTCAAAGACACTTGAGCGATTACACTTCTCGGGCTGTGTGGGAGGGATGGCCTGTCCAGGCAGCATGTTGGGATGGGGACACTGCGGTTTGACAACGCCGCGGGGCAGTGCTCGCTGCACGTCCCCTGCAACAGAGATGCAGGCAGTTTGGGGAAGGAGCGGGTGCCTCCGCTCACCCATCGCCCAAGCCAGGGGGATGCAGCGGCTGTTGGAAGGCACTTGTCTCCGTCACGGCGTGTCTCGTGCTGAGAGAGGATTTCTCCCCTCCTGGCTGATCACATAGGTTGGGTGTGTAGAGGTGTGAGAAGGTGCTCCCTGTCCGAGGCTCTGAGTGGCACAGGTAGCCTGAGACGGTGGCCCAGCTCCTAAGGGGGATTTCACGCCCAAAATAAGCCCCGTTCTAGCTGTGACTCCCATTGACTTCAATGGGAAAATACGAGTCTATGAGTTTTGGTGTTCCTGGGGGACCCTGTTTGCTCTTCCCAAGGGAGAGCTGATAGACCAAGGTGTACTCAGCAGCAGGAGGCCTGGCCCCAGTCTTGGAATCTGGCTGCACCCCTTAAGGGAAATGTATTCCAATGCTGGTCATTACAGTGAGTCGTCGTCACTAACCTAAATCCCCTAGTTTGTCAATTCCTCGGCAGCTAGAGACAAAGCAACAGACGAGTGGGGGGGAAGGCAGAAGTTGTCCAAGTACGTACTATAGAAAAATGACACGTCAAGGGGGAAAAAAACACCCTCTTGGAAAAATGGTGCAAGATACTGTAGTGTTCCTCTTTCTGGCTTTCCCACAGCCACTGTGGAAACACAAGGACATACAGCAGAATAGTAATCAAGCGACTCTCGGTACATTGTGAAACCTCTGCTCCTTTCAACAGGCAGAGCAGCTTGCTCAGAATAAGAGACTTCCATTAACCTGTGCAAAATGGCAAGAGCTTTTGGAAAAAGCTAATGGCATTGCTGCTGACAGGCGATTTTTTAATTGATTTATTTGTTTGACTCGCAATGGCTGTAACGCATTTCTGAAAGGAGCCAAGTTTAGATGGGGTTAGTGTCAGCCAAGGGCCTGTGGGACCCTTGCTTCTTGCTCTTTGAGATGTTCCAAGGCGTAAGCTGACAACAGCACTCCTGATTTGTTCCTATAAAAATCAATCAAATTAAATACGCTTTCATTCCCTTTCCTAGCTGTCACTGTGATCAGGAAGTCTCCGTGTAACAGAAACCATGACCCCATGGCTATGGTGATGCATGCAAGCCCCGTGAATGTATATCTTTATGCTGACTGTGTTTATGTATTTTACCCCTTCCTCCCGCCACGTTTGTCTTAAAAGCTCCTAAGCTTATGAGCTTGTGAGTGGTATCACCAATTCAGTGTCAATATAATGTCTAGCGTATTAGGGCCCTGCTTGCTTGCTTGCTCTGAAGAGCGACTGTTACTCTAGTAATGCGTATCATTGCCCAGGGAAGGTGCTTAGCACAACGGATAAGCTGCCAAAGGATGGAGCCTCCTTCAGCCCTGCTGTGGGAAGACTAGAAGGAAGAGGAGAATGAGGTGGACACCTCTGTGTTTCCACTCTCAGAGCACCACGCTCATCAGACCTGACAGCACGGCGTGTTTTGTCTGCTGGGATGCGATCAGGACCCCCCGGTGCCCAGCGGGCTGGGCAGAGCTTCAGGCTCTTCGTAGATGGAGGCTGTGTGCTCCAGGGAGTTCACAAAGCACCACTCTCTATTCAGTAGCTTATCTTCTACCTACTCATGTGGCCATCTCTGGGAATAAGCAGGTTTTTTATGGGCTCCCACCCATGGAGGCTAAGTGAAGATGCTGCCATAACCCAATGGGAGACGAATGGTGCTATTTCAAGTCTATTTTCATCAGCACTTTTAAGCTCATTGGGAAGGGTTTCTTCTCTGCTCACGTTCTGCATGATTGACAGCGCAGGAATTACATGGCACATAACAGATCCTTTTCATAGAGGGACTTACTTGCTAGCACAGCTGCTGTCTTGCATATTTTGTTTCTCAAACAATTTCACACTGAAAGCATTCATAAAAAGTGGAAAAAAGCCCAAAGCATTTCTGAGGTGCAGGAAGAACAAACATTAGGCTCATCATCCTTAGGGTCCCCAGCTCTGGAAACAGCTAGGTTTCCTCCCCTTCTGATGGGAATGGCAGGATGTCAGGAGCTTGGCTGGTTGGACCCTTCGGGTATTAAGCTGAATGTCTGCAGAGTGAAGTTCCCGGATCAGCGGAAACTTTACAGTTTTGTCTTTACCTTTTTGGAGCCTTGCAATGACAAAAAACAATCAAACCGTAGTCAGCACCTGTCTCATGTTTTCCATAGTATTTCTATAATGTATTAGGACAGATTTGCATGTGAAGAAAATATTAGCGCAGCACTGAGCTCTCGTATGCCATGCGATGACTGAAAGCCAGTGCTGAGCTAATGTTTTCTTTACATGTAAATCTGTTCTAACTCACTAGAGAAATAATGGCATCTGTGTATGATGTTGAATGTTGCTTCAGCTGAGATTAGTCTTCTGTAATCATTAGAGATTATTTTTCTTTATACCAGTAGGTAAATTTGTGCAGTAAATTTGACCTGCTTTCTTCCAGTGAAGCCCAGCCAAGCTTTCTAAGAAAGATATGTTAGTATTTAACAGACGGTGACAACTAAATGTTAACATTTTCAAATCACTGAGTAACTTAGCAGCGTAATCCCTATTCTCAAATGTGACTTTTCAGGGAACGTGGGCTTCCACGCTTGCCGGGTCACTTGAAATGGCCCTTTTATGGAATTCATCCTGCTCAGCCTTGTTGGATGTCTCCTCGGGATAAGTCTCCTCCTAAGGTACCTTTCTTCTCTGTTGACTCTTGATGGCATCTTGAGGACTACTAGCCCAGGGGTCTGCTTAAGACAGAGGAATCTGTTCCTAAAGTACTCATGAATGTCTTCTATAAAATTTATCCGAATTTCATTCTTATTACATAAAAAAACAGGTCACACATAGCCTGCACAATGGCTGCAAGTAGTTTAGGAAGCTCCTCCAGTCTGAGGTCTACCAGCTTCAAAAGCAAGTGCCTCCGATTTGGCTTTTAAATCAGTGTTTGGGCAGCAGAATGTGTGATTTGCTCTGTAACAGGGATGGTCACCCAGCAGTGCCTTTCAGCATGAGTTGGCGTGGGTGTGTTCAGAAGCTCAGGGTCTCCAGCTGCAAGTTTCAGTCAGGGTGTAGGTGCAACGAATGCGCTCAGAATTGGTGGAAGCTTTTGGAAAACGTAGATTGCAGGTTCTTCTTTCCCAGCCATGGTGGGAGTTCACCACCACAGAGCTGCTGTCACGGCTGCGTGCCTGTGGAGATCCTCACTGCCATAGTCAGCTGCGGGTTGCATTGACTGCTGAGGGCCAGCATTTTCTGCCCTTAGTTTCTCAAAGATAGGCGATATCAGAGCCTGAAGCCGCTGCAAGCTGCTAAGACCCATATTAGCCTTTTTCCTCTCACGATATTTATTTCAATGTTACCATACATTTCAGCCGTGAGAAGGAAGAAGTGGGTTTTTTATAGTAAAGAACGTTCTTTTCATTAATGACGTGGAAAAAGAGACAGCCTAGTAGAAGGAATTCAATTCTTCCTTTCAGATCTAAGATTTATTGCTAGCCAAAACACAAGGATTGCTTTTGGAAGGAGAACTAGGGGGTAAAACAACAAGTGCTTAGCACTTACAAGTTCTTGTAAGCAGTACAGTGTATTATCTGATCAGCGCTACACAACAGGAACTGCATTAGCATTCAGCACTGTTGCAGTTTTAAGTAATAGTAAAGCATCCCTTGTCTCCCTGAAAGACAGATATGGGTTCTGGAGTGACATACCGACGGACATTTTAATGAGTTTGGTTCAAAGGACAGAATCAGATTGTCTCTTCTCTGTTTGCTTCACACATTTGGTTGGCAGAGAGGTCGGCACCTGCAGTTCCCATGGTGTGGACCTTGCTGAATTTATGTGAGTTTTGCCTAGGGTTTCATCCTTGGCTTCTGGGGTTTCATCCTTGGCTTTAAGTCTTGTACTTGAGGTTTTGGAAAATAGGGCTCTTGGACTGTGTGAAGTGTGTGTGGGGGATCCTCAGCCTGCTTTACTGTCACAAAACTTCCTTCAACCTGAACGCTTTGGGCTTTGCCTGAATGAAGATCAATGTATCAACACCAGGAACAACCAGCACAATGTCGTGGTAGGTTGGCTGCGGAGCAGGCCCAACGCTCTCCCCCGCCCCCCGTCAGCGTTTGCAGAAGGGTCCGACAGAAACGTGGCACCGAGTGGAAGTTAGCAGAGGGCTAAGCAGCGGCAGCACCTACCTTCAGCATCACCTCCTCCTCCCCCTTCGCTTCCTGTCCCTTTGCCCTTGCTTGGGCAATTCGTCTGCAGCAAGATAGAATCAAAGAACCCTCTTCCTTTGCTAAACAATTTGCTCCTTTTGTTAGGGTCAGATAAAATGCTGATAAAAGCTGTTGTAGCTCCGCTGAAGCCAGCGGGAGCATGCTGCAGATTTGGTCCTTGATCATTTTTCGCCTTGCTCTCCCCTGCATGTATCCAGTTACACCTTGTGGTAAATCCAGCGTTAAACTGAATTAATGAAGCAGAGACGCGGTCCCCACGGGGGTTTTGCCCGTCTATAGGTACAGTGCTTCAGAGCCTTTGGGGACAGGAGCTTTATAAACGGAAAGAACTGCAGGGTGGCTTTTTGGAAAGTGCCTTTTAGGGTTGGGTGTTTTTTTCTCATTTCTCGCTAAACAGTCTCCGATCCCTGCTGCCTGGGAAAAGGGCAGGAGCGGAGCCTGGCCTTCAGCACACCACTGAGCCTTGTTCATTGCAGCCGTACTTTGACAAGGCATTTTGGAGCGGCATAGGAAAAGCTTTTATCCCATTGAGCTAAATGCATTCAAAACATTTTCGTTAAATGTGTACTTAAATACAAAGGTCGAAGGAGCCTGTGTGTACCCCTCAGAAGAGAGAAGACCAGGGTGCTGAGGAGGGGCAGGGGCAAGGGGGAGGTGAGCAGGCTCCTTCTCACCATGTGGACCATGGGAATTGCTCTGCCGGCAGCCGCAGGCCCCGTTAGATATCCAGGGGCATCCTCCCACGGCGAGCAAGGTACAGAGCAGCGGGGGGAGAATTAGCAACACGTCCAAATGTAATATGGTTGCTATTCCGGGTAATATATATTTAACAGTCTGCAGGGACCATTCAAGCCTGCATCTTTAGGAAGGGGAAAAAAGTCAGGTTTGCTTTTTTGGCAGACTGCAGATCAGAGAGTCCAATCTGCAATCTCCCAGTATGTTTTATGTGGGTGGGTTTTGTTAAGTTACAGGCAAAGTTATTGCACCCCTAGGCTACTCACATTAAATGTTTCTCCAATTTTAGCAACATTCTTTCCACGCTCAGCTACATTTGTTTTTATCTTCTCTATGGCAATTGATGATCTAAGTCTAAAATGTATAACTCTGCAGGATCTCCTGTTATATATTTCTTCCACAGCTGTAGCTGAATCAGGGCAGTATAAGCCAATGATATGTTGTAATGCCTAATGCTTTCTTTAATACATTCCAGATTAAAGGAGTCAGCAAAGTTTACATATCCAAAATAATAAATTTAAACAATAATAACAACAAATCCTGAACCATGATTATATCTTGAAAGTGTTGGGGTTTTTTTTCCTTCTATCTTCTCTAGTCTGGCTAAAGTCTGTTTGTAGGAAACTCAACAGGACAGATAAAAGATGATGAGACAAACAACTTAATCCCTTAATAATGTCAAGTGGAAAATCCAACAACAGTTTGGCAAGGAACTCAAATAACAACTGCAAAGTGGCCCTTACTGGGGACTACAGACCTAGTTTAAAAGGCTGAGCTTGGGATATAATGACAGATGAGCCTGAATCAGCGCCTACAGGTTCAAACATTTCTTTGAACTCTGAAATGGAGCCCAATTCCTTTTTTTTATCCACGCCTGTGTAGCATTCGCTTAGCTCCATTGAAGCCAGTTCAGCATCGCCTCGTACCTTGCGCTGCCCTCGGTACCCACACAAAGTGACCATGAAAGGCCCCGGGGTGGTATTTCCACCTCTGGGTGCTGTTGCAGGTGGGAGCGTGGGATAGCAGCGAGTGCACGCTGCCCAGGTAGGTGCCTGTCGTGGCAGCACGAGGAGGAGGAGAGCTGGGCACCACGCTGGCCTTCGAGTCCCCACCATCTCATCCTGCTCTTGCCGGGGACTGGCACACAGCTGCACCCCCATGCAGCAACCCCCATTCCTGCTGCTTAGGGCGGTCTCAGGCTGCCATTAATAGATATGCCTTGAAAGCAAGCCATGTGGTCACAGAAGTAGGAGGCACTCATGCAATTGCCAAGCAGCTTCAGAAAGAGCGTGTTAATTATTATCTCCTCGGAGCTGTATTTACTTAGAGCTGACAGCCCTTCACCCTGGGGTTTTGTGGTGGGAATGTCTTACTGGGGTGGAGACCAGGGCATCCAGAAAGGAAACAAAGGAAAGAGATTTTAGAACTGTGTCTTATCTCTATCCACCTGAATTACTGTTGTATTTTAAAAGAATATGTGAAACCCATTGTTTGAAAAAACCCTGACAAGTGTGCTCTCCCAGCTCCATTGTTTTAACATTCTCCTAGGAATTTGTATATAAAACGTTCCCGATCCAGTTTATCTCCCTCTGCATGACAAATCCTGCGTTTCCCTTCCGTACTTTTAGCAGAGTGGGAACTAACCTTGATCTTTTTGCAAAGCCAACAGAATTGCCTTGTCGGGTGTCACATTGCCACCTTCACACACAAACAGTGCGTGTCGCGGTTTTTGAGCAAGACGTACCACCACTGAAAAAAAGTCTGCGTAATGCTCATACATTCAAGATGAACTTCTGGAAAAGCAACTCTGAGCTGAACCAGACCCTCTCTCGGAGGAGGGAGCATCTAATGTCGTCCGGCTCTCGTGGAAGCCCCCTTGCACAGCAGGTTAAAACAAATGGTCTGAAGCCAGGGATACAGCTCAGCTCCTCCACTGTTAGCAGCCCCTCATCTGTGTCTCATCTCGAGAAGAAAAGACTTGGCCTCTCTCCTCAGGTCTCTGTTTTCTCATGTTGACCTTTGTTGCTGGAATGGCTTTTTCGAGCCAAGGAAGGCAGCGCGGGAGTCCAGGTGGTCGGAAGTGACCGTAACGTTGACCAGGTGCTGGGCCGGTAATGAGAGGGAAATGCAGAGGTAGCACGATGCCACCTTATCTGTCTGTTCTTGTCTGGCCCTGTATTGTACAGCCCGACCAGCTCTGATATTTGGTCTTTGAGCTTTTGGGCAGCTTAACGGCAGTTCCAGATCCCAGGTTTGTTTTTGTGGATGGGAACCTTTCCCAGAAGGGAGAAAGCTCAGAGGAGCCTGTTTAATATAGGCTGATCTCATGCTTGAGCATATGCAGGAGTTGACCTTTCAGCACTGAAATAAGAAGTGATGGGAATAGAATAAATCACAGCCTTGAAAGAAAAGCCAAGTAGCTTAGACTTGCACCTCAGGAGAAGGAGTCAAGGTGGGGAGGCTGAGAGAGCTGCAGAGGGGCCAAACGACAGATTCAAAAAGCGATCGTTCAGCAATGGGTTTGGTGAATCTTTGCAGACCAAGCCTGCAGAGGAAAGGCTATTGAGATATGAAATTGAGATATGAGGTGATGAGCCCTGGAGGTGGATTTTAGGGGGGTGGGTAGGTTGGAAAGACTCTGTTAGGGATGTTATCCTGAATAAATCTGCAAGACTTACAGATAGGTTGGATGTGAGGACTGAGAGAAAGAGATCCAAGTTTTCCACTTGCTAAAAGTTTCAGGGTAGGAGCAAAACACTCACAAATGAGAGCGATAACATTTACACTCATATTGCAAAGGCATAAATTGTTCTATGAATTGCCAGGCTGCGAAGAATCAAGCCTCTGTATCGCATTGCAAGCCTCGGAGCCATCATGTTTTTGTCGAAGCCAAAGCCAAATTTCCGTAAACTTGATAGGAGGCAGCTCTGAGCCCCCATGGTACACCCCCTTAACTTTCAGGGGCCTGGCGTTGAATGCAAGGTTTTTCCAAGAGAACCAAAACTTGAAGCACACCCCTAATATCCGGAAGCCACAGCCCGATGAGGAACTCCCTCTGCGTGGTGGCTTCTGTCAGAGCCTGACTCCCCGTTCGGTCTCGGGAGAGGGTGGCTTGGGGCTTTTTCAGGGCAGCCACGGTGGAGGGGCGGGCTGCTCTGTGCCACAGAGCCCGTCGCTGCCCAGAGAGATGCTGGGGTTTGCCCTCCTGGCCCGCTCTTCCTCTGGATCGTCTGTGCTGTGTCCCCAAGGCAGTCAGACCCCCAGTCCCGTCCAGACAAACCCTGGCAGGACAAAAGATTGTAGGAGCTGGCTGGAGCTGGAAGAACAGTTTTTTGGCAGAGAGTAAATTTTCCAGCAAATGTCAAGGGGGAGGGGGAGTCAAAATGATTCACAAATTCAAACACATTTTCTGAATAGTTCTGGCCTAGAAAAAAATACAGAGGTGGGGGAAGAGGGAGGGATGTTAAAAATAGCGATGCGTGTCATTCTGACACTTTCAGAATGAACTGTTTCATTTTGGGAATGGTTTGTTTATGTTTTGCAAGCATTTGAAATGTAGATTTGATTCAAAATGGCAGTTTTCATTTAAAAGTTGACCTCACTGCTAAAACACATTGAAAGAAGAAAAGAGAAAAGGTTTTTTAGAACTTACATAGCCCGAAATGAAACACCTCCTTTTTACTTTGGCTCCAGATGAGACATTTCGGAGTTTTCCTTCCACAGCCCCACGATTTCAGCTGTGTTCAGCCCAATCTGCACATCTCTTCTCCCCTAGTTTTTTGGTTGAGCTCTGACGTAAAAAAATCCATGCTCTGTCCAGCTCCCGTGCTGGCCAACCCTTAAGTCTAATGCCATGGAGCAAGTATTTTAGTTTAATCTGAGGTCAACCACACTTTGCTGTGATTCAAACTGAAACCTGTGGTATTGAATGACTAAGAGCTGTAGGTTTTGTAGATAACTGGCAGCTTCTCCGGAAGATGTAATGTCGAACCTCATTTAGAAAAATAACCCAAACTCCTGAGGCCCTGAAATCTGATCTAGAAATCTTGAGAGAAGCCGGAGTTTGCAGACAGCTGAATGGCAGACTTTCACTCCCCCGACACTCACACTGGGCTCATTCAACTGATTCACTAAAGGGAAACGAGCAAACAGCTAGTAATTACTTTGCTGTAGCCAAAACGTGCCGCAGAGTTTCCCCGGACAGAGGGGAAGGAACGCGCGCTTTTGCTATACGATGAGCCGTCATCGAGTTTTCTGTCCCCCGCTGTGTTTTCTGCCTTGTTGGGACACGCTGTGACATTTCTTCAGCTGAAGTCCATCCCTTGGCAGCTGGAGCAGATCCTCCTTTGCTGAGATTTACTTTGACTGTCTTCTGAGCCTCTTCCCTCTGTGCCTTGGGAGGGTTCAGGCTCAAATGAGGGAGAAAAACGATGCTGCAGTGTCGGACGGCAAACTTTTTAGCAGCAGCCCCTCTTGGGCAGGGGCCGTAGGAAAGACCTTTTCCATTCGTGGGAAGATCCTGGGTTTTACCTGCAATAGGAAGGTTTGTAAGCATTTTTCTGGCCTGCTGTAATTTTAGCGTTACTGAAGGGTGGATCTTACGGTGTGGACAGGATACGGATGTTTTTATCATCAGGGCATGTAGGGGCGAGGGGCTGGCAGTGGCTGAGCGGAGGAGCGGGCTGTGCTCCCTGCTGGCCCTGGCAGCGGTGGGAGCTGGAACGGCTCTGCCCGCTCTCTGCGGTGGCTCTGGGTCCCCCTGCAGTGGGGGGTGATTAGTGCCTGCAGCGGGACAAGGAATTGAGTCCAGCGTGCGTGTACCAGCTCTGCAGCTCTCTCAACCATGCATTTACTGTTAGAACACTACCAGCCCAAGCTCTCCCCAAAACAATGAGGATTGCCTTAGAAACCACCAAATTTGTGGGTTTTTTTTTTTTTGGAAGTGCTGGGTTTGTTCGATTGTTTTCCTAGCTTCTATGCCTTTAACTTGCACTCGGGACAATTTTTCAGTCTTCTCTGCAAGCCAGAAGGCTAGAAATGTACTTTCTTTTTAAAAATGAAAGCTCGGAGTCCCAGCCACCTGACTGCAAGAGCTGGGGACTGTGAGAACAAGGCAGGGCTCACGCTAAAACTGCAAGAGCAGGCAAACGGACTATTGAAATAGCTGCTTCTCTCGGTCGAGAAATGGGCTGAATGGAAAGAAAGGCCAGAAGGGCAGAGCATGTAAGCCGATTCGGCTTTCCTGTAACAAACGGAGAACGCCAGCTCTCCCTCCCTGCCCCAGCCGAAACAAAAAGCCCGTACGCAGCTAAAGCGAAATCTGCCTTCCTGTCTGTACGGGTGTCGTGAGGCTTGGGATAGCAGGTGGCATTCGACTCTCGCATCTCTGCCGAAATTCAAACTCATCTCCCAGGCGAAATCTGGAGGTAGGGGTGCATATAGAGATACAAGCAGTCACTGGAGAACGAGGACCGTGCAAACTGCACACGGAGGCTCACACCGCTTCCCTGTCGATTTTTGGTATAAAACACAATTTGAAAACTGATCACTTTTTCTACAGATAAAGGTGATTCAGAGATCTTTGACGCAAGCAGCTGCCAGGAGATGGGAAAACAGCTCTGACTATATTAAAGTGCTGCTGGCCAGCACTTCAGTGCAGGTTGTAAGATTTCAGCAAAAATCTTGACTTTCCAACTAAACAATTGCATTTGGACAACGATCTATTGAAGGTTGTACACATCTTTTGACAAGTAATCTTAGACTCTGACAGTGCTCGGAAAATACCAAGCAGGGCTGTTGAAGCACCCTAAACTACCTTGTCATTGAATGGTGCAGAGGTGCTGTGTGAAGTGACGCCAAGTGTTCTCTAGTGGCTCTGAGGGTATTTGGATTTCAATTTACTCTCATCGGATACGCTGACACGTTCTCCAGTTTGCCTCTCGAATTAAGATGCTGCAGTGTTCACTTTTCTCCTTTCCAGCTGATAGATATGTGTCTTTGCTCCCCCAAGGGGAAGGAGGCAAGGATATTCTTCCTTTTAGCGTGTCCCTAGAGCTATTACATGTTTAAAGGGAATAATCCCCAAAGCAAAGGCATGGACGTTGGGTGTATCCGTGGGCTGCGCACTTTTCTGAGGTGCTCCATCCGCAGGCTTAACTTCAGTGAAATCGCACCAGGAGGGCAGTTTTGAGGATTGTATACAACATGCAGATGGAGAGCAGCTGCCTTTGGAAAACTAGCTAAAACTACTGTTGGCGTAACAAACAGAATTAGACTATTTCCAGGATATAAAATTAAGGGAGGAAAGCAGCTTTACTGGCTATTGTCAGAAGAGAGAGGCTTGCGTAACAGCAACATTTTCCATATACTATGCAATTAAGTTACTTGCTTGGGAATTAAATTGCAAGTCAGTTTAGGCAGCGTGGCCAGCTGTAACATAACACACGTTACAACACACATACTGAATGTTATTACATGGTGTCAGTGTTTATTGAACGGAGTGGGGATTTGAGAAACAAGCTTTGGCCCAGGAAACACTAACAATGTGATGGCACTTAACGACTCTAAAGCAGCACAGCTAGCGTTAGAATTTTTGGGAATAAATTCTCCAAAGATAAAATACTTCAGAAAATACCTGCTAATCCCTTTAAACCCCTAAGACGTATTAATTTTCATATTGGGTAATGAAAAGCCACAGATTTCACCACTAATCTCGAAAATATCCTGCGGTTTTTGGAAAAGCGAGGGAGACTCCAGGTGTAGGTTCAGTGGCTGATTTTGCAGCGGCAGTTCCAGCTGATCTCACTGGAAACCGTTTATTTGCTGCTGTCTGCTGGTCCCTTGCTGTCTTCTTTTGCTACTGCAGGAACCAGGGCCAGCGAACAGAGCTTGCTGATTCCTTGAACTACACTTCCCTCTCATTTTTATGGAGAAGAATCGAGGCTCTAGAACATCGCTTCATTTCAGTTGCAAGCCTGGAGTGAGATCGGGCCAAATCATCTCTGCCGTAGCTCTGTTGAGTCTGGTGGGCTTACGCGAGGGATAAATCTGATCCAGAGTAGGAATAACACGGAACACAGATGGGCTGGATTAGTACATTTTTTATATAAATGGCTAGACCATGGAGAGCTGCCCGCATTGCAAAATCCCCCCCCTCAGCTGGCTCCGTCAGGGATCCTTTGGAAAGCACGGCAGAGGCGAACCAGCAACAAAATGTGGCACAAAGACTGAATTTCCCCTCTCTTCCTACAGCAGGTCTCTCGTGCTCAGAGTTGAGGACCATGTTGGCAGTGGCGCATGGGCTCAGCTCGCCAACTGTGCTGAACCGGCATCTCAGGGAGCAGGACAGGTCAGATTGCCGTGCCTTCCGATGGGAGTAAAGTTATAAATACATTTTTGGAACAAAAATAGGAACCATCCACCAGAGCTATTTCTGATGACCTCAAAATAAAGTTAGAATTTGGGTTTTTTTCTCTGTTTCTTAGCGGGGCTGCTGAGCTCTCCAGCAGAACAGGAAGTAGGCTGAGGAGCTGTTTGAGTAACCAGAGTCGTCAGATCAATGGAAAAAATGGTTTGAGTACATTTTGTGAAAGTGCAGCCAACAATTTTGAAATTACTGCAGTTTCTCTTCCTAGATCAGGGCTGTTGTTCATGCCAAGGGGACTTATGTCTACCACTGCTGTGTCTGTAAGCAAACAGAGCGTTTCTTTTTGATGATGTGCATGATGTGTACGCGGGGGTGAAGCAGAAATCTTTCCCTTGGTGTCCTTGGATCGGATTCCAGATGAGTTAATCTCTCGACATGATCAGGATCCTACGTAATTTTGCAATGCCTACCATGCCATTTAGAAGAAAAATAAACTTGCTTTTACTGGGAGTTGGGCATGGGGAGGTCAGGGTAGGTGAGGGAGGGAGAGGATAAGAGACACCATTTTGCTATCAAGGAGGAAGATGCACAGTTCTCGATCTCAGAATTGGGGCTGGTCCTACATTTTAGTGACACTTGCAGCCTCTTTCATGTTTTGCAAGCTCATCCGAGAATTGAATGCATGCCAAATAAATCTTTCAAGGGAAGTGGAGCTGGGTTGAAAATATCTCCAGCACAGATAATTCAAAGGAAGTGCAACTTTTAAAAAAGCATGTGAAGTGCCTCTAAGAATCTACCTGCTTTTTCCTGTTTTCTTTTTTCCTTTTTCTCTTTCCTCCCCTTAGTCCCACATTTTGCCTCTTTGCTGTCTCATCATGTCACAATTTCCTTTTTTCCCTTTAGTTGTTCTCACAGAGGCATACAAAGGGTTTTCAATCCCGTCACATGCTCCAGCTGGAACTAGAGCACGACTCTTTTCTGACTGTATTTTCTCCAGGATTTTGTCAAGTTTAGCTGCAGACGCTCCCCAGCCTTTTGCTGATTGTCTTTTCAGCTGTCCTCCGCTTGCGACACTCACGTTGCAGCTGGGCAAAGGCCAGTTCAAGCTGCAAAGTGGAGGCAATGCCGTGAGTGCGGGGAGAGCGAGGGGCTGCACGGGTGCCCGTGGTGAGCGGGATGGGGCGGCTGTGGGGTGGGAGCGGCGCGGCGTGGGAGAGCAGGGCCAGGAGAGAGAGATAAGACGGACAGGAAGGCAGCGCAGGGGAAAGGCAGGTGGAAAAGGGAAATGACCGCGGAGTCCAGGAAGACTAAAGAGAATACAAGGGAAGCTGCGAAGCCATCTGGGAATCTGCTTTAGCCACGTGTAAATCGCAGACGTCCTTGTGGCTTCCCCCTCTGTGCAGAGCAAACCAGCTCCCGGAGGAGGCTGGGCAGAGCCGGGATGGCGGCGTGCAGCTGCGTGGGGTGAGCCTGCGTGGGTGCGGGGCCGGGGCGGCACACAGGGGGGACGCAGGGACCGGCCCGGTGCAGGTGTGGGGACAGCCCCGTGCAGGTGTGGGGGCACGGCGGCGGGGGGGATGGGGGCGA
>NW_008796042.1:394723-411059 GCF_000699145.1 Aptenodytes forsteri | reverse complement strand
CCCGGTTCAGGGGTGGGGACAGCCCCGCGCAGGTGTGGGGGCATGGCGGCGGCGGGCATGGGGGCGAGGGGAAGTGAGTGGGTGCCCCAAGGCGGGGCGCAGGAGTGGGCAGAGCCGTGGCAGAGCTGGGTCCCATGAGGACGGGGGTGGAGGTTGATGGAGCCACTGCCGTGTTGGCTTGTGGGTGACGGCAGGAGCAGAGCGGGAGGAGAGATGGGTGCTGTGGGGTGGAGGCGGAATGGGAAGTCGGGGAGAAACTGAGCGCAAAAGCTGATCAGGAGATGGAAAAGGAGGAAACTGAAGGGAAAAGTCGTGAAAAGTTGCAGGTAGTGGGAAAAAGCATCACGGAAGGCTGACATGGAAAGGCAGGGAAAAGTGAGGAGAGCTAGTATAAGAAGATTTTAAAAGCACTTAATGATGTCTGAGGTGGGATTTGTGGCAAACAGCTGGATCGGAGCCAGCCTCCCTTTGTGGGGAGAAGCAGGCCCCTGTGAAGCACAGCATATGTGACCTGCCTGCACAGCGCGAGAGGAGCTGTGGCTGCGCAGCACCGTGACTGTAGAAAGAGTTAACTAGCATAGATGCAGTCATCGGCACTGAACATGTCTAAAAATAGGTGAGATGAATTGCAGTCCCGAGGACAAAATGTTACAGTAAATGAATACAAACAATTTCATGTTATCTAGCTGGGTGCAATCATGCCTCCTTCATGCATATGCATGCTGGAGGTGTGCGCCCAGGTGCAGGGCTTGTGCACATTAGGTGCACATGTGAACACCAGCACGTACCTGGCTGGGACGTTTGTGTCTCACATCTTCTGTGCAAAAGTCCTCTGCACCTCAAACCCTGAAAAATTGGGCCATGATGCTGGAGCAGGCTGTAGTTCCTCAGGTGTCTGCAGTTTGTATCGTAAATCATTCCTAAGAGTCTCAAGGAAGAGCAGGGAGATGTGCTGCAGTTTCAGGGAGGGCTGCTGCTGACCCCATCACTCTCTGCTTCGCTATGGAAGGGGCTGCAGGTTTAATCCAGACCCTCGCCTGGTTTTAGCTCAGCTCTGCAGACTGCCTTCACTGGCACAGGGCTCCTGGCTGCCTCCGCCAGTGGTGTGGTGGTTACTTCGCTTTAACTCATGCCGGGAAGCACCAGCATGACAGGGAAGAAAGGTGCCCAGTCCCTGATGGTGCCGTTTGCCCTGTGCCACCTTGCCAGCTGTCCTGAAGGAGAGAAAATTTCTCTCCCCCAGTGAGAGAACTGGATAGGAAAGAATAACACCACGTCTCCGCAGGGACACCCATGGGACATGCCAAGAGAAACCGAGGCACGCAGTTATTTCATGGGATCCCTCACACATGGGCTAGGGTGGCGTGGATGGTTTGAGCAGGGCACAGAGCTGGAGCCCGTCTGCATTGGAGACGTCCTCTGGCCACCCCAGCTGGCTCCCTGCAGCCCTGCTCTCCTTCCCCGTCCCAGTCCCTGAGCTCATCCCGATCTCCAAAATTAGGTCTGCAGGTCCCTCGCCTCATCTTTAAAACTCTCTGTGCAATCAACGTGCACAGGCATGTCCTTGGCCGAAAATGCCCCCAAAAGATGGGCAATGAGAGGATGCCCTCAGTTTGACTGTAGCTAGGGCTCACAGTTATTTGTAGGAAAAACTGTGAATGTATCTCTCTGCCCCAAGAAGTGGCAGGTTGCTCATGGAGGTCATGAGTCTCTGGTGCTATCTGAGCTTGTTAAACAGTCTCCACTATGGAAGAGAACAGAGTTTTAATCTAGTGAGGGTGACGCTGGGCAAACGCTTTCAGTGCTTGCGTCTGATTAGTCGTAACTGAACTCTTCTTTCACTTGGTCCTTTACTGCAGGCTGCTCATTCTCATGCTGCGCATTTCCTTTGCCTGCAAAAGCACTTAGAGAAGCTTGGATCCCCAGGTTACATATTCTTAATATTTATGCCCTCTGGATAATTTTCCAGGGAAGCTCTTAATCTTACAAGTCAAGAAAAGACATATATTTGTCAGAACTAATACTAGCAAGGTGCAGAGTTCATTCTCAGGCACCAGGTGGGTTAGAAAGCCTTATTTTTGTGCAATTAATTTTGTAAGAGTTCCCCCCCCTTCTCTATGCTTTCATTTGCTTCTGTGTCCTGGGGTCTCAGAAGACAAGGGTTTCTAAGGGCCAATGGCCGTCTCGAGATCACTTGCTGGCAGCGCTCACAGGAGCAGCATGGAGGCGGCCATCCCTGGATTTCCACATCCGTGTTAGCCGTTAAAACATGTTGTCTGACAAGAGCTATAGGCTATCACCCCACTAAATTCTTTAAACCCGTTCAGAGGGGATTAGTAGAAACCCAGTAAGCCAGTTTCTGGTTACTGTGATAGTTTCCAGATTATTTTGTTTAGAAGCCTGTGTGAAACATTACTTCGTGCCTTCCTCTGTCAGCCCTCAGGCTGAAAGAGAAAAGATCCTGGTAAAGAAGACTGAGGTCAGGAGATACACAAAGTTTATACCTGGGACTATTTAGCCTGCAAACTAATGGGCTTCAAGTGAAATATTTAAGATCATTGCGAAAACTCTTCCATTCCTTCCTTTCTACTTACCCTGTCCGGTAATAAGACATACAGTTTGCATGATGAAATTGCAAGGATGTGCACACAGACTTGGAGAAGAAATTAGTTGTCGGCTCTGTGCAGAGCTGCCCTGGGGAACTCCCTGCTGCAGGATGCTCCGAGCCCACCTGTGCTGAGGGGAGAAGGGGTTGGGGGAGCGCCCGAGCCACCCGCTCGCAGCTTTGCAGGCTGAGATACGCAGCCACGTGTGGGATTTCAGCAGCGGCCGTAAGCTGATCATGTGGAAGGAACCGGATGGGATTTCTGCGCTGCATGGGCGGCATTGCACAACAGCCTCCATGGCCGATGGGCCGGGGCCATCTTTGTGCTGAGGTTCCTCTCCGTGCTCTGGCGATGGGGAAGGGGGCTGCAGAGGCACCACGTGGCCCATGGCAAAGGCCCGCAGCTTTCTGCAGTGATGAAAGGCTCTAGTCCAAATGAGAAGGCAGCTGTTCATGCTGCCTCATCTTCCTGTGAAACAGGGAAACAGCTGTGGGCAAACGCACTGAATGGCTTTTGCTCCAACCTGGGCCACATAGGCTGTGCAGCTCTCACAGCTGAAACTCCAAATAAGAGCATTTGCCCAGTTTTCTATTAAATACAGCACCTGAGAAAGTGAAAGCCTTTGGTTTTTTAACTTGTTAGACCTAACATCACAAATGATGAGCCCCAGGTGCATGACACAGACTAGCACTAGCCCCATGGCAGTGTCAGGTGCTGCAGGAGCAGGACCCGGAAGGGTGTGTTTTTTCCCCAAAGTTGGCGTGAGCTCCAGCACTTGCCGTGCAGGGCTTGCAGCGATGCTGCATGGCTGCTCCTGGGAGGGTGCTATCAGCGGGGCGTCTCTGAGCATCCTGCACCGATGGGCTTGGGGTGCAAAGTCTTCCACTGGTGTGAAGTCTCCGAGCTGCCTTAACTGCAGCCCAGCTCTCCAGTTTACACCAGCTGAGGATCTGGCCGCTGTCTCAAACCAAACAGTTACATAAATAACATGCAGCTTGAACTATGTTAGAAAGCCCCACCCTTTTCCTGCAGTTTTAGTTAGAGGGGCCGTGCCGCTTGTGATGCTTTATCATAACAGAAAATGAAGAGAAATGTGGAAAAACAAGGTAATAGGGTATTTGTTTTAAGGTATGCAGCTGGGCTTTTTGTCTAGGGAGGGGGAGAAGGTACATTTTCTTTAGTAAGTGTTTTTAGATTATATTTGTTTAAGCAAGGAGGAATCAAGTAGACTCAGTAATTACTATATGTAACCTTAATTGCGGTTGTATCTAAGGAAGAATTTAATTGGAAAAGATCATGTGTGCACTGTCCGAATATTGCCTCATTCCTGGATGGCATATTCAAATCGAAACAGTTTTGTATGCATATGGCAGCTGACTAAGCAGTAGCCTGACGTTTCGGCAGGGCTGATGCTCACACACCCTCCTGGCCCAGGTGTGCTCTTCAGCATCCAGAGGCTGTCATTGAATAATTCAGCTTCCAAAGAGTGAGCGCAGCACGGCTGGGCTGACACGGTGAGGCCAGGTGGTGGGTCGTAAGGGAGCAAGAAGAGCCTGTCCTGTGGACCCCACATGGGTAACCATGCAGCAGCCACGCTTGGTGCCTTCTGAGGCCGAGAGATCTCAGGACTCCTTTCAGAAGTAGTGCAGCGTGATGGCTCAGGTGACTGTCCCCTTTGGAAGTTCACGTTGGCTGGCTGTCCGACCACTCCTCTTAGACGTGTCTGGACTTTTTAATCCATTTATTTCTGCTCTTGAGCTTCTGTACTTGCCCCAGTTACATCAAACACTGCGACAGCAAAGCCTTGAAAGGTGTGTTTAGGGCCACAGGGTCCCCCAGGTTTCTTCATACTATGTGGGCATTGCTCAGAGACTGAGCAGCACCAGTCCTGGGCCCTCAGGTGGTTTGTGCATGGCTGCGTGTTGCCCTCTTAGCACAGGGACTTGAATCCTGCCCTGTGTAAGGAGAGAAACTGTGCTGGAGCTTCACCAACTGACCCAGAGATTGCTATGAAGTCTCTAAAGCAGTTCAGTTGAACCTGGCTGCCGGGAAAGTCTCAGGAGCGGAATAAGAGCGTTGTATGGGATAGGTCTGAGGCACATCAGCAGAGCCTTCAGGCAGTAGTTAGTCCATCATATGCCCTCATATGGGAGCTGTGTAGTTGAGGTGCTGGAGCTGTGCCCCAGCTTCTGATCCACAGGCCTGCACACTTCATGTGGCTGGCCTGGAAAAAGCAGGATTTGCAGGTACTGCTGGATGGTGGGTACGTGTTGGTGCAGGAGACGTTTTGAAGAGTGAAACTGATGCACTGGCACCAGAGCAGGGAGCTGATGGGCTGGAGATAGCAGGTGGCACAGCCAGCTTGCAGCCCCAAGGAGTCCTGGGGACTAACATGCATCATTATTGACCAGGGGAAGGCTTTACTGGGACCACACCGCCTGCTTTCTGAGACCCGTGTGTTCACTGTTGTTCCTTACCATTTTTCTCTTGATTTGGGTAGTCCCCGCAGCCCTGTTGGATGCTGCTACGCGTTGCGCGCCATTGGGCTGCCTGGCCCCACGGGAAGGGATGCACTCCCCACTCTCGACCTCTCCTCTGCCGGAGTTCAGGCAAGCGGTCGTCTTTTGCTTCCTTGGTCCAGCAAAACATGTTCCTCCCAGGTGGGCTCTCTGACCCTGCCGGCTGACAGCCCTGGTGTTTCTGTCTGTGCCAGGATTTCCACAGAAATTCCCCGCTCCTCCTGCACTGGGATTTTCTCCTCCAACTGGTGGGACTGGCTCTTTTCAGCACCCCATCAGGCCCCGCTGCCTGCACACAGCCAGAGCAGGACAATAGAAGTTGTCTCTGATGCCTGGCTGTTTGCTGCTGGGAAAGGCAGTCCCAGGCTTTGCTCTGGGGAGAAGCAGCATTTCTAATCCTGCAGCAGTTTCATCTCTTTCAATCAAGGGTCTGTACAGCTCGTTGCAATGATTAGCTCTATGAATGACAATAATCTATAATTTGGCTAGTGCTGGGTCTTCTCTTTCAAGGATCACCTCCCAAAGTAACTGCTGAAGGAGCAGACAGGTGAAGTCGGACATAAAAGCAGATGTTACAGGGGTGTGTGACCGCAGAGATGTACATTGCCTCGTGCTGAGGGGAGTCCTTAACCTCTCATGCAAGAAGAGAGAAGCAGTATGTTTCCTTCTGGTGGCGGCTTGCCAAGGTGAGCAGGTTAGCACCGATAAAAACATCTCTCTCTGCAACCCTCAAGCTGGGGCATACGGGTTTCCTCTTCAGATTTGCATTTCTCTTGCAGCCCCTTTCAGCTGGCCTGAGGTGCAGTAACGTGCAGGTGGAAGAGCCCTTGCGAGGTGAATTGTAAGTGACTCGAGGAGGAGCAGGAGCATGAGTGCACACGCCCAGGCACGCACACGCGCGTGCACACCCCACCCCGACAACCCCCCCCCCAACACACCCCCCACCCCCAGAAACCTCACCTTCTGTTACGGAAGACGAGCGGTGTTTCTCAGCGTGGTGTTGCTCTCGCCACGCAGCTGCCTAGCGTGCTGCAGCCGCAGGGGGTGGCAGGAATAGCTCACCAACACGTATGGCACACGCATGCCGCAGCACACATGCACACACAGGCAGCACATCTGCACATGCAGGCGCCACCGTTGTTGCCAGTGCTTGGACCTTCAGAGCCAAAAATGTGAGCTTTTTGTCTTGGGATGAAGTACATGGTTTGAGAAGGGATTTGCATGTCCTTTGTGCCGTGGTGCAGAGTGTGGATGGGGACAAGAGCTCTTGCATCCGAGCGACCAGAAGTGACATCCTCCCCTGTCGGCTCCTGCTCTGTGGTGTGAGTGCTTCCACCCACGCTTCAACAGTGCCTGCGTCATATTTACACCATGTGGACCCAATTCCAAAACTTCTTTCAGTTTTCCCTCCATCCTTACTAGAAAACAAAGCGCGCTCTCACTGAAATTTACGAGAAGTTTTTTCCAAAAAAGGACTGTTAAAAAAAAAAAGAAAAAGGACTTTGGGATTTGGTCCTGCATGAAGGTTGCTTTTGCTTTTAGTTTCACAGAAATGACAGACATCCCTAGTTGCTCTAATAGTTGAGGTCAGAATAGAAACAAGCTTGTTTTTATGGGGTGGGGGGATTGAGAAAGAGCTGGTGAATCTTTAAACCCGCAGCACCTCTGTGGCTCTCACCAACAAAACCTGACACAAAAAGCCTGCTCATTAAGATGGCTAGTCATGGACCAGCCCCGCAGAGGCGTGGGTGGCATTCATTACAAACCCCTGAGCTAGGCAGTGTGTCCTGCACCGTCACTTCGCTTCAGACCAGTACCCAGTTGTGCTTAATGTCTCACCGCGGCCTGGGGGAGGCTGGCATGCTGGGTGCACAGGGATGCTCTGTCGCCGGGACCCATCTGGGGGAGCTCAAGCTGTTAGGCTGGGACCTATGGTACCTCCCTTAGCAGGGGACATCCTGCACCGTGACCATATGCCCTGAGGTTTCTCTATTACCAGTACGAACTGTCCATCTAGGCTTTCTGGACGCTTTGTTCCCATGCTGGCATTACAACCTGATGAGGTCTTGTTTTCATGGAGGGGCTGGTTGGACTAGTCAGGTGTCTACAAAAGTGCTGTGGCACTGAGGGCAGTCTGGGATGGGAACAGCTTCATCCTTTGGAGGAAGCTCAGTGCCCAACCTGCAGCTTGCAGCAAGTCTGCATCTCCGTAGCCCTCTCCCCTTGCCGTTCTCCCTGTTCCTGCGACAGCTCCAGCAGTAGAGTCACGGAAGCCTGGCTGCAACCTTCAGGCCCCTGTGCCCACCCCTGGGGAAGCATCAGACGCAGCCCCGCACCCTGGCCGGTGGGCAGCTGGGGATGGGAGTAGGAAGGCGCAGGGGTCCCACAGCAGCTGTGCTGAAGATGGGGCTCTGCTAAGATGAGCCACAACATGAAGCTGGTCCAGCCCAGCTTCACCTGCTGCGCCATCACCAGAAGGGTCGGGCACACCGCCGTCCCAGCGCCCCTGCCCCATCCATGATGCCAAGGAGAAGGAAACTGCCCCAGGGGCAGATGTGTCAGGTCTGGGCTGTTGAGTATGGTTGCTGCTACCAGGGACCTAGCACCGCTTCCCTGGATTTGGATTTTTTCCTGAGCGTTGTGCTAGTCCTGACTGTCCTCTTCCCTTCTCTAATGTTCCTTAATTACTCTCATTGCCCTCTCTCCCCGTCAAGTCAATGCCATTAAATCCAGGCACCAAATCCAGAGGGGTGCTGGCAGTTCTGATTTCCTGGGCAGGCTCTTGAGGCTCTGCAACCTCCTTATGAAACTCCTGTCCTTCAGTGGAAGCGATCTGGCTGCTTTTCTCAATCACTTCTGCCTGCAGCCATCAGACATGGCTTCTGTCTCTCAGGATTCAGACAGTTTCTTTGCCTCTGAAATGCAGGTTTTATTAGATGTTGTGCATTTGTACTATAAGGTCTTGGTGGTAATAGATCGTCTTTTCATCTTTTTTTATTGTACAGGATGTACCACAAACAGGCCCCGATTCCTGTTTACTTTAAACGCTATTGCAGCATTACTACACAGGCTTTCCTGATTATTTTTCCTCCTCTGCCACAGGCCTTCCAGGATTTTAAATGCTTCTTATTTATACTTCACACAGGCCAAACATTAGATTTTATGATCAATGCGGTAAGAGGAATCAAAATACAAACCTTTCCAATAGAAAAGAGCTTGATGTAATTATTTTGTCCACATGTGAGTCCAGATGAGTGAGGAGGTGGATATGGCCCCACCATGACTGCAAACACTGGAGAAGCTGTCCTGCTTTTTGGGAGCCCTTGGGGAAGAGCAGGGAACGGGGGGGTGAAAGTAGAGCTTCCCGGCATCTTCTCCCGGCTGATTTGTGCCTCTCTGTACTTTTGTTTAAACGAGACCCACCAGGGTCTCTCGCTTGTTTTTGTGATCACATTTGCGGCTGTGGCGAGTGTCTGGGGCCAGCATGGGAGCCCTTTGCTGGGAGTTGTGGGGTGCAGCCCCCCAGCTGGGATAGCGAACACCATCTCGCTTCCAGGGCTCACAGGTCTGTGGGAATAATCACGTCCCGGGCATCCTTGACAGCATCCCTGCTGGGCAATTGAAGCGCGCTCCATGTTAGAAATGAAGAAGGCTTGGCAGTCAGTGTTTCCTTAAGCACCCATTTACTTTGGATGCCTCCGTTTTGTAGCCCATTTTGAGATGGGCAGGGCTGAAGAGCATAAGTTCTTTGTCTTATTTATGACTGTAAAGTATGTTTCTTCCAGTCCAGCAGAAAACAAGTCGGTGTAGAAAACAATATGCGATTCAGTTTGCAGTGGTGCATCTAATTTACAGGAACTGGCTCCTTCGTACAGTACATGCTCTGCCTTGGCACTGGCTGGACAAACAGAGGTGACTAAGCAATCCAATTGATTTATGGCAATAGCCTTGCACAGAAGATCCGGGAAAGCTCTGGGAAAACCTCCTATAGCTTAAGGAATTGCCACCTGCGAATTATAAAGCCTCCTGGGCACCGCAGAGACCTGTCGTCAGAGCCTGAGGAGTGAAACATGAGGCAGGAGAACACCTAGTTTTTGGGGCACTGCTTCTCCCGGAGCTCGACGCATCTTGGGCTGCCAGCGGGTGAGGGAAGCACCTTTCCTGGCAGGATTGCAATGCAGGGAGGCCCGAGGCGAGCCACTGACGATGGGCTGCCGCAGCTACTGTGGGAATTCCTGTCACAGGTAGGGTTGTCGGGGCGGACAGGGAGGAGTGAGAGGCGCTCAGAAAGGTTGAGGCACAGCTGATACTCCATGGCAGAGAGATGGGAGAAGGAGGAGGTTCGGGTGGATGAAGTGCCCGAGTGCCGCAGAGCAGGGTGATGTGGGAAGACAGAGGTCTGGTTTCAGGGGTGCCAAGTGCCTGCACTCCCTGGAAGTGAGTGGGACTTGAGGATGCTCATTCCCGTGGCAGTGCAGTGTTTTGTGTCAGGCAAATCGTGGACTACTGGCTATAGGCAGATGCAGAGAATGCTCTCATGAATAAGGAGGCAAAGTCATTTACTTGATTTGACTATTCTCATGATAAAAAGGCCATCCATCATAAAAGGGAATATTTGTGCAGGCTCTGAACATGAGCTGTGGTGTCTCTGTGGGCTGCCGTTAGACTTCAGATTTGGCTTTCTTTTTGCCTAACCCACTTGCATCCTCAGAAGGGTGTCCCACAGCCCCACCACCCCGCAATTTAGGTGTTACTGGCTTTAAGCTGCAAAGATATTTTCGTTCTCAGTGGCAGCTGAGATTCACTGAACCGATGTTGTAAGAAGCTGTTTTGCCAGTGCAAGGTTTTTTGGGGTTAAGCGGGTGGGAAAGAAGCTCAGTACAAAAGAATTGGCTGTGAGGGGGTGCACTGCCTGCTTGGCACACATCACCGCCCCAGGAGTGCTGGCAGTGGCAGGGGAAATTCGCCTCGTCTCAATCACTGCTCTTAGCTCGCGAGTGCTCAGTGTCCGCGCCTGCAGGACAGCCTGTCAGAAACACCCTGCTGCTTTTCACGAGCTGATGCCTCCGCTCGCTGTGAAGGACCGCGTTCGCCCTGCCCTCCCCTCTGCTCTGGAGGTGACGGAGCCCGCGGACCTGTAGCCCTCAATGGTGGTGCGTGACTGTCCCATGGGGATGGAAAAAGGGACTTCCCATGTCATCGGGGAGATCCAGGGTTGACAAACACCGAGTGCAGTCATTTCTTCGGAGGTAATAGGAAAACAAAGGGATCAATGCTTGCCACATTTCCTAGGAAAACAGGAGCGACCTGCTGGGAGGGATGGCATGTCTCCCAGCTGCCATAGCCTATGAAATGGGGGGACTCTTTCTGGAGATGCAGCACTGTGTCCTGTTGCACAAGGAGCCTCAGCTTTGATGGGCATGTTTGGGGAAAAATGATGCAGAAAGGTCGAACAAAGCTAAAAATGAAAAGTTCACTGCCTAGACCTACAAGTCTGGGTGTGTGGGGTGTGAAATACAGGATTTACTGGTGGAGGACTGTGGAGAGCAGAAGGCAGATGCTCTGCCTGTTGATCCAGGCACAGGTGCTGTGGTATGTAAAGCACCTCTGGATGGCTTGCAGAGCGGAGGAGGAAATGTAAAGCACCTCTGGATGGCTTGCAGAGTGGAGGAGGGAGTTTGGCAGCATACCATGGAAATTACTGCCTCTCTCTGACAGGGGCTGATTAATGAGATCAGGTAGGGACAAGGCTTGCCAGGTTATAACGACTTTACAACACCTTCCCAGTTTCTTGTGGGGCACCACCCAGAAACACAGATTGAAAAATCTGCCTCAGGGTTGTGTTGGATGTGTGGCCCTGATGCCCCTCTCCATGCCTTAGGTCCAGGGTCTCTGTGCTGGCTGTAGCAGCTGTCTCGGCCGTGAGGGATTCCTGTGCATGGACTGCTCTGCCAGAGCAAAATGGGGGCAGAGGGAGGAGGCAGGGATCAGCAGCCGCCTTGCAAATCAGGATTGCCTCCTTCCACGTGGGCTGCAGCGTGCATGGCTGGCTCGCAGTCACATCTACATGCCCACCTCTACACCCAGGGGCTGGGGTGGAGGTTTGGGTTTCTGTAGGTACCCGCTTGTTTGTGTCCCGCAGCCCAGAGAGGATCAGTGGACACTTGATGGCCAAACGTAGCGGCATGAAGGCACTGCATAGGTTTGAAGCTACTAGCAGTGGGTAATGAACTGTGGAGAGAAGCACTTGTGTGCCTCTGAAAAACTTGATACAAAAGCTTTAATGCTCATGTAGTCACTCTTCTCGCGGAGGACAATTCCTCGGTAGGTAAACTCCCAGTATCTTATCAAAAATCTAAGGCAAACCTCAAGGAAGCTGTGCAAGAGGGGAAACTCGTCAGGTGGGAATGTCGTTCAAGAGCTGCTTCTCTGGGAAGCTGTAACTTTCTTTTCTGTGCATTTATCTGCTGATAGCTCAGCTGTCAACCGAACTGCTTTCCTTGAAAACATCCTTTGTTGCCAGACCCCGGGCGCTACAAGCCTGTGTTGGATGCCTGGCTGGGGGGCACTGAGGCATTGGGAATGGGGGGATGGGGGCTTTCCAAGCAAGCCAGTGACTTTCTTCTTGCTCGTGACCGATTTGAGGGTGGGTGGTTTTGCATTGCTTTTTTGAAGTTGAATCAATCTAGGGGCTAGGCTTTCGACCTACTGCTTATTTTTTGAAAAAATGTCGCTCACGTGAAACACTAATCTCAAACTAGAGCTCTTGAGGTGTTGGGGCCTCTGCCTTTCCTGTTCTTCTTCTCTGTGTGTGTGTTGAAAGGAGATTAATTTAATATGGTTGCCCTGTAGTTTAGAAATGTGGTTGTGCTAAATGGCTGTCTGCTAGATTGCTCTTGCGAAGTTTCCTCTGGATCCCATAGAAATAGCAGATGTTAACGCTCAACAGTGAAAAGAAAAGCTTAAAGTTCAAAGGAAGCTTTGCATCAGACTGGAAGGATGAAGCCAAATCTCGACATTTCCTTGTCAGAACTTTGTGTTTGATAGTAAATCTTGATGATGCATGTGGCGTGGATACGCAGTTCGTCACCACCTGACTTTTCATGCAGCTGTAGTGAAAAATGCATGTTCTCATGTCTCCCCGTTTGCTGTCTGCAGCTGGAGCAAGTGTGTCCCAGGCAAAAAAAACCAAACTTGCTTTTTCAGGCTCAGGCGCTTAAAATACGTGCTTTAGGTGGTGACAGTCCCAGGATGCGAAAGATGAGGGCTCACTTTCTTCTGCTGCAGCATTTTGGTTCCTAGGAAGCTCTTTGTAAATGAATCGGGGCCGGTGACCTCATTTTCAGTAAATTGCGAGGGGAGGTACTTGCTGATTTTTCTGCAGAGATGTCTGATTAAGCCGCGGAGTAAATAATAGGAACAAATACTTCAGAAGAACCTTTCCCTTGGGGTTTGTTCCCACTGAGTCAGTCCCTGTTACATCAACAAACAGTGCCACTTCAGTAACTACAGGAGTCAACAGGGCTGAGCGGAAATCACAACACGTCGGGCTGATTCCTCCTTTCCCCTCAGCTGGATCATCACCATGGCTTTCAGTTTCCAGCCTGCTGCGGTACGAGTGTGAGTACACATCGCAGCCTGGCCTTGAATTCAGAAAGTGGTGATGGATCATGGTAGTCCAACCTAGTCCCGCGTCATGGATATGTCTTGCAAAAGCTTTTGCTCTCGTTGTCGTCTTCAAGATGAGCTCTGGGGTAAGCCTCATGCTCCAGCGAGGCTGCCCACCCCATGGCAAACTCACGCTCCGGGCGGCAGTGCCAGGGCAGCAAAGCTCCTGCCCTCCTCCTGCCTCTCAGTCTCACTTCTGCAATTGAGTTTCCGCTCAGCCCCAAGCAGGGAGATCTTCCCCAGCGCTGGGAGCACGTGTCCGCTGCAGGCTCCTTGCGCTAGGTTTGGTTCGTGGGTTTGAGAGGGGTGTTTTTCAGGTAGCCTGGCTGCCTGAGAACAACTGTGTATGCTGCTTAATGGTTACTCAAGGCAGGCACTGGTATTAGAAACCAGGACTGCCATACGCGCAGCCCGTGTAGGGCTGGGATGGTGCCTGGTGTATATAGGGAGTGCACAGTCGTTTGGCTGCCGGGCTGGGGATAGGAAGCCCTCAGTTTTGGAAAGCTCTGTGCCAACTGCTGGTCCTGGAAAGCCACTCTTTCCTGCGGGGAGAGGGACCATTGCCCTTTGTGTGATACAAGTGCTCCGCTGGTCTGGCAGGGCTTCGACCTGGGACCTCCGTATCTCTGAGCACGAGCTGGGAATGCTTGGCATGAAGGAGCAGTTTGATAGCCCTGAGCTATGCCGACTCGCCTTCCCCAGTCACTGAGAGCAAGCACCAACCTACTGAGTTAGCTGCTCTGTTCGCCGCTGCCAAAATCAGCTGGTGGGATAAGAACAAAACAGCTTGCCTGCTGGACCTGGGGAAAGTACCTGGTGCGAGGATCCTGCCCGTCCACTGGGCATGGGCAGCACGCCGGGAGCGCCGCACAACTCAAAGCTGTCATCCTGGCCACGCAGCCCTGACAGCTCGTTTCCGCAGGGAGCGAGCCATCGAGTGGGAACGCCGGAGTCGGCTGTCGCTGGCTCCCGCCAGGCAGCCGCAGCATGTTGCAACATGAGGTCATGTTAGGAGACTCCAGAGCAGAGGATCCAGCTGAGGCAACAGCCCCCAGATCCACGGGAAATGGGTTTATTAGTGGTTTTCCAGCAAAACGCCTCCAAGTCTACACTTTTACCGGGAATAAGATAGGGGCAGAGCTTTTTGCGTGTACTTGGGCAGCCCCAATATAGGGGCTGGAAATGTCCCGTTGCTCAGCAAGAAGATCACAAGGTGTCGGATCCTGTCTGCTGTCAGCAGCCCGTGCTGGAGGCACCTTCACAGCCAGCAGCAGGGGTTCTGGTTTAGGAGAAGCAGAGCCACCGCAGGTCTGCTCACCTGGCCAGTTTACATTGCATTTTCCCCACATGTAGATCCGAGGTTACTGGGACAATGTCCTCCGTTGGAAAACATCCAGAAAAGCCTAGCAAGGAGGGAAGAGAGGTAAGAGAAGGAGCACAAGTGGGGATGCAGTAATAATGGCATCAATGGAAATTATTTTTCAGCAGGCAAAATGCAGACTCGGGACAGCGCCAGCCCCGCGGACTGCCGAGTCAGCACCTTGTGCTGTTGTCTTGCCACCCTTGAACCTCCTACCCTGCCTGCCTCCCTGGAAAGGCGAAAGGGAGTAGTCTGCATTTGCTACCTTCTTCAAGTGCTTCAGATGAATTTCCCAGTGTTTCAGAGCTTGCAAAGCCTGTGCAGGGTGAGGAAGCCCAGGGGAAGCCCAATAGCTGCAGGGGTAGCCTGGCACAAGTTCAGAGGTAGCGGGTTTTCTGACTGATCGCTGCTGGGCTCAGAACTGCCTCTAAACATCGCTGGAAAATACTTTGGTCTAATAACACCTTTTTTTTCCCCTATTTTCCCTAAGCTCACATTCTTTTTCTCTGGCATTTTGGCTGACTGTCGAGTGGGTTTATTGCTCTAATAGCAGAAAATGACCATCAGTAAATCCCTATGTTTCTGCTGACTCTAAGGCAAACTGCTCATTGTTTCTCCGTACTCCGGAGCACAGCTATTTCGCGGGGCAATTTTTCCAGCCTCCGTCTGCAGGCTGGCTGTTGGGGCTGGGCTCCTCCAGCAGTGCTGTGCCTGTACCCGCATTTCAGTGTCCTGCTGAGGGTGACTTCTGTGCACCGGGTGAATGCATGATAGCAGTTCAGGGGGAGGCGTTTGGGGGTTGTAGGAAGCGGTGGGGAGAGCCAGGGCATGCGGCCAGCTCCGACGGTCTTAGTGACAGCGTGTCCTCCCCGATACGTGGTGTGTGCTGGGGAATCCGCGTCAGCCAGGGGTCAGATTTGGCCTTCACGCAGAAGGACGGGATGTTTCTGGTGTACTTCCATGCACTGGTGGAAGTGCATTTCCAGGGAAGAGCTTTGTCCTGTAACAGGTTTTGTACATCCATACGCTGCCAGCAGCTCGAGCCATTTTGGATATACATGCTGGATGCAACTGCGCTCATGTGACTTCCTGGGCTAAACTTTGTTACAGGGGAAAAAGCAAAGTCTTTGTTTACCCGTCTCAATGGAAAAGTTTAGTTCTGGCCTGTCTTGCCAAGGAAGGAAGGAGTGTGCCAAAGTGATAGCACAGTGAATTCTGGCTGCTGGCGGACCAGGATCAGAGCTGGCTGCCGGGCACGCCGCCGGCATCGCATCCCACCCGCACGGGGCTGCTACCGCGCACGGAGCTCCAGTGTGGGGATGGAGCAAGTGCCTGGCTCTTTCTTGGAGCTCTCAGTTGCGAGAGATGGCCTCGGTGAGATGCTGAGTGAGTCTCCAGTGTCCCTCCAGCACAAAATGAGGTGGAGAGAAGCAAGTGCTGTGTGTGCGGGATAGGAATGGGTCAGGGAGGGAAATAGCTTTGGCCATGTATACACAGAGGACGTGACACAGTGCACAGTGGGCACCTGATTGGTTTTGAAATGCCATTTTAATTCGAATAATCACAGCTCTGGTATCAACTCGCGCAAACACTGCGTGCAGCTGAGATGGCTGCATGCGATTGCTGCACGCTACCGTTTTCTGCGGCTACCCAAAGGGCAAAGCGGTGCCTCAGACCCTGAGCTTTAGGACATACTTCCAGTTCAAGCTTTTTATTCCATTTCTTCCTGTCCTCCTTCCCCTTGTTAGGGGTGGAGCATGGCTCCTGAGCATGGCATGCTTGGCTGGTGTGGCTGCTCTCTTGCAGGGCTGAAAGGCACAGGTTGCCCCTATGGCTTTCATTTACCTGGGTGGAAACTATTACAAGGTTAAATAACAGCCAGACAATGCACCTCGGTGCTTTAAGAGTTGCGGACACGTAACACAGCTCCTGAAAGTGGTTCAAACAGGGCTCTGCAAAGAGAAACTCATCCAGGGGCGAATTTATCCCATGCTTTCAGCATGCGGGCTGCTCTCCTGTGCCCGGCTGCGGCAGCGTGGTTCCCCCAGATCACAGCCTTCCCGTTATGGCCCAAGCGCAGCACAGGAGCAGTGAAGGGCCCCGTGCGACCTGAATGGGATCTCTGGCGTACAAAGGGCGGGCTTGTCTGAAGGGGGGGGGGGGGGGGTGTTTTTTTTACACTT
>NW_008796042.1:379496-394653 GCF_000699145.1 Aptenodytes forsteri | reverse complement strand
AAGGGCGGGGGTTCTGTTAAGGGGGGGGGGGGGGTGTTCATATTTTCCAATGACTCGACAAGACCCGGGGCTGACTCACTAAATCCAGCTCTTCAGACCAGTCCCTTGGAGTAGGTAACTTTTTATATTGTCCCCTTCCTGATCTAAGGAAGCGAAAGTGCTGTGGAGCGAAGGGGTGTGCCCCATGTGTGCATTACCTGTCCCCCCCACATTTAAAGCTTTCTGCTTGAAACCGAGAGCCCACGTGGTGAGCTCTGCTGCCAATCCCGAATCCCACCGCTGGCTGCTGTGCGGCTGAAACACGGCTGCAGCTTCCCTCCTGGTTTTGCCCAGATCCTCGGTTCTGCGAGTACTTTTGCTCCTTTCCTTTGAAGCTGCTTGAACTCAAATTAACAACCCTTTAATGGGACCTGCATCTTCCAGATGAGACTCTTAGCTGCTTGCTGTAGCTGTCATTTTTCCAGATGCTTTCAGTGACCCTTTTTTTTAACTACATCTCTCTACAGAAAACCGAAATCCCCCCTTCTACCCCCCCCCAGATCTAGCCAGTTGTCCGGGATGTGCTAGTCACTGACTTGTGAGTACTTTGTTGTTGTCTGGGACATCAGCGGGCGTCACAAATAATCACCTCATCAACACGTTTTTTGTTAGTACCTCTAACACCCTGGCTATTAAAAATACCTTAGTTCATTAGCAAGACACTGTTTCCAGCATATAAACTTTTCCATTCCAGAATGACTGAATGTAACGCCCTAAAAAGCTTACAGTTTTTTATAAGCTGAATAAAATAGGACACCTTCCATCTACTTGCGCCATGTCCCCCTACGACCACGTGAGAGGGACAGACCTGTGCTGCTGTTTCCATAGGCATGTTTTGGCCAAGATTAAATACTTTTATTTATGGATTTTTGGTTCTGCTGCTGTGTCCATCGTACCACTGCCTGGGCAACAACACTCACAGACTTAGGTCTTGTGAGATTTTTACATCTGCCCTCGTGAGCTGGAGCTTCAGCTGAGGCTGGTGGCACCGCTGGGTGCTGAGGGTCCCTGCCTTCCCATCAAGCAGGGGTGAGCGGGCTGTGGCAACGGGCCAGGCAGTCCCTAGCTTGGTGCACCATCTTTGCATGAGCAACTACATTTGTGATTAGGAACAGAGAGGATTCAGCCATAAGATTTGCATAGCTCCTGTGCAGAGCTCTGCAAGTGCTGGTGTGTGGTTGGTAGCTAACCCCGGGGTGGCAATCGCACTCTTGGCCCGGGACCTATGCACAGGAAGAGTGCCGGCAGCGGCTTTGCTCAGCCATCTCGGAGATGCTGGCTCAGGAGAAATGAATCCTCCTCTCTGGTGGTGGCCTGGGGACGTGTCCCTAGTTAGCCACACATCCTAGCCATGTAGTGCCAGTGTAGCATTGGCAAGGAGGTGTGAGCCTCCTCCACTGACAGAGCTGTCACTGGGACTCAGATGTCTTCTGGTGGCCACGGTTTGAAGCGCTTTGCGGGCTCTAAGAGGGAGCACATGAAGCCTTTTCAGTAATTCCTGTAGCTGTAGCATCAGAAATGCCACTTTCTCACCAGTAGCTTCCTGACTTGTTTTTCATGCAGAGAGTCTTGGTGTTTGTGCAGGTGAAGGAACAGTGAATCCAAAATGGTCTTATGCAAAAAATGCAAATATCGGTTTTATTAGTAGCTTGCCATGCGACAGGGACAGTGCATTTGCAAAGCAGTACAGCTTATTTTCTGCAGATCTCTCCTTCTCATTCCTTGTAAGGCCAGGGAACCTCTAACATTACATCTCTGAGAGACCCTGGCAGCCGTATGCTATTGCACATAGTTGTGACTTTGTTTGCAGTAAAACAATCAGGTCTTATCCTGCACAGGCCAAACAGTGGCTCCGAACAGTGCTAGCCAGCCAGGCAGTGGACCTCAGCAGAGTTGCCAAAAAGCAACTAGCCCCAAGCTGAAGTACTGAAAAGTAACTTCTGATTTCTAGTTGATCTTGGTACTCTTCAGTCTGAGACTGTGAAGGTCTCAGCATCTTTCTGTAAAGAGCTGGACTTGTTTTTCAGATAGGAATCTCCAAGGGAGATAAGGGGAACTTCTCGAGATCGTCCCATAGGTGAAACTGCCTTTCTGTAGCTTCCTTTCATTCCTTCCATTTCCAACAACGGGAGCAACTCAAGAGCTTGGAAATGCCTGGGGATTTTTTCCATTTCTTTTTTTCCTTCAGGAAGCGGAGGTTTCCTAAGCCATGATTCAGTACCACTGAACTAATACTTTAGTTCTACGCCTGTCTGCCAGTCCCTGACTCCGAGGACAGGATTGCCACACTGCGAGCCAGCATGCTGCTAAGTGGGGTGGCTTTGTGATAGCAGCTGCAGCCCCTTGATACTTGCACAGTACCCCGAAGTGGTGGGGGAATTAACCCTGCAGGGCAGGAGATCCCTGCATGGGAACGAAATGCTGAGATTTGTACTTCTGTCCACACCAGGGAGGCACAAATAGGATTGCGAACACAGCGCAATAACTGAACCGAAGAGGAAACTCTAACCCTAAAATGTTAATCCTGAATTGCCACAATGAAATTACACCGTGAGGAGATGTGTAAACCAGTTCAATGGTTAGGTGGACTTCTAAGGAACATCCTCCATCCTCTAAAATGTTTGAGTTGTACTTGGAGTGGGTATGCCCAAAAACTGGCTTGATGATCCTCAGTTGCCCATCTCTGAGGTTCTGGGGAGGTTAAAAACTGCATAAATTTCTGTGTCTGGTGGCTTTTAGTAGCTCACAAGTCTGGCCTGCAGCTTCGAGCTGCCATGGGAGATAGATAAGGCATGACCAGAGGTGTCACATAGTGCTGGCTTTCTGCAGAAGCTGGGCAGGCTGCTGCCCCGAGCTGCTGCTTGAGGTACCATCCCCGTGGTTGCCGGCACCCGGCAGTGGGAGAGGAGCCTCGGTGCTGCGGGTGGGTTAAAATCAGTCCATGAACTAAGATTAACATCTCCTGGAGAGACTTGACCCCTAGAGCCACCAAAGCATGGAGCTGGGAGAGACCTTATGGCAAGCGGCTGCTCTTGGATGGGGTCACGTTTCTGCTCAGGCTGTGGCTGGTTAGGCTCTGCTTGCTGCTCTCTGTCCATGCTGCAAGGCAGAGGTCTGCCCCAAGCACGTGCAGGGCTGGCTAAGCCCCCTTAAACTGCACTGGGGGCGATGGCCCAGCAGTCGGGTGGGCATCCTTGCGGGTAGGACCCCAGTAAAGGGAGTGGCAGCAGTGCCCATGCTCGTGCAGCCACATTGCCCTGGTCCCAGCACGTCCACGTACCGCATGTAACACTTTGGAGTGGGGACTGTGCCAGCGCATCCTCCCCCAGGAGTCACCGCTGTGCTCCCCAGGGAAAGCCACCAGGAATTTTTGGTTTTCCACCCGCACCTCGCTCTGCTTGGGACCTCGGCTTTTCTATACTCGCACTCTGAGAAGTGTAGTAGTAGGTGTGCCCTTTTTCCAAGCCAGATCTGAAAACGTGCGCGTGTTTATTCTGAACAAGGCAGATTTCTGGCTCTGTCGTGCGCTCCTTCGTTTAAACATAGCGTAAATAGCGCACAGCATGCCCTGCAGGATCCTGCTGTCTCTCGCTGATCTCTCGATAGCTCGCTCAAGAAAGCTACCTCCTGCTCTGCAAGCTTCAACACCGTGTAATGGAAAAATATAGAAGTGGGGCCCGGCTGTGCGTCAGCGGGTGTCTTAGCAACCTCCGCCTGCGCTCGGCTCGGTGATAGGCAAGCGGGACTGTCCGTCTCTGCACGGGGATGAAATGTAACATTAAGTTTCCCCCCCGCCCTTACGAGGGAGAAGAAGGAAATACCAGGGTTTGCTGGTGTCGCTGGAGCTTGCCGGGTGCTAACAAAGCAGTAATTTATGAGTGTCGCAAAGAATTTCATCGGTCTTCAAAGCAGGACGGAGGCATCTGGCACTCGGCCACTGTGTTTGTATCAGTACAGGAAAAACGCTGAATTTCTTCAAAGCTGCCACAGCGTTTCCTATTTTTAGGTTAACAATGCATGTTTTGCTGTACGGCACCAAACATCAACAAAGAATGAAGACCTATTTATGTTGCTTTGTAGTAAAGCTGAAGCAACAGGAAGCTGTGAGCCACCTGGGTGCCTTCTGAGCCCTCCAAAAACCCCATCCCGAGTCAGTTGTAAAATGCGCTGGGTTACCGCCACGCCAAGCGGGTTTGCTCTGTGATGGGGGAAGAAGATGGGTTTTGGGGATTGCCTTCCTGTCCTCAGACCCTTCGAGATGCTGTGCGGAGGGGAGAAACCAAAAGCCCGTCTCTCGATTGCGTTTGCGTTCAGAGGCTTTTTGTTTCTTGCTGTCGTTCATGCTCTCCCTTTTGAGGCAGCGTCTTGGCACCGGCATGCATCTCAGTGCAGGTGCCTGTGCTGGTGCCTGCCACTGGAGGAAGGGACGGTGCCAAGTGCCAAGGGCTTTCTGAGCTCCCGAGGGCGAGAGGAGTCTGGAAGGGCACTAGCTGTCCTGAGTTTTCCTACGGCACCGTTGGAGCAAGCCAGTTTTGGCAAAAGTCACTAACCTTAAGGACTCCTTTAATGCGAGGGCTATGGTTGCTGGCTTACTAAAATCAGCCCCAAAGGAATTGCTGCTCTGCCCTTGGTATTTCTGGGTTGGAGAATGGAGGACATCCAAGCTGGACGTGTAGTTTAGGTGGCAAGGTTCCTCTTGCCTTGCTGCTGGAAAACACTTGGAGCGTGAGCGGTGTGTTGTAACACTGCAAATGATTTCACTGCGAGGGCAGGTACCAACTGCCTGTTAGGGGGGCATGAAGCAGATCTCAGCTCCGGAGGCAGCAGAGGATGCTTTGCACCTTGGCTTGCTGAAGCAGCTCATCGAGCTGTCACTGAGCCAGAGCGAGAGGAAGCGGCAGCGCCTGCCCTCTCCTCCTGCACTCTGCAAACGCTCTCCTGGGTGTCTGCAGCAGCCGGCTGAACTGTGGGGTGAAGTCCTGGCCACTCACTGCTCACTCCCCCCAGCCTCCTCCACTAGCTGCTTATTTGGGAAGGAACCTCCTTTTTCTCTTTTTATTTTGATTTGGAAAAATAAAATTAGAAAAAGCCTGTAGGAGACCAAGTGACTAAGTGATTCATGTGCTGCTGAAGTAAATGAACAGCAAAATGTCTGAGGGGAGAAGATGACTAAGTTTTTCTTCCTCCTCTTCTGCTTCCCTTACCCTCTAAGAGGAGCTAAGCATAGTCGCCTGCAGCAGAAGGACTTCAACAACCGGCTGCTGCCCACAGACGCAGCCTCAGAGATTGTGGGCTCCTGCCTTACCAAAACCCCCGGTCGTTCGGAGAACCGGGCGCCTTCCCTACATTCATTTCTATTCTCTCTTGCTCTTCACCCAAGATAAAATATATTTAGAAATGGTAAGACACAATGAGCTAAACTCTGGCTTTGCTACACCCATGTTTGTAATGGGTTCATTGTATCGCTTCCGCCAGTGCCCTCGCGATTATATGGCTAGATATAACTACCTTTCATCTTCTTGTCCTTTTTTGGACCAGAAAATGGCTCGAGCATCCTCTTCAACCATAACAGTGCTGTTCTGAGAAAGGCTAGCTGGATTTTAATAAGAAACCCATGATCTCTACTTCTTTAAAGGATGCCGCAGTCATTTGCAGCTCATCAGTGAGAAGCCGCTGCTTGCTAAATCGGTACCTGGGGACTGGCGCTGGAGTTATGTCCATAAATACCGTGTCATGCCGCTTGCCTTAAAAATAGCCTCTTTTAAGAGAAATATTTAGTTTAGAAACAATTTCACTTAAAAAAAAAAAAGAAATAGAAGGAATCGGATCTCTCTCTTTAAATTAAGAACCTGAATTGCCTGTGTGTCCAGTGTGCGTCCAGTGTGTTGCCAGCATCGCTGTGGTACTCAGACCCTCTCTTCCCGCAGCTGGGGAGGGGGATGCTGGGGTTTTGGGGGGGATCCGCTCGGCCGGGGCAATGTCAGAGTCCTTAGGGTGCTCAGTGACTCTGCCATTGCCCCCCCAAAACCCCAGCATCTTCCCCCTTGCGCCTGTGCCAGCATCAGCTCCCCAGGGCTACCTGGGGTCCCAAGCAAGCCAACAGTGGGGCAGGGTGTTTCTCCCCAAGCATCCTCTCCCCGCTGCACGCCCAGGGATTCAACAGACAGCCGTTGCAGAGGCGATTTTCCATTATTAATGCTCAAAAGAAAGTTCCATTTTCCTGTTTCAGACGAGCATTTCCCCTTTGGGTTAGAGAAACCGCTTCCTCCCCAGCACGCCGTGGAAGGCTGTAAACATGCACCGAAGCAGCAAATTCCTTTGCCAGCCTCTGTGTTCCTCTTTCCACCAAAAACCTAGCATCCCCCCAGCTGGCACCGCTGCGGCATCGCACACACCAGCTCATGGGAGACTCCCCTGTTGATCGGGGTCATGTATATAGGAGCAGCATGTTTTTTCCTCCATTTCTTAGGAGTTTACAGCTGAAATCCTCTTTTTCTTCCCCCGCCCCACCCCTGCATGTCAGCGCACGGTTGGGTTGGAAAATCCAACCCCGCGTGCCACACCGGGATGTAGGGTTGGGTAACCCTCTCTGCGTCTCCAGGGATCCTGTCCCTTTCCCTGAGGGCTCAGGGGTGTGCCGGGGTGCAGCGGGGCTTGCCGGCTCTGCGCGCAAGCTTCAAAGGCAGAGTAAAAGCAGCAGCATAGGAAACCCCCGTGGCGCATTGCTAGCAAGAAACCTCCTTGCCTGATGCTGTGACGGCTTCTTCCCCCACCGCTCCACTGGCCTTTCCCCGGCGCAGGGCTGCCCAGCCGGCACTGGCACACTCGTCGGATGCTCTCGCACCAGGCAGGCGTGGCAGGACGTTGGCTTTGGTGGCGGAGGTACGTACCCAGCCCTGCAGAAGTTGAGCCGCGTTGCTAAAGCTGGCATTTTTTGGTGACTCATAACTAAAATGGCTAAGGGGTGTGCGTAGGGCTTTAACTCTGAAAATGAAGCCGAGGATGAAATTACTGCTGGTGCTGTGCTGAGGTCTGCTCACCGTCAGACATTCTGCTGCAATGGGCTGGGGGGCAGCTGAAGTGTGCTGTTAACACGAATTCCTCCCTCCATCCTGTTCTCCAAGGTCACTCGTACCCGCACGGTGCAGCGGCCGCACACAGCCAGTGCTCTCGCTCCGCTGAGCTTGTGCCACCCCCTGTCCTCGCCAGGCTGGGTGAGCCTGCTCCCAGGTGTGGTGGTGATGAGCACTCTGCCTGAAAGAGCGTGGGCGCAGCAGGGTCTGGATCCGCACGGACAGGGAACGGGGTAATCTGGCTGAAGTCAATGGGGATATGCTCCCTGTTCGCAGCCTGACACTGCTGTGTGGGGAATCAGGAACGAGCAGCTGAGCATATGAGATGCTCTGTGTTTGAAAGTGTTTGAATCCTTGTAATTAGCTTGGCCTTGCTGTGCTCCTGGGAGCCCCTGGCTCCAGCACAGCCTCTGGTTGATGTGTCCAGTGAGGAAGGAGTGCTTGTGAGCAGCTTCTCCTAAAGTGCAAGGTTTGTTCTTCCTGTACCCGTTCAGGGCAGTGCAGCCGGAAAGCTGGTGAGGAGAAAGCCCTTGTCTCTGGAGTGCCCATGAGGTGGGCTTAGAAGCCGTCCATGGCAAATGAACCTATGTCTCATTCCGGTGCAGAGAAGCCCTGTGTGTGCCCACAAGCCCCGGTGCTAGGAGTAGCGGATGCTGAGAGCTGTAAAAGCTGACCTGCACTGCCCTTGCCTGCACATCACCTTGCAGCACAAGGGGGGGCTGGTCCATGGATGCACGATGCCTGTGACAAGCCTCTCTTTGCCTTCAGGTCTAGATCACTTTTTTTTAATAGTACTTGGGGTCAGTGCTGTTTTAAGACCGGAGCCCGCGGGATGTGGAGTCAGGCCTCCTGCTCGAGAGAGGCCCCTTGGCGGCTGTGCGTAATCACCTGGGGAGGTGCCTTGGGCACTGCACGGTGCATATGCAGCAGGTCTGCAGCTGCAGGGAGGATGCTGCACGGCATGGGAGGTGTGTGCTGCCCCGGCACGCGCCTGCGGCATCCTGGCTGCTTGCAATGTCCCTCGCTGGGCAAAGAGGTTTCCCAAAGCCACCGTCTTTCTCTTTCTAATATGCTCCTTCTGTAAGGATCTGAAACCAAAAAGCATCAAACTGCATTTCCACTCCTGGAGGAGTTGCTCCTGGTTGCTGATTATATTTAGGAGCTCCCTAGGAAAAGGGGCTCGTCCCATGGCAGCGTGTTGGGGGTGCCGGTGAGCCGCAGCTGAGGCAGGCTGGTGCTCCCAGCAGCTCCTGTGCAAGCAGAAACTCCTCCAGCCACTTAGCAAAGGATTTGCGGTCCCAGCTCCGAAGCAGGAGAGACAATAAAACTCTAAATAGTACTTTAAATCATCAAAGTGCTATCCAAACATGAGGGACTCCAAACACAAATGAAAGTGCTAAACTGATTTAAAGGGGAATTAAATGGTCACGCCTGTTGAGCATTCAGCTTTAGGGTTTAGTCATGTTTATGAAACTTATAACTGCTCTTCTAAATCAGCTTTTTACACTTCATATACCCAGTAAATGTGAGTAAGTTCAGGGCTTGTGACTAATTTAAAAAATTTTTTATTCTAAACAAATTACTGCAGCCATTGCCTGGCCCTTTTTTTTCTTCCCTTCCATCTCTGCTTTTCCACTCCAGCCGAAGGCACTTAAAACACATCCAAAGATTTCACTTGCTCATGGAAGAGAGATGCATTTCTCACTCACATTTTCCACAAAGTGAAGTTCAGTTATGGTCGAATAGCATAAGAGCAGCGAGCTAGCTCCATGAGCGGGCAGAGCGAGGGAACAGCGATGGAAATGTTTTCTGTGTCCAAGACCAGCGCGAGCTGCTGGGGGTTTCAGCAACAGGAAAGCTCAAGTCTAAAAGCCAGGCCTTTCTCATCCAGCTTCTCCTGCAGATTGCTTCACTAACATTGCATGACTTGGTTTTGCATAACACTGCTTGTGCATCGTCAATGCTTATGGACATTATGCTCCTAGGGTGTTATATTTACAGCGTCCGTATCAATGCCCTCTATGCTAATGCCAGAGGAAATACCTTAGATGGCTGTAACAGCACTGGAAGTCAGCAGCTGCGCTGTCCGGCCCATGTCCACCCTGCCTGGTAGTACATCAGGCTGTACGGATGAGTGATGTTGCATCACACCATAGTGTGTGCCTGGTGTGAGCATTGAGCGGGGAGAAAATCCGTCTACAACCCCCTTCGTTGGGGGTATGAGCTCTGGGCATTGCAGCGCATGTCGTGGCCCATGTCAGAGAGCAGACCAACCCAGTCCCAAGCCCTTCTGGGTCACCTCCAGAAGCAGACAGGAAGAAATCAAGACTCAAAAAACAAGTATTAGCAGCTGCTTTGTTCTACTCACGGATATTACTTCTGCGTTTGGTGTCTCTGACCCAAAATACCTCTAAGCAGACTGTAAATGTAGTGTCCTGGTTTAAATCCCTAAAAACTTGCCTTCAAATTGTAGGAGAGGGTGTTCGGCAGCCCATGTCCTGTGAGTAACTCTATCTACCAGTCTAAATAAGCCAGATTGGAAATAACTGGGATTTTACCATCTCCTGCTGGTCTGAGCACCTGTGTTGCTTCACATAATGCCCTGTGCCAGGGACCCCCCTTCCCAAAGGACCCAGGGGTCTGGGGCATCCCTCGGGAGGACCCGGCGAAGCCTACAACTCCCATCCCACCTCGCCGTCGTGTAAGAGCACAGCTCAGCGCCTTGTGTTAAGATTGTTTCTTGCAGGAAGGCTGTACCCTGCCAAACCACTGCCCACCGGGTCACTCTGTTGTGACTTTTAAGAGCTGAATCTCTTCCATATCCTAAACTGCAGCTCTGGCTTCTAGGCTGCTGAGCTGGACTTCAAATCAAGCGACCAGAGACTGTTGCGGTTGTTCGGTGTCGAGAAGGGCACGTCTTCTGGTCTTGGAGGTCATGTGGGAGCTAGCAGCAGTTTGGGATTTACAGTGGCAGGGCTGGGAAAGCTGGGGGAGTCCTTCCCCACCGGCAGCGTGAGAGCGAGAAGCGCCAGAGCCAGCACAGGCTCAGGAGCCCGTGTCCCCAACTTGTGCTGGGCTGCTAGAGGAGCTGATGACCAGAAAGGGAATTCTAAACCAGAAAGACAGTGGTGAATACTCTTGGAACTGGGAAAGGAATCAAACACAAGTCTCCAGATGGAAACGGAGCAGTTTCCATCAAAGCTGATGACAAATTCCCTGATACGGGGTCAGATCTTTGGACAGCACATCACATTTCTCAGCTGGACGCCTGATCTGGCTGCCTACAGCTCTGTGCACTAGCATGTTGCACAGATGGGCTGCGGAGCTCCGGGACTCTTCTCACAAATCAAGTCACCGAGGCCCACTTTTGGCTACCAGCAAGTATTTTTATAATCTGCTGGCTTTTAAAAGCTAGCTGCTTGCTGAGGAAGAGGCACTGTATGGCTTAAGTAGCCATCCACCGAAAGTGATTAGCTGTTTCTGAATTATTCACTTACCTTCTCCAAGCTGAAAATTGCTTAACAAACCTTATTTGTGTGTACTTAATGAGTAACAAATACATTTCCACAGATCTGGATCAGTTCCCACCCAGGAAAGTAGGCTGAATGTGTCTAATGCTGGCAATTAATAATTCAACCAGCTTTACAGGAAAGTCCGTTATGGCTGATCTGCAGTGGGAGGTTTTCAGCTTTACTGAAGTAAAGGCTCTCCATCAGGAAGAAATGCCTCATGGAGACAACCATAGCTTTGAGGCTCAGTTACTCTGAGCTCCAATGAGAGCTTTGCCTTCGCTCTCACTTAGGCTTTTTCGGCTTCTTTCCTTCTTTGCCAGATTGGGCAGAGAGGTCTGACACTGCCACTCCTCTCTGTAGCAATTAACCCTAAGCATGGCGCTGACGTGGATCCCACGCCGCTGCTGCGCTCAGCTTGGGCTTTGTGGGTGAGGAGGTTGCAAATGTCCTTATATGCGATGGGTGACTTCTGTGCAGCCGGCTCCCACAGCCGCTCCGTTTCCTTCCATTGTGATAGGGGAGGTCAAACCGAAGGACTGCTGCTCACCCATCTGCCTTTACTGCTTCTAATTCTCCTCGCCTCCATCACAAGCAGGAAGAGGGAGCCTGCAACAAGCTCCTGTTTTTTTCCAATACACTGGAATATTTTTTCGATGATCCGAGCAGATGTTCCTGGCTTTCAGGCATTTTTACGGAGGCTCCTCTATCGCACATGCTGATCTCTTGCAGACGGCAGAGAAGGCAGTAGCTTTATCTCTATGACCCTCTACCCCATATCTTTGGTCTTGGTGGGACCGCTCCCTGGTCCCACTGGAGAAAAGGGCATTCCTTACAAAGCCAGATGGGAGTAGCTTCTCTCCTGCGAGAGGCAAAATCCTTGCTGGCTAAAATGAGACTATTCTGAAAAAACAAAGCATCTGAAGTAAAAGAAACAAGGTATGTATTAGGATTTTTTTCTCTCTCTAAATGAGATGGAGACCTTAGAAAGCAGCAGAAGCTACTACACCCCAGCCATCAAAATAATCTACTTCATGGGGCTTGTGGGTTTGGACTAGAATTGCTAGGCACCCAGAAGTACCTTTCAGTCATCAAACTATATTCCCTTTTATTAACTTGGGTTAAGTCTGTTGTTGGGCCTTGCTTTATCTTTGTTCAACAACCGCCATGGGATCCTGACTGGCATTGCCTCTGCCAGGTTTTGGGGAGCTGCTGAAATTTTTATTAAATGCCTTGTGTGACTAAACCAAGAAATGCCCACTGATCCAAAGCCCTCCCATTGCAAGCTGCTCCTCTGGCCAAAACAAGGCTATTTAGTCATTGTGCAGTACAGAAGCAAATGCGTCGGCGAGGATGAGGGGAGTTTGTATGAGAGGAAGACGGTGTAAAATATGGGCTGTCACTTGCTGGCAGCATCAGGGTCAGTGGTCACAGCCTGGTGCACACTGAAGCGGTCACTGGGCTCTTTCTATTGCTGCCTTGACAGAGGGAGAGGTTTGAGGAGCTGAGAGATGGCAAAGCCAAGCAGAGCATAACACCAGCTCTCTGGAGCATGTCACGGGAGGGTTTTCGGCCGGGATCCTGCATTTTGGTGGCCCACGTGCCAGGACGCGCCAGGAGGAGGCATCCTGCGGTACCTGCCAGCTCTGCCCCGCTGCCCTCTGCGCCCAGCGCCCAGCACAATAAACAAAGCTGGCCTCCTCGCCGTGGCTGGAGTGACACGGTTTTTCCCAGTCAAGGGAAACAATCATCACTAGGGAAACCTTAACTACTTTTTAAAGACCAAAAGAAAACACATTCATTCTTTTAAACATGGAAAACTAAATGGCCTCTTTTTCCTTGGCTGCGTGTGCGTGGCTGCGGAGCAGGCTGACATGGAGTGAACTCTGTGGGCAAATGCTCCCCCGACTTATTTAGTTATTAAAAGAGAGGGCTCTCCAGAGCAAAGTCTGCCCTTCTCAGCTGCTCACCATGTTGTTTTTTAAACCAGCAAGGCTCTGGACACGAGGAGCGACTCGCCGACCCTCCTACTTGTGAGTGAAACATCCCGGAGTCCTTCTGAGCTGTGCCAAAAGCCCCTTCCTGCGGGGGCTCCCGGCACCGCAGCACCGCGGCTGCGCTTCTCCTTTTGGAAGAGCTGGAAGTGAAAGCGAAGACTGGAGAGGGCCGCTGCACCTCCCACCCACGCTAGCTCCACGGGAGGGTGTTTGGGGAGTCACCCCGGTGCCTGAGGAGCAAGGAAGGGTGCTGGGCATGGGGCAAGGCTGGCGCGATGCCTATCCCGAGCTGCTGCGCTCGGCGAGGGGTGGGCAGCCGGGTGTTTCAGTTCTGCAAGGAACGCCGGGGGTGGTTGGATGTTAGCGTGCTGCAGGAGCGGGGCTTTCTCCAAAGCCAAGGGAAAGCCAGGGTGTCACTCATGCAAGCCCCTGGGCTGCAGCAACTCCACTGAAGCCAGGGGAAGTGGTGGGCATTGGAGACACCACTGTCTCCTCACAGTTTTTCTCCATCTCTTCTGATCCTAGGCTATTTTGGGATCTTCCTGGGAGAAAGGGGCTGAAGTTCTTTCCAGAAGTGGGAAAAATTGTTAACGCTGCTCCCACTCTTCCCTATCCCCTGCCCCAGCTGCCTAATCTTGCCTCTAATGGTGCATGCTCTAGTTAATAAACAGCACTGAAATACAGGTCCAGCTCCCGCTATTTCCAGGAACGTTTGGTCCCGTAAAACCATAGGAAACCATAATTTCAGCAAATTAAATAAGTTACTGCCTATCTCTCTGGCTCAACGCATGGAAAGGGAAGAGCACCCCGCTGGCTCCGTGCACGGGGAGAAACACCAGTCAAATTCCACCAGCGTCTGCACTGGGAAAGGGAGGCAACAGGCAGTCCCAGAAAGGCACGTCTCCTTCAAGCAGATGTTAAAGGAATGCCATATGCTATAGGGAAAATGTACAGCGAGCACTGAGCTCATCAGTCACTTCTTGTCTAATCTAATTAAACACAATATATCCTCTGACCTTCTGGGTTGGCACTAAATTTTCCTATGTTGTTCTTTCCATATGAAGCTTTATTGACAGATGGGGAAAGCCTAGAGTTTGCTTTAAGCTTCAGATAAGTAAAGTTAAACATGCAGCAGATAAAATTGTTTTCCCAGCACTCCTCTCCCACTGACCAATTGTGGGTGCTCGCTGGGAGAGCTTAAATCCTCTGGCCCGTATCCCACCCCCAGCCTGGGGCACTGCACTCCGCAGCGAGTGAAAGCAAGCTAGCGAGCAGCTGTAAGAGGGCAGAGTGCTGCAGAAACCCTTGAAAGTTCATTATTAGTGTTGGTTCTGACAGTTGCTCAGCTTCATTTCCATGGGGCAGACGATTAGGGAAAATAGTGCCGCTCCTCACTAAATATATTTCCAGAGTCACTAAATAATTTGCTACCTAACAGCTAATCAGTTGGCATTTGCTGATGCTGAAATAGGTTTTAAATAAAAAGTGTCAAATTGCATCAGACACCTCGTGCATATTCCCTGCTTATACAGGCTACATGACATCGCTGTGTGTGCAAGAGCGCGGTCGGTCAACACGGCTTCGTGAGTTTTCTGGGAGGGAAAGCAACCGCAGAGCTGGATTTGGGGGAGAGCAGGGTGCCAGGGTGCCACGAGCAGGCGCAGGCTTTCATCATGCAAAAGAGTTGGAAGCATGCTCAGCTTTCGGTGTGACAACCTGCATGCTCACTTCCTTGCAGGCAAACGAGAAGAGCACGTATCTGCCCTTCACCAGCATCACTTGGTAACACCACCTGCAAAGATATTTTTTCCAGTATGGTGAAAAATCCTCTAGTCTGAGTCGGGGCAGTTATTGCAGGTAACTCTTCCATGTACGTACAGCTGCGCCTGTGCTCCTGGACCTACGCACAAATAACTCCTTGAAATATAAACCGAAAGTTACAGAAGAGCCTGGAGGCGATGCCCTTACGGTTCCCAACAGGCTGGGTTAAGGAAGATTTCTTTCCTGTAAATAGCTTTAATACTCCCTTTGTATATTAATAGTGCCAGGCAGGGCAGGAGGCAGCAGCCCGCCAAGTGCAGAGGGGCTGTTTCCTGCACGTGGCCGTGGAGCCAAACTGGAGTGGTGTGAACCTTGTGGCTCTGATTTTCCGTGGCCGGCTGCAGGAGCCTGACACGGGGCTTGGCATGACTGGGGTCCCAAGCTGTCGGCTTTGAGATGTTCACCTGTGTCTGAACCCACACCAGCATTCAAATAAACGCAGACCTCTTGCTGAGTGCAGAGGGGCTGTTTCCTGCACGTGGCCGTGGAGCCAAACTGGAGTGGTGTGAACCTTGTGGCTCTGATTTTCCGTGGCCGGCTGCAGGAGCCTGACACGGGGCTTGGCATGACTGGGGTCCCAAGCTGTCGGCTTTGAGATGTTCACCTGTGTCTGAACCCACACCAGCATTCAAATAAACGCAGACCTCTTGCTGGGAGCTCTCAGCCACCCAGTGGCTGGGGAGGGGCCTGGCCCTGGTTCACAACCCCGTAACCACCC
>NW_008796042.1:367254-379469 GCF_000699145.1 Aptenodytes forsteri | reverse complement strand
TGTCTGTGAAGGACCCTGCCGCTGGTTCACAGCCACGTAACATCTCTCTTGAAGCTGTAGGGAAGGTACCAAGGGTGAACTTTTAGAGCATCTCCTTACCTCGGGAGAATTTATCTTCAGACAAAGTGGGTGGCAGGATCGCTAGGGGCATTGGCCAGTGTTGTTCCTCCATGGTCCAGCCTCCATCTCTCCTCTGCAGTGGGTCGGCAGCCCCAGAGAGTGGACAGATGAAGTCATGCAGCTGCTGGTTTAGTAGGGGAGCTGCCCCTTGCAAAACTCACTGCCTTTTGAACATTCCCACGACAGAGCAACTGGACATTTTGTATAGATACGTACACCCCCCAAAAAAATTGGTCCCAGCAGGCTGCTCTGCAAAACAAGCTGTGCACGCTGGGCAGTAACATGCGATGGGCTGAGGGCACGGGAGAGCTTCCTTTTGATGAAGCAAACTTTCCCTCATAACACTGGGAGGGGGCTCAGGCGTAAACCAAAAATCTGACGGCTCCTGAAGGAATTGCAGAGGGCATGGTCCCTCCTCTCTCCTGCAAGTGCCCACGTGGTTGCCCCTGCGAAGCCGGGGGGGAATGGGCCGCGTGAAGCAGAATTGCTGGTGACCCCCAGGGCGGCGACAACTTGTCTCGCAGCCTATTTCCAGCAAGTCAGGAGTGACTTGAGATGGACGAAGCAGCCTCAAGCCTCTCCATAAAACATGTCCTTAAACATGTCCTTAAAACTTGGGCTGGAAATGCCGGGCCAAAGGTGTGTGTCAAACTGGGTGGTGTCTGGATGAAAACGTTTCCCGCCGGTGTAAAGTGATGGGGACATGCTACCTGTTCCTTGTGCAGGTGTGCTCAGTGACCAGCTTTGTCTTGTTCAGCTCGGCAGATAGGTTTTTGTGGTGTTTTTTCTCCCCGGGGGACTTGGGGGCCACTACCCTGCGCTGGGAGCAGTGCCGGAGCAGAGTGCATCGCTCCTGGGAAAGTCCCAGCGGGGGGAAAGCCGGGATGGCTTGCCCTGCTTCGGGGGCCACTTGCCTTCATTCTGCCTGCGCTTTGAAGTACCTCAAGGTTTTAGCTATAAAGCTCTAACCACTGAAAAAAAAAAATCTTGGCTTGGGAAGGCGCGTTGCCTTGGCGTGTTTCCTGGGACTGAGTGACTTAAGCTGTGCGGTGAGGGGGGGACTCCTTCTCCTTGTTTTAGAGGAGGTGGGTCACGCTCATCTGGAGTCCAAACTCCCTCGGAGACTTCTTCTTCCCCTTTTTTTTCATTACATCAACCAGGACTGGATGTTACTATTTTAAAAGCAAAAGGAGGGGACATCCCCCCGCCCTTCCCTCCCGCTTTCTGCCAAAAGGAGAACAAAGAACAGCTAAAGCACACAAGTTCTGGCACTCCTTTTGGAAATAAAAACATTCATCCTCATGTCAGGTAGGGAACTGCCTGACCCCCCCTGCCAAAGCAAGCAAGCCGGGCGGCAGAGCAGCGGCGCAGAGGAGCCTGGGCGAAGGGGATGCCCGGTGTCACCCCGCGCTTGGGCAGTTGCTTGCCAAACTCCTGCACTGCTGTACTGGTGCCAGGGCGCGCCGGGACGCTCCCGGCCATGGGCAGTCATCCAGGAAAGGGCCACCCTGCTCCTCCCGGGCTTGGAGGTGGGAAAGGACCTTTCTTCTTCCCCTCTCTCACTCCTGGTCCCCACCATGTGGGCAGCCCCTGCATCTCCGTGCGATGCGTCCCTGCTCCCTGGCGGGGCTGGTGCACGGCACGGGGTAACCCGATGTAATTTCCACACTTTAGACACTAACACCTTTGTCTGGCTTCTTCCTCGCCATTTAAACATGTCAGCAGTTCCCAGCATGGATTCCTGTGCCGTGAGTTCACCCCCGACAAGCATCCAAACTGCAAGTCGGGGCTGCTGGCTCTTCCCCGCCTGTCTGCGAAGCATTACTGGAACAAGGGCCAGTTCTCCAAGCACGAGGAAGAGATTACTTGGGCTTTCTGGAAGGCTCCCTCCTGTGCCTTCAGAGCAGAGCAAATGAGGATAATTTATCTGTGGGCTTCCAGCTGAACCCAGTAGCTCAGAGCAGCCAGGACTATGCCGTCTGTCTGTCCCAGCTCCTGCAAGAAGGCATTTTTCCATTGTCGCCATTGTATATTGTTCGCCTGATTTGTTTGTGCCGTCGCCTTCTGGGGCCGAGATAAGAGGTCATCCCCCTGCCTTTTACTGGCGGCATGTTCCCCAGAACAATCCAGGGAAAAACTCTCGCAGGAAAGAGCCTTCGAAGGAGGCTTTCGTATGTCCGATGCAGCCCTCATTACAGTCATGTAAATAGTTCCGTGCAATCTATCTGGTGAGAAACACAACATGTCAGAAGGGAATTGTTCTCTAAAATGTAGTTACGGATGGGCCAAAGCAGGCGGATCAGCTGCACGCAGGTTGCCAGCTTAATGGACAAAGCAGCTGCCTTTCAGTAGGGAACAAAAGCCAGGCGGTGAGCCTATGCACGCTTGTGCGAGTGTCTCTTGTTCCCCGCGGGAGCTGGAGTTGAGTTTTGTGGCCAGGTAGAAATCCTGGACTCCCTTCCCCACTCCATCGGCCGTGATCTAGTGCAGTACCCAAGGATGGGTTAATGTCCCTGCTGCTTCTGCAGAGGGATGCAGGGAGCGGAGACAAGGTAATGCAGGATGGCTGGGCCCTCTGCAGCAGAAGCAGCCAACTGGAACAACACTGTAACGCCATCCACTTTAGTGAAGTTACTCGTGATTTTTGAATGTAGAGTCGAGGCCCAGCGGCTCCGGCTTGGCACAGGGCAATGGGAAAAGAGCAGATTCTCGGTTTGCTTCCATCCTGCGCTGGCTCCGGTGCCTCCTCCCCTGTCCAAAACAGCTGTGTGCTGCCTGAAGTGACTTTACGGACAGTAAAAGCTTGAAACATTGCAGTCACCTTCATAATTTTTTTTTCCCTTAGAGCAAATCATGGCGGAAGATCAAGAATATGGTGCACTGGTCCCCATTTGTGATGTCTTTCAAGAAGAAGTACCCTTGGATCCAGCTAGCAGGACGCAGGTACGGAGCAAATCATGGCGGAAGATCAAGAATATGGTGCACTGGTCCCCATTTGTGATGTCTTTCAAGAAGAAGTACCCTTGGATCCAGCTAGCAGGACACGCAGGTACGGAGCATGGAGAGGGGCAGAGTGGTGGAAAGGCTCTTCGTTAGCTCAGGTTAATGGGCTTTCTCGGCCAGAATTGCTTCTGACTGCTGCATGAATGTCACAGATTTCAGTTCCCACGTCTCTAGTCCAGGAGAGTGACTTACCTAAATGCTAGGGAGGGTGATGTGAAGGTGCAGTGCTCTGTGCTTTCAGTCTCCCAGGGCCAGCGGGTTATTACTGCCGCTTTTTTCTCAAGCAGCAGAAAGTTGAGTCCTTTGGGTGAGACGCAAGCCTTCTTGCTGATCCACAGCAAAGCAGGTGATGCTGCCCAGCACAAACATGCCCCACGCATGAGCCTAGAGACAAAGGTGTGAACCTACCACGAAGTACACAGAGGCTATGAAGCAAATGTGTTGGGTGCTGCAGGGCAGGTCTCTGCCCTGTTTAAGGTGTGACATTGCTGGTCATTAACCTCTGACACTACTTGTGAATCTGGCAGCCCGAGCTTGTAAGTCCCAGCCTGTTGGGACTCTTGGGTGCAGGTGTAAACAGAGATGCTTCCAAGGTGTTGGGCTGCCCTTCTTGTTTTGGGAAGGCACAGCGTCATCCCCCATTCCAAAGCAAGTGCCACATCATCCCTTGTCACCCTCAGGTAGTTTCAAGGCAGCGGCCAACGGCAGGATACTGAAGAAGCACTGTGAATCGGAGCAGCGCTGCCTCGACCGCCTGATGAATGATGTCCTGAAGCCCTATGTTCCTGCCTACCACGGCGATGTTGTGAAGGACGGGGAGCGATACAACCAAATGGAAGATCTGCTGGCTGAATTTGACTCCCCCTGCGTTATGGACTGCAAAATGGGGGTCAGGTGAGTGGCTTTGGGGATGTTGTTTGAGTTTTAAGATGGGATACTCAAAGCAAATGCATCTCCTGGGTAAAACCCTCTGAAACACACAAGTGAGAACACCAGGCTCACCTGTCTTCAGGAAAAGCTAAGCCAACAGCTTGAGGAGAGAGCCATGGGGAAGCCTGGGTACAGGAAGGACACACCAGGCTCTTTCCTTCTCTGCTTATTGACTGTCCCGTGTGCTGGGAAAGTAGTTTGGTGCAGTGGAGGGGACAGCACTCGGTTTGGGTTTGTGTACACCAGAATGGCACAGTAGCTTTTAGGAGGACGGCAACCTGCCTCTCTCTGCTGCAGGAGGACACAGCCAAGAGGCAGGGAGCAAAAGGTGTAGGAGATCCTGCCCAGGGTGCCAGAGAGGTGAAATAAAGACACTTGAACGGCACAGCTTCTGTGAGCAAGAAACTTTCCCTCTGCTCACCCTTTGCTCCCATGCACACTTGAGGGATAAAATGCGTGTGCTAAGTAGTTTTGTGCCTTTCATGCAAAGTTCTTGAAACGTTTCCTAACAGATGAGCAACATTACCCGTGTCCTCCTTGAGAACCATCTACAGATACGCCAAGATCCCAGGCTGCAGCCACTTGGCCAGCAGCAGTTTTTGAGCTAGCGACGCCACAGCTGACGAGGGTGTCCCAGAGCAAATGTGAGCAGGGCTGCTGACCCCAGGCGGCTGCCAGTTTTGGAGCAGCCTCAGGCCACCTCTCAGCCCTGGGTCTGCTGCAGACTGGTGGCAGGGCGGGTTGAGATCCCCCTCGCTGGCTAAGGCGCAGCCCAGACGTGGTGGAGACGCTTGCGCTGCTGGAAAAGCTGATGGTTTCTGCGGGAGGGAGGAATCTTTTTTTCCCCTCCTGAACTCCCGACGTGAAACTCGAACTGGTGTGTCGGGCTTTCGGCAGGGAAGAAGCGAGGAATACTTTCCACCGGAGGGGTGGAGAGAAGGGCAGGGGGCCCCGGTGCAGCCACGTGGCCTCAGCTGGCACACACGATGCTGCCACGGGAAGGAGACAGGACCCACTCTGGACCCAGAGATGACAGCCACCAGAAGAAGACCTGCTGGTCATGCTGCCCGGGTGCTCCTATGGTTGTCTCTGGGAGGAGGAAAGCCTCCCACGCACAAATCACAGGTCGGGTGATTTGTGCACCTGGATTTTTGGAGCTAAGACAGGCAGAGCAAGCAAGGGGGCAAAAGTGCCAGGCATCATCATCGTTAAATAAGATGGTGCTGTGGGAGGAGCTGGCGAGGGAGGGTGAATTGGGTTAATGCTGGGGAGCGGGGCATCCCCGTGGCCAGGCAGGAGAGGCTTTGGCAGATAAACTAAACCTCAGGGCTATTAAACCTGTCCTCTGAGCCAGCAGCTTGCTGCCAGGCAGATACAAGTTTGTTTTTTTCCTGCCAACCTGGCTTTGGGATGCGGCAGCCTCTTCCAGTCACCCCTAAACAAAACTTTGTCTTTCTTAAGCCCTGGTGATGGTTCAAGCCTGGAGTGATGTGGGGGAACCGAACTGCAGACATAGATGATCTGTCATTCTCATCAAAAGGAAATCTAGCTTTCTGAGCAGCGTGAGCAGCACTTCTGAGCATGCCACTGCTTTATTCTGCTATTTTATTCCGTCTGCCCAAAAATCATGGGTTTGGTGATCTCAGCTGAAGCCTTTCATCGCTTTTATCTGCAGTGTCTTTCAAAGCATCTGATGCCCTGGGGATGTCTGCTCAGTGATCATATGCCTGCCCTGAGAAAAGACACCAGTTTGCTTTGCTAAAGCCTGTGCGAAACACAGGAACACCATCCCACATAGTTTGCCTAGCATCCTCCCTGTGCGTTTTGCTTGGTTCTGGAGGTGAACCACATGCTCAGTGCTAGGATTTTGGCACAAGGGACATGGGGAGAGGGCATGGCCCCTCTGCAGAGCTGAGCATGGCTAGTGGGCAGTGTAGAGCAGTTTGGATCTGGGAGGAAGGAGGCGACAGATAGGGTCATTCCTGTGTCATTTTGCTGGGACATCTCACCCGGCTTGGAGTGTTTGGAGAGAGCCTGGGCACTTGCCAGGCTGAGCTGGGGCAGGTTTGGGAGCCGCAAGAAGAGTTACGTAGTGGTTTATTACTGCTGCAGGAAGTATTATTTTGTGGATTATGGTTTTCTGCATGCCAGAGTGCCAAAGTTCTCCACTGGTGTGCTCTGGCACAGAGTGGTGCTCCTCTAAAGGATGCATAAAACCAAGGTCTTTGCACACTCCTCTGCACCCTCCATCCTCCTTCCCCCATTCTCTCATCCCAGCTGCATCATGCTGGGGGTGATGGTAAGCACCTGGCCAAGGCTGCATCCCTTCCTCTGCGCTGTCCTGTACAGGAAGCTTTTGCTAGATAGACCACTTAAAACAGACCTATACTGGGCAAAATCATCAGCAGCGAAACAGCCCTATGTGAAAACACCCTGTTTAGCAGCCGGTGAGGCACAGCCCTCGTGGTGCACAGAGTGAGGGGATGGGAAAGCGCAGAAGAGGCACAGGAGCAGCTTTGGCAGCAGCCGCCCACATTGGCCAAACCTCGGAGGGAGCAGCAGCTAACGCTGAGGGCTGGGATGCAGCAACCTCCCTCTTGCCTTCAACTCAGCCAGGTCCTAGAGCACGTGGGTAGTTTCCTGGGCACATCTTGAAAGCCATGTTTAGTTTGTGAGAGCCACTAAGTCACTGCTCAGTTTTGCTGAGCATTGGGGTCAGGCCCCCCAGGACCAAGGGGTGGCAGCAGGGGGCTGCCAGTGGGGCAGCAGCAACGCCATGGGCACCTGTAAGAAATAAGCTCCCTTGCTATTGCCAGACTGGTTGTGGTTCCTTGATGAACTGAAAAGATATCAGGTGTTGATGATGGGGCACTAATTAAATCAGGATCAATTCACCTGCAATGAGGCTTGCTCCGTTATTTCCTATGCTGCTCTCCTCCATAGGGATTAGCTATCCTGGATAGGCCTGATTTCTGGGGCAAGGGCTGTCTGTGGGTATGTGGCACCTCATGTGGTGGTCCTGCTAATGTCCCCCCCTCACTCCTTGCAGGACGTACTTGGAGGAGGAGCTGATAAAGGCCCGGAAGAAGCCGAGCCTGAGGAAGGACATGTACCAGAAGATGATCGAGGTGGACCCTGATGCCCCCACCGAGGAGGAGAACGTGCTGCGGGCAGTAACCAAGCCCCGCTACATGCAGTGGAGGGAGACAATCAGCTCAACCGCCACGCTGGGCTTCAGGATTGAGGGGATAAAGGTGAGGCTACTCCAGGTGTGCAGAGCAGAGAGAACAGCTGCTGACAGCGTTCAGTAACCAAACTCACTCACAGAGGCACACACACAGCAGGCTGGTGGTGGGACTGTGTCACATCAGGACATCCCCGGTCCCTGCAGCCAAACCACCCTTGTCAGGCACCTGGCCTGGTGCAGCGCTGCTCTTCTGAGAGCGCAGCTGAGCTCAGGGCATCAATGCAAGAGGTCGGTTTTAGCCATAATCTCATTGAATCAGCCACTAATAAGTGGATTTCCCTGACTGCAACTTGAAGTCCTCCAACTTGAAGTCTCAAATTAGCTGTTTGCTTTTGATACTGCTGTGCTGCTAGGCTGAGCCATTAATCCAAATCCCAGCTTGAATGTGTGCCGATCTGTGGTTGGATCTGTGAGTTTAGCTGCAGTCGGTGAGGAGGCTGTATTTACATCCCTGCCCAGGAAAATTCAGCAACTGAGCCCTCTGAAATGGGGCGAACACAAGCAGCAGCACTTACTGCTGGCACCTGCATGTGTGTGTAACCTGCTGACTGTGCTTGCTCAGAGATAACGCTCATGTTTCTGGAGATACCTGCTGGGATGCTTTTGTGTCCCCATTAGATGAGCCAGCCCAGAAGTTTTTCTCCTGGCAAGCAGACTTTGTGGCGAGAGAGATGTCCAGGATGGTACTTGAACAGAGTTAGGTCTGTAACCACAGAGCAGTTGTATTAGTGATAGAAGACTTGTGTGAACATTAGCAATGGCATATGCCTTTTGATAGCCAGCCAAAATGGATTAAGGGTAGTATCACGCTTGAGCTAAGGGTTTCATCATGTGCCTGGGCATCGTGTTGGCTTGGCAGCCGAGGGGAGCTCAGTCAAGTTGTGCCTGCAGTAATTCAGACTTGGGGCACTGCTGGGGGCCAAGGCGGTAGCTCAGGGGCTCAGCTCACGCTTAGCGGAAACGATGGCTCGATTTCTACATGCGGTTGGAGGAGTTTCTTTCTCTTGATCACAGATTGTTTTTCTCCTCTTTGAGTCGGGAGAGATTCTCCCAGAATGTCCATCTGGGTCTCTGTGGCCTTAAACTCCTGCACCTCTCCTGACTGGAGATAGTGGAGTCAAAATGATAGAATTGAAACAAATTAAGCCGTTCCCTGAAAAAACCTTTACACCAGACTTTGTAGACTTTCCTGGCAGTGTTCCCCCTCACCTCGCTGGTCAAACAGCCAACAAATGCAGATGTTAGACCACAGGTTTAAAAGGTGATCAGCAGGAGTGGGCCACTCGGAGCCACTACTTCTGATTACCCACATACCAAATCACTGGTGGGAAGGGACTTGTCTGTCCCGCTGTGCGGGACAAAGTCCCTGAGCTGTGGGAAGTCCAGCAGAGCATATTTCACGCAGGGAGGAGGGCACCTTCTTCATTCAACTGTTTCATGGCCAGCAGAGGACAGCGCATTTATCTCTAACTCAGCTACTCTCAGAAATCCAAGGAGTAGCCCTTGGGCTGAACCCCTTCAAGAGTTTTCTGGCAAGCAACGCGAGGCATCCCTGCCCGTCCCATGCCCCTGCCCTGGATGCTGCCGGTCATGCTGCGCCACAAACAGCTTTCTGCGGTGCCTACATTGGGTCAGGGCACTTGCCGGCTCACACAGCTCTTCCCTGATCTCCCCAGCTCTCCCAAAGACCCTTTTCTGCCATGGGCGCCTGCAAGCACGCTGTGAGCTGCTCCAGCTCGGGACAACCCTTTGCCTAGTTCCCATTGCTGCTGTTTTGCATTCCCATTGCTGTTGTTTTGCTGGTGCTTATTATAAAACTGAGGCTATATAAAAAAAAAGGAGTGGGCCAGTTGGGACCAAAGCTCCCATGCACTGTTTCTTCTCCCTGCTTTCTTGCTATAATCAGAAATATCTGTCTATTTATAGTCCAACATGATATATCCTTGGCCTCCAGCAGTGCTTCTCAGCCTGTGATCTGGGGACGTTTAGGGGGCTTTACAGCAAAAGCACGTCATATGTGAACCACTTGAAATGAAAAATGTAAAAAAAACCCCAAATCATATTTCCACACAGGCCAAAAAACACTGTGGAGGGAAATAAAAGCCATAAAGGAGTGGTGAGAGTTACATCTCTATTTTAGCCAACCGTAAGTGAGCTGCTGCGCAACATGAGCAGTGGATTTTTTTTAAAAGAGGTGAGGCAGCCCTTTAATTGAAAAATGTTGAGAAGTGCTGGCCTCCAGGAGTAATCCTGCTGCTGCTAGGGGCTGACTAATTTGATCGAGTCTCTAATTAATGTAATTCTCCTTAAATCCCTCAGCTTGTGGATTATTTTCTCCCTAAGCTAAAGCATTAACAGTTCACGCTGGTTCCCAGCTGGCTTTTTTTTCAGCAGGGCTATAGAGCTTCAGGTCGTGCTGTGCTGTATCCCTGTATTTGCCGTATTTCTAGGGTCAAGTCTCCACATTAGGGAAAGCACCTTTGGTGCCCTGAGCTGCTACTGAGCTGTCAGAGGAAACTGCAGGAAAATATTATTTAACGACAAGTCTCCCCATGTTTTCTTTCCTGCTGCAGATGCTTCCCTGGGAAGAGTAGGGGTGAATCTGCCCTGCCCTTCACTCACAGTTGGAGGCTGATACAGGAGAGCACCTTGCCGTGCAAGGGAAGGGCAGGATTTGGCCCTGGGTGCATGGGCTGCAAGGGGGCACAGGGTAAGAAGGGGAGCAGCAGTAGCCTTCGGGACATTACGGGCAGGTGAGGTGAACAGGCAGCTCAGGGTTGGGAATAAGGATGGGGACCCTTTCCTGGCTGAGCTGTTGCTTTCCCAGGTGGCCTCGAGGATCTGGTGGTTCTTTAAAATGGAAATTTTCCTCTGCAAAAGGAGACAATGACACTCATCTAACTTTCTGGAGTAGCGTGAAACTCTTAGAAACAGTGGCTATTAATAAAATTACCCTGCTAAAAGTAATACAAGTGATCCCTGGTGACCCAGTTGAAGCTGACTGGAGCTCATTGCAAGAAATTTCGCTCCCGAGCGCCTGCTCTAGTCTGAGAGTCATGCACCGTTGCCTGCAGCAAGGCCATGGTGGGATGGTATTCCCTGGTGCTGGGACATTTGCGGGGTCCCAGAACCACCAGCCCTGAAAACCCTCACCTGACTTTCCCAAGACAGGCAGCTCACGAGCCCCATCTGAGGCCAAACACAGTGCCGGAGGGGAAACTGGCTGACCCAAAGCCTGCCCCAGTGACGCCAGTGCAAACTGGAATTGCTGGTGGGGCGGAGGCTGGGATAGCTCTTATCAGCCCCCCTCACATTTCTGCTGTGTGGAAGGCAGCCCCCTCGGGGCTCAGACACCTGTAAATGTTGTGGCAGTTGTCAGCCCCACGGCAGCAGCGTCTGGCTGGGCAAGGAAACTGTGGGAGGGGGTTAATCATGGGAGCAGCATTACGGGTAGGCTGTTTGGCTTTCCTGAAGCTTAGATTGCCTTATCTGAAAGGCCATCTGTGGTTTTCATTTATTTTTAGGAGCGCTTAGAAGTCCATCTCCTTTCTTGGATGCTTTGTGGAAAGTTGTGCTCTTTACATGTGAAATTAGTGCTGTGGCTCTTCTCCAAATTGATATCTATCATCCCCTGGGGAGAGGGTGGGTTGATTTCTGAACTGCCACATCAGGGCTCACGTGACAGATGTATAGCGGTGTAGCGCCCTTCCCCTATACGTCGTGCACATGCCACCAGAGCATCCTTGGCGAGGCCTCCTGCCTGCACTGCTGCAGCCTGCTGCCTCGTGAGACACAGCCGAAAGCAGAGAACCTGGCTCTGCTTGCTCCATCGGCAGGATGGCTGCTACAGCGAGGAGGTCTCCAGCGAGAAGGTTGTCCCCGGCCTTTGTGGGTGCAGGCTCTGCCAGCCATTAGCCTTGCTTTTATACCCTGTGGCAGCACTGATGCAGGGGTGAGAGGTGGTCAGGTTGGGTCCAGGGTGGTTTGAAGCTGGGTGCATTGGTTGCACCCCACGCAAACAGCTTTTCCTGGAGACTAAGACCTTTCACATGCTGCTTTTGTTATCGCCTTTATTAACACTTGCACAAAACGCAAGCTGGAAGTTGGAAGTGCGCTGTGTGATTCATCACAAACTGCACGTCAGGTGTGGGTCTGGTGCCGGGCTTGCCTTGCCCAGCTCTCCGCAGCCTGGGCGCTCGGCCTTTCCCCAGGCTGGACTGGCCACCATGCCCACGGCCAGCCCTCTGCCCAGGGGGATGCACATGGCTCCATCCCAGGGTACTTCCCTGGAAGGGTCTCAAAGTCATGCCAGGGCACATAAATCTCCAGGGCAGGTGATTTATTGTGCTCTCTTCCTTCCCCAGCCTCTGCTCTGCTTCTTCATCCTTACTTCATCTTCCCCAGCCCACAGGATGTCTTTTTGGCCTCTGTCCCTTCACTCTATTGTGTGCAAACGAGCTGTCCGGAGCGGTGGGATGGAGGTCTGCAAGCAGAGCTGTGAGCACAAGCACGTGTGGTTTAAAATAGCCCTTGTATCCAGGAAGCGAGCTCTGCCTGCCCGATCCGCGGCTGCTCCGGACAATGAAACATGCTGATCTAAAAATCAGAGCCCCAGCAGGACCGGGGAAATGGGGAGCAACCTACAAAGCTGCCCAGAGGTTCAGCCAGGAGCCTCTGGGTCAGGGCTGCATGTCGTCCCTGCAGCAGACCAAGCCGTGCCATCCCTGCGGCGGGCCAAGCACGGATGTGGCTCTGGGGAAGAGGCAGCCCAGAGGTTCAGCCAGGAGCCTCTGGGTTAGGGCTGCATGTCGTCCCTGCAGCGGACCAAGCCGTGCCATCCCTGCAGCGGGCCAAGCACGGATGTGCCTCTGGGGAAGAGGCGGAGGAGAGCAAGGCTGCTGTCACTGCATCTCAG
>NW_008796042.1:358001-366799 GCF_000699145.1 Aptenodytes forsteri | reverse complement strand
GTGCCCTCCCTGCGGCGGGCCAAGCACGGATGTGGCTCTGGGGAAGAGGCAGAGGAGAGCACAAGGCTGCTCACTGCATCTCAGTGCCAGGCTGCTGCCTTTGAGGGTTTGCTATCCGTGGACTATCAAAAGACTAGTGAGGCAAGACAGTCGTGGGGCTTGCTCCTTGCCTTCATCTCCTTGCTGCAGTGGTTCGTGGAGGGCTTTTTTTGCCTGCTCCTGAGATGTTGTCTCCATCCACACTCAGTTTTGTCCTGCCGTGGTCATGCTCTGCTTTATTCCCCCAGCAGGGGTGCAGCCCGAGGCTGGTGTCAGCACCTGTGCTCAGCCACAGCAGCAACGGGAAGCCATTTGGGCACAGCATGGCCAGAAACAGGTGGTCTCCAGCCTCTGTTGGCAGCAAGCGCCAGGTCCATGAGAGGTAGCTTGTCCACATTGCTGGTGACCTCGGCAAGCTTGTGATGATGGAGACTTGCCATTTGCATTAGGGGGCAATGCAGCAGAGCTGTGAGATGATTTGGGATGTGCAAGGCAGAGAGCTGCTGCCTCTGCTCACCCCTCCTCCATAGACAGGTCCTTCAGCTGCCAGAAAGGTTGGTCGCATCCTACTCATGGGACATGCATGGCTGCTGAAACACCAGTCCTGCCCCAGCTCCCTCCCTCCCCATCCTACTCACCGCTCTCCCTTCTTTTCAAGAAAGAGGATGGCACTGTGAACCGGGACTTCAAGAAGACGCGGACAAAGGAACAAGTCACAGAGGCCTTCAGGGAGTTCACCAGAGGAAACTGCAATGTTTTGGTGAGTGGGGGATGCTGGGGGTGCTGCCTGGAGAGGGCTCCTCCTGTGGAGGCTGGCCTCGGCTCATCAGCTCCCTGCCCTGAGGGGCTGCAGCCTGAGCAATCTCTCTTAAAAAAGCATGAAAAATGGCAAAGAGAAACACCATCCTGGCACAGGGGTGAGGGGAGAGCAGCATAGGGCTGGGAGGGGACACGTTTACTGCAGCAGCACTGCTTGAGCCGGGTCCGAGTCTGCTGAGGGTTGGCCCCAAAACCCGCTGCGGAGGCACAGCCACGCTCTGCCCCCTCATCCCTGGGGCTGACAGCAGCCTCTGAGCCTGCTCTTTACCCCAGTATGCACTGGCAGGGGCTCCCACCCTGGCAGAGCAGGCTGCCCTGCGCTTGGTCTCGCAGGAAGGGTGGCCAAGGCATCCCCCTGCCTGCGCCAGGCACCCTTCGCATGGGCAATCTGTGGTTAGCATTTCCCAAGTTTCTCTAGGTTGCCAGGAGAATAAGAGATGTAGCTGTAAACAATTTACACTGACTGTGTCAAATATCCTATTTGACAAAGCGCTCCCATTTTAAGCTGTACTATATAAAGCCTACAAATGCAAGGCTCCAGCTGGAGTGGCCCTTGGCACTGCCTCCTTCAAACTGGCATGTTTGCTTTGACAAGAGTTACCCAGGGATCATTCCTGGATCTGAAAATGAAGTTGCCTGGCTGCATTTTATCCCCAAAGAGTTTGGAGCACACTCACACCGTCTTGTCCTGGCTCTGGACGGGGCTCCTTGGCCAAACCATTGTAATACAGCGACCCCCACATCTCCCCACGCAGTCAAAGTGTGAAAATTTAGGTGTATTATAGTGCTCAGATACCTGCTGTGCATGTTCCTGCGCTTAGTCCATCTATCTAAACCTCAAAATCAAATTATCAAAGGGGTCCCCTGAGAATGTTTAGTGCCTTCCAGCAATTTGCAGGGATGCTTAAACAGGCGCGTGGGTCTTGACCTGCATGCTGACTAGCGTGAAAGCCCTTCCACCTGCGGTACCAACTTTGCAGAAGTGCTGATACAGAGTTACAGAAGTGTCTCACGACGCTTGACTGACTGAGTGATAAAATGACAGAGGAGGTGAAGAGCTGACCTGTTAAAAAGAGTGCAGGTGAGAGAAAAAAGCAGCCTGGCTGTGTATGCACAGCAGCGGCTGCTGAATTAGCCGTTCCCTCCTTGGGAGCACCATGGATGCAGCAGGGAAAGTCCGCAGAAAGCACCGGTTCAGCAAAAGCAAATGCTCGCACTAAGTTTTGGAAGCCACAGGAGCTCACAGGATGCCATAGAGGCCAAAAGGATAAGTGGATCCCAAAAAAGAGGGGACACCCTCCCAGGGGACAGGTCTGTGGGAGGATGCTGAGCGCAGGGCGGCTGAGGGACACACCCGGCATCTCTCCATGCAAACATGGTATCATGGAGAGGATGCTGGGAGGGGTGACTTTCCTGTCTGCCCCGTGCAGCAGTTTTTATGTAGGCTTCCTGCAGCGCTGACGCTGGGTTTTGGTTTTTTTTTTTCTTTTGTAATTCCAGAACAGTTACCTTAACCGGTTGAAGGGTATCCGCGCTACCCTGGAGACATCCCCGTTCTTCAAATGCCATGAGGTAATACTTGTGTTTAGATAAATCTGCCTGGAAATGCAAACGGTTTAATCTCAGCTTGTCCAAGGAGAGAAGAGAAGTCAAAGTCAGAGGCTGTAAACTTATACAATTTTGAATTTATTCTTATATCCATATTTTCATGCCCCTGTTTATCTAATACTTATGTGGAAATACAGCTGATGACTGATATAATGTTCATGCATCTGACATGGGCTCAAATCTACTGAAAACCAATGTTCATACAGATTAAAAGTGATCTAGGAGGAATTCAGACTGCTTGTGAGTTTATATGACAGGGAAGAATCCTTAATGTAAAAAGTATAGGGGTTTTCTGGAGAGAAATGCCTGTCTGAATGCACGTCAGGTATCATTTGGCTGCCAGTTGCTCCATGTGATCAAACAAGGCTTCAACGTAGCCATAAATTGCAGATATCCCAAAACTGCCTTTGCTGAGCTGGTTGGGGCACCGCGGTAAGGACTCTTCCCTTGGAAGGACTTTCCTCCAGAAATGAGTGTCCACGAAATCAACATTTTCAACAGTGAAAATTCAGTTCTGGTGGGAAAACAAAGAGGAAGCACTACATTTTTTGGCCATTTCAACAGGAATTGGAATGCTCCATAATTTAATTAAATTATTTTATTGATTTAGCATTGGCAAAGAGTATTTGCCATTGCATCTATTTAACAAAACATGAGAGCACACGTCCTTGGCACATGTTGTCTATGGGCAAAAGAGTCTCGTAGGAACCCTCGACTCACAGGGAGCAGAAGCCACAGCTCCAAGAGCCCACTGTCCCTCAGCCGGAGCCGTGTGAGCCACCTCAGCGCCGGCCGCACACAGAGGGCCTTGCCGGGTGCCGGAGGCAGGAGGGGCCGTGCCTCCTGCTGGCAGTGCCTGTAAGGCAATTGGAAGGGAAATGTTGAAACCGAGGGTTTCAGGTCGGTTCAACATGAGAAACAAAATGCTCCCTGAAACCAAGTGCCAGGGTTTCATTTGAAAACACAGAAACAAAACAGCCTTTTAAGGAGGTTTTGAAAGGAGTTTCTACTCCTTAAAAATTAAAAAGCAGCAGCTTTGACTTTCCATCCCACTTCGAGACGAAGCGCAGCAGAAGGTCTGCCAAGCTCTGCGTGTTGCTCCACGGGGCCCTTGCTGGGCAGGGTTCCTCCGAGGAGCTGCAGGAGAATTCGGCAACCCAGGACAGACGAGCGAAGAATGTCAGCAAAAGGCTTTTCCTTAAAGTTAAAATGCTCTGTCCTGGCCAAGAGACAACTATAAGAGCTTAGAAGGAGAAGAGCTAGAGATAAGCATTTCTGGGAAATAATATGTATCTCTGGACCTTGGATGTCTTCCCAATGCGCTGGAGGAGGAAGTCTCCTCAAAAATGTAAATTCATAATAGCTTTTGCAAACAGTACATGCTTCCCGTTCAAAACCCTCGTCTAAAGGCAAACCTCAAACTAAACCCTGCTGATAGCACGGACATGGGAGTCCCCGGTAACATTTGGTGCTGCTGTTTTGGAGCGCTGACACCAGCTGGATGCCCCTAGAGCTGCGCTCCTCCACATATCTGCACAGTTTATGGGGCGCTCCCGGCTCTCAGCACACTGCGTCCTGTCTGCTAACAGCCATTGCACTCTGGTCACCAAGGTCTCTATTTGTAATACAAGGGCAAGCGAGTTTGTAATCCACCAATTCATGCACATCGGACATAATGTGGAAAGTAATCTTCATTTGGGACAGCTCTGAAGCACACTCATTGGTGCTTTTCTGTAGTACTGCCGGCTAAAATCTTCTGACTGGAGGAGCAGATTCAGCAGAAGAGCACGATGGTGAATGGCCTGACACCGATATGTGTTCCCCAAGCATCAGGAAAGCCACATTGGAGCTGCTGCTGGGTGGCAGCCTGGCTGGGACTGCGAGCCAGGATGGGCCAGGGGGCTGAGCTGGAGGTACCCACCTGCTGAGCATCTCTTTACTCCATGGGTGGTGAGCACTGGGCTCGTGGTGTCTCGTCCTGCTGCAACAGGCCTTGAGACTTCTGCTGTCAGAGGCGATGTGCTTCACATCCCCAAATGCACCATGGGCTTCCCCGGGCGTGCCCAGGACAATACTTGCTGCAGGATTTTCCCAAAGGCCAATCGGGATATGAAAGAGCCCTTCAAAGCAGATGCAGCTGAGTAAACTCATGGAAAAGGAAATTCATGTACATGCACCTCTGTAACTTGCATCCCCAGAGCTCTGTGAAAGCCAGGAGGTGTTTCAGGCAGGAGATAGCACATTGCAGGTAACTGGTACTTGGAGCGTACCCATCCCTGTGGTGATGTCTGCAGGGCTGGTGAGTGTGAATAGCATGAGCTGGTCACAAAGGATCGGACTTGGAAAAAATCCCCATCTGAAGGCTGAGACAATTCATCTCATTCCTTCCGCGGGGACCTTGACTCAGTTTCCAAAATGACATCTCTATCTTCCATGCTCATGTTTTCTGATCCTCTCCTTCTGCCAAGAGCTGGGATTTGTATGAGTAAATCAGCTTGTCTGCATAACCAATTTGCATGTGCAAACACAGCCAGCAACACACAGAGCTTGCTTTTGCTCATGCAAAATCTCAGCATCATCTCTTGCAAATGCAGCCTGAGATAAGGTGTCTGAAAGCCCCAAAGCTGGGTGAGAATGAGCAATAGGAGCACCACTAACTGGTCTCTCCTCTCTGCAGGTAATCGGGAGCTCCCTCCTCTTCATTCACGACAAGAAGGAACAGGCCAAAGTCTGGATGATTGACTTTGGGAAAACCACCCCGCTGCCGGAGGGACAAGTTCTCCAGCACAACGTGCCCTGGGTGGAAGGGAACAGAGAGGACGGCTACCTCTGGGGGCTGGACAACCTCATTCAGATCCTGACAGAGTTGTCCCAGAGCGAAGACTTGCATTAAAGCTGCGTGTCCGACTGCCACTACCCCCAACCTGCCCCTGACTGACTCTTCTGAACTGCACTACAAGACACTTTCCAGTCCTTGCCCTTCCCATTTGAAAGCTATACTCTCCCTATTTAATGTGGTTTTGTTGTGGTTTTTTAGGTTGTCTTGGTTTTTTTTTTTTTCCTCTCCATGTAAATAGAGAGCTAACCTGCCAGAACAAAAGCTGAACTTGAAACCTTGGCTTCGCAGAGTCAGTAGGAGCACATGGCCATGCCGGCCGGGAGCAGCCTGGAGGGATTGCTTAGGCAAGCGCGTGCTTTGCCTGTCGTGCTTTTGTCTCTTGCGCAGCCTGATTTTAAAAGGGCCTTTAAGGGGGCTGGCGAAGGAAGGAGCCGAAAACACTCAGTGGCCGTGCTCAGGACCCTCTGGCAGACAGGGTGTGTGAGCAAGGCCTGGAGATGGCGAAGGATACTGGGGTGGAAGCCCTTTAGTTGTCTTTGCCAGCACCTTTCAGCCTAGGGACCTAGCTGGGCCGAGTCCTTAAGAGATGCTAGGAGGGCAGATTTGGGTTTTTCTTTGCGTTCAAGACATCCTGTAGAGGTTGCTCAGTTATTTTCAGGTGGCACTGGAGGGCGAGGGTTTCTCTCCTGCTGCGGGGCCATGTGCTCAGGCACAGGTATTTACAATGGCCAGGTGCTTCCCACCCACGTGCCCCGTGGTGGGTAACACTTCAAGCTCCTCTCTAGAGACCCAGCTCCCCTGCTAGGAGCTGCTTCCAGACCTCCTTAGCTGGGGGCTCCAGCCCTCCACGGGGAATAAAGACTTTGGGCGGGGGGGGAGGGGGGAGAAAAATAGCTTATAAGGGACTACTATGAGACCTAAAGTAGCCATCCAGGTTGATTGGTCTTTTTTGGCAGCAGGTGAGCACGTGTGTAGGGGTAGTGCCGCCAATGCCCGCTCCTGGCCCAGGGCAACCCTCCTGCCTGGAGCATCTCTGTAATTTATTGGCGGGGGCGAGGGTTTCTCTCCTGCTGCGGGGCCATGTGCTCAGGCACAGGTATTTACAATGGCCAGGTGCTTCCCACCCACGTGCCCCGTGGTGGGTAACACTTCAAGCTCCTCTCTAGAGACCCAGCTCCCCTGCTAGGAGCTGCTTCCAGACCTCCTTAGCTGGGGGCTCCAGCCCTCCACGGGGAATAAAGACTTTGGGCGGGGGGGGAGGGGGGAGAAAAATAGCTTATAAGGGACTACTATGAGACCTAAAGTAGCCATCCAGGTTGATTGGTCTTTTTTGGCAGCAGGTGAGCACGTGTGTAGGGGTAGTGCCGCCAATGCCCGCTCCTGGCCCAGGGCAACCCTCCTGCCTGGAGCATCTCTGTAATTTTTATTGGCGGTGGGCAAAGGGTTACAGCAGCAAAGCAGCTCTCGAGGTGGCCAGGTTAGTCATCTTTGGTGAAGCAGAGTTGGGGTCAGGCATCCCCATGCCTTCCCTTTTTTTCCGCAGAGCTGGCTGACTCTGCTGCTGCTCTTCGGCGCTGGCTTCCCAGCCTGCTCAGGATGCGTATATGGCCTCTGCGCTCCCGCTCCTGTGAAAACACCCAGTTCCCTATTTAGGGCGGAGGCTATTTTTTAACTTCCTGGAACATTTGAACTAAGCTGCTTGCTTGCTAAAGGTCAGCGACTGAGAGGACAGCGGGCAGGGGAGGCTGCAGGGCAAGCCAGGGAGTCCCTCGCATTGAGGACAGAAGGAGAGTGCAGCGCTGGAGGTGGTGCAGGAGATCGACAGCCGCAAATCCCTCACCCACTCCATCCCCAAACCCACCGTCTCATCTCGCTCCCCAGGAGCAGTGCTCTAGACCCCCTCTGCCATCATTCGGTGGGTCCAGCATCCTCGGTGGGGGAGGTCTTCTCCTGGCAGCAATAAGGAGGAGGAATTGGCCATTGAGCTGTCTGCAGCCATGCCCCAGCCTCTTTCCCGACTATTGAAGTTTCCTAAGGTTTTTCTCAGTTCATATTTCACCAGGCAGATGTCTTTAGGTCATCTGATGCCATTGTAAATGGTTGCACTGTTTTAGCTCTTTGCCAGGCTTTCTAGAATAGCCCATGTGGAAGTGCCTTATAGACTTGCCTCTGTTCCATTAGTGTCATGGAAAAGGTTGGGTTTTTTTAAGTTATATTTATTTTCATCCCATTTTAATTGCACAAAACACTAAACCTTAATGCATGGAATCCCTGTTTATTTTTTTTTTTAAACTGTGTTTTTAGTTTTTAAACCATCCCTTTTCCAGCTTTGGAGAAAGGGTGTGAAGAGATATGCATAGGTATGTACCAGTTATCGCTGTACTTTAGCTTTGAGCTGCTCCTATATATGTATATTATTTTTTAAGCCTGTTTATAAACCAGATTCCTTGCTTCGTGGCTTCAGAAGAAGCAGATTGTTCCTCTCAGATGTCTTATGCCTTTCTGGAGGCTGGAATGGTTGCTGTGAGGGATTTTCCCGGCTCCCACCTCCCCTCTTGGTCATTGGTAATACAGAGAAAAATCCAAACCAGTCTGAAACACCAACGCACAGTGCCTGTAAAAAAATCCTGTAACTTTGCAAATAAAGGCATATGGGAAGCATTTGCCTGGTGTATAGTCCATGTCTGCCCTGCGCAGGTTGCAGCAGCCTGGGAACAATCCAGGAGCCGGCTTTCATGTCCATGATGATTTTGGGGGGATCAGGCTCCAGCTTTGATTACCCCAGCACACACCAGGAGCAGTGCTGCATAAAAGCAAGAGTATGGAAGGACCCTGTGCCAGGGACAGATCCTGACAAATGGGAACTGGCTTTGCAGACAGCAGGGCAGGGTGAGAGCAGAGCCGGGGCTGTGGGGGGCTCTGGGCTGGGTGGGGGGCACCTCCGGGGGAGATCTGTGTTTCTCCATCCCCTTTCTGCAGGGAACCCCACCAAAGGCAGCTCCACACCAGGAATTTTTTCAGTCTTTATGTTTTTCACTAGTGCTATGTTGCGGCTCCTGCTGAGCAGTTTCCGAGTGTCACCCTGCCATTTCTGTGCTCAAGTGGGGGGCACCTCCGGGGGAGATCTGTGTTTCTCCATCCCCTTTCTGCAGGGAACCCCACCAAAGGCAGCTCCACACCAGGAATTTTTTCAGTCTTTATGTTTTTCACTAGTGCTATGTTGCGGCTCCTGCTGAGCAGTTTCCGAGTGTCACCCTGCCATTTCTGTGCTCAAGGATATAGAATCATAGAATCACAGAATCATTGAGGTTGGAAAAGACCTCTAAGATCATCGAGTCCAACCGTCAACCCAACACCACCATGCCCACTAAACCATGTCCCTAAGTGCGCATCTACAATGTCTTTTAAATACCTCCAGGGATGGGGACTCCACCACTTCCCTGTGCAGCCTGGTCCAATGTTTCACCACTCTTTCAGTAAAGAAGTTTTTCCT
>NW_008796042.1:354127-355795 GCF_000699145.1 Aptenodytes forsteri | reverse complement strand
ATTTCGCCCCCAGCATCGGCATGCTACCCCTAGGCTCATCTCTAGTGAGCCTGGTTTTATCCCCTTCCCCCTTCGAACCTAGTTTAAAGCCCTCTCCATGAGCCCTGCCAATTCATGAGCAATGATCCTTTTCCCTCTGTGAGATAGCTGAACTCCATCTGTCGCCAGCAGGCCCAGTGTTGTGTAAACCTCCCCATGATCAAAAAAGCCAAAATTCCGCCGATGGCACCAGCCCCTGAGCCACGTGTTGATCAGGTGTGTTTTCCCGTTCCTTCCAGTATTCTTCCCTGCCACTGTAGGGATTGAGGAAAACACTACCTGTGCTCCCGATCCTTCAACCAGTCTCCCCAGTGCCCTGAAGTCCCTTTTGATCACTGCAGGACTTCTCTCTGGAACCTCATCACTGCCAGCCTGTATAACCAAATATCAAAGCACCCAGGAGCGTCAGAGCTGCTTGGCGCAGCCATGTGCTTCCCCTGCTCCTCTCCCTCTCAGCCGCACCACGGGCAGCGCCAGAGGGAGCGCTTGGGACCAAAGGCCACAAAAACAAACCTGGATTGGCTTTGCTCTGAAGGTGAAATCAGGTTGTAGAGCCTGAAGGCAGCTCCAGTCCCTCCCGGTTGTCCATGCAAGCATAGGACAGCAGGAGTCTGTCCTGGGACAGATGTGGCCAAGGTGGGGCAGGTAGGCTGCCCTGTGAGGAAAGCCAGATTTAACACCCCGTGCCCAGACCCCCGGGAGAAACCTGGCCTGGGGACCGGTCCCTGCCGCATCTCTGCTGCTCGCCAAGGCACCTCTAAAACAAACTGCAAGAGAAACCCAGTATGGACTTTGCTTAAAGACTGGAAACCTCTTGCTATGGAAAAGAACTGGTAGTATTACCAGTACAAATTTTTTTTTAAATTATTTTATTATTATTTATTGCAAATAAACATTGCAAATAAACGAGGAGTTAGAGATGTGGGCACGCCTGCAGGGCTATGACCTTACTGGCATCATGGAGATGTGGTGGGATGGCTCCTGTGACTGGAGTGTTGGAATGGAAGGATACAGACTCTTTAGGAAAGGCAGGCAGGGGAGACGAGGAGGGGGTGTTGCCCCTCTGCATGGAGCTCCACCTGGGTATGGATGATGAGCTGACAGAGAGCTTATGGGTCAGGATTAAAGGGAGGGCAGGGACAGGTGACATTATCATGGCTGTCTGCTACAGGTCACCTGACCAGGAAGACTGAGCAGATGAGGCCCTCTATAGCCAGATAGGAGCAGCCTCACGTTCACAAGCCCTGGTCCTCATGGGGGACTTCAACCACCCCGACATCTGTTGGAGGGACAACATGGGAGGGCATAAGCAATCTGGGAGGTTCCTGGAATACATTGATGATAACTTCCTTCTCCAAGTGGTAGAGGAGCCAACGAGGAGAGGTGCTATGCTGGACCTTGTTCCCACCAACAAGGAGGGGCTGGTGGGGAATCTGAAGCTCAAGGGCAGCGTGGGCTGCAGTGACCATGAAATGGTGGAGTTCAAGATCCTTAGGGCACCGAGGAGGGTGCATAGCAAGCTCACTACCCTGGACTTCAGGAGAGCAGACTTTGGCCTCTTTAGGGATCTGCTTGGTAGAGTGCCATGGGACAAAGCCCTGGAGGGAAGAGGGGCCCAAGAAAGCTGGG
>NW_008796042.1:348933-351027 GCF_000699145.1 Aptenodytes forsteri | reverse complement strand
AAAGATGATCAGGGGGCTGGAGCACCTCCCAGATGAGGACAGGCTGAGAGAGTTGGGGTTGTTCAGCCTGGAGAAGCGAAGGCTCCAGGGAGACCTTATAGAAGCCTTCCAGTACCTGAAGGGGGCATAAGAAAGCTGGAGAGGGACTTTTTAAAAGGGCATATAGTGATGGGACATGGGGTAATGGCTTTAAACTGAAAGAGGGTAGATTTAGATCAGATATAAGGAAGAAATTCTTCAGTATGAGAGTGGTGAGGCACTGGCACAGGTTGCCCAGAGAAGTTGTGGATGCCCCATCCCCGGAAGTGTTCAAGGCCAGGTTGGATGGGGCTTTGAGCAACCTGGTCTAGTGGAAGGTGTCCCTGCCCATGGCAGGGGGGTTGGAACTAGATGATTTTTTAAGGTCCCTTCCAACCCAAACCACTCTGATTCTATTATAGATGTGAAGCTGCTATATGTGCACCTAGCGGTCTCTTGTGGGCTGTGAGAAAGGCGTACATGTTTCCTATCTGGCTGGTTTGCACACTCCTGCAGCATCGTTACCGACAGCTGATGTTTTGCTTATAGCTGCAGTTCCTGGGGACCACCGAGATTCTCATCAGTACCCGACTCCTCTTCCTACCTGTGGAGGAAAACAAAAGCCTCCAAAACTTACCCAGCTGTACCCTAAAATGCAAAACCAGAAGGTGAAGAATAAGAACCTCAACTCTGTTCTGTAAAAACCTCTCTTGAGAGTTAAGGAAACACCACGACATTGCGGCGGAGAAGGGAAAGGAGTAAGTCAGGAAAGAAACCCCTCATGACTGAGTGCTGGTGTCTGAGGTTTATGCACTGGGTTGGAAAGGGTCAGGCCGCAGTGCCAAGCTGGGGCTGCCGGCGCAGCGCAGCACACACCACAGCAAGAGCCCTGCTTGCCCCCCCATCTGGCTTTGCTGCACCCCCAAAGCAAAGCCCCGGGCTCCCCTGCCACTTCAGGGATTAATAAACTAAATGATTAATAATATAGAGAAGAGAGGCCAGACTTATATTAATGCAACAAAGAAAACGTCAGATGTTGCTGAAGCTTCCACTGTTACAGCACAGAGCCTCCCAGCACCGCCAGCAGTGCCACAGGGGTATAGGCAGCCTGCTCGGGCTGTAGGTGGGGAGAGGGCAACTAATTTTCTTCTTAATTATATAATTAGGTACTACTTGCAAGAATGAACCTCCTATAAATAAGGGGGTGCTGGGGGCCAGCTGGGACTCGTAACCTCTGAAAATGCAGGACTTTGCTGTGGTGGTTGATAGGGGTCGGAGGCTCATGTGGTGTGAGTTGTTAGTGGCACCAGCTGGTGTGGTTTTGGGGGTCTCTGGGAAGCTCCTCAAGAGGTGTTTTGTCCCTGCCATGGATGATGCAGGGCAGCGCTACTACTTGGTGCCCCCCAGCCAGAGCCCCTGCCCTGGGAAAGGGCTGGAGGGAGTTGGCACTGCTTGAGCAATGAGACCTCAAAAGGAGGGTGTTAATTGCTTAAGTAAATTACTTAAGTTGTTGCCACTTAAATACTGTTGGCCATAAATGAAGGTATGGGGAGAATTTGGGTTGTGTCAGGGAGGGGTTTTGGTTTTTTTTTTTCTTTTTTTTTTTAAATGCTGAGGTGTGGAGCAATGAAATGCTGCAACTTTGGGGTTGGTGCTGTCAGCTATGGGCTTTTCTCCTGGGAGAGCCCTTGCCGCTGTCCCTGCGGGCAGGGTGAGTCTGGCAGCTTGGAAGTTGGCAGCAGCCCCTTTGGGTTTCGCGCAAGGCCCTGTCCCCTGCCCGCCGCAGCTCTGCTGTGGGTGCTGGGGAGGGAAAAGGGAGCGAGGGGGAGGTGCAGGGGTGGGAAAGCACCTGTCTTTGCATCTCACCTCACGGGTTTCAGTGTTGCAGGGGGTGCTGCGGTGGGGTGGGGGGCTGAGCAGCCTGGGGATGCCCTTCATCCGAGGCACTCTGGCTCGGGGTTGTGCCTGAGAGCTCCAGGTCCCTGCTGGTCCGGAAATAACGGGTGTGCTGGTGCCCTGCTGGGGGGGGGGGGGGGTGTGGGCCCCCCCCGCGGTTTAGCGGGGGGGCCAGGTTGT
>NW_008796042.1:308989-348854 GCF_000699145.1 Aptenodytes forsteri | reverse complement strand
CCGCGTGGGGTGGAACGGGGCTCCCGGCAGCGGCGGGGCCAGGCCGCGGCTCCCCGGCGCTTCCCCCGGAGGCCGGGAGGTGGCAATGCTCCCTCGGCGGCAGGCTGCAGCCGGGGACGGGGAGAACAGGAGGGGGAAAGGCTGAAGTCCGGCCCATCCCGGTGGGTCCTGCGGGAGATGGGTGCGTTTCCCCGCGGGAAGGGTGCCTGCGCCGGCGGGGCGAGCATCCCAGGCCTTGTGGGGGGTGTCCTCCCCGTCCCTGCCTGGTCCCCGGGTGTCGCTGGTTTGGGACTTACCCCCCCACCCCTTGGTAGTTTTGGGACTCGTCCTCTGACGATGTTCACATTGGGAGCTGGGGGGGGATCATGACGATGTTCACATTGGGAGCTGGGGGGGATCGTTAAAATGAATAAAACCCCTTCCCACCAAGCAGCTCCATCCCGGATCCCCGCCAGAGCAGGGCGATGAAGAGCTTCATGCGGCCAGCATCCTTTTTCTGGGTAGAGACTCCTCTTTCTGGGAGTTGGGAGTGAGAGACTGGGGAAACCCCTCTCCCCTCGCTGTGCCTGTCCAGGGCTGGAGCCCTGTGCCAGCCCCAGCACCCTGTGCCTCCCGGCCGGGCAGACACAGGGGGACGAGGGCCAGCCCCTGACACCCTGCGGGCCAGCTTTCTGCCTCTGACATAGTCCCTGGTCTCATTTGGGTCCGTGCTTTGTTTTCTTCCTCAGTCTTAAAAAAATACAAATTTATTCTTCGTGGTTGTGAAGTATGAAAAATAAAATTAAAAAAAAACTGCAAATGGGGAAGGCAGGCAGAGCCCCGCTGTAGTATCTGCCGGTTTGGTTTGTGCTTTTCCTGCATGGTTTTAAGTCCGTGGAAGTGGTCACACTCCGCTCCCACAAGCAGCATGAGATGCCCATCCTGGGGCCTTAGGGATGAGCCCAGGACCCTGCTTCACACACCCCCATGGTGGGACTGGGGACATGAGGCTGCCACCTCCTGCATGTCAGGCCCCTGACCCACCACAAGTGATGCTCTCCAGCGAGGCATTGGAGCGCGGCAAAGAAGGCTTTACGTGGGGATTTACTGCTCTGAGGGATGCCCCAGTGGCTGGTGTTGCTTTTATACTGGCAGGTTTTCTCTTTCCACCTCTCTCCCCACCCTTAGGAGACCTGTCTCACATGGCCTCTGCTCCTCTCCAGGGAAAAACTGTGCTTCCACCCCGGGCAGCCAGAGAGCACAGGAGAGCTGCTGCTGGTGCCGCTTTGAACAGAAAGCCTGTGGAGGAGGCTCCCGAGTAAATCCCACCCGGGACAGCACTGGAGGAAACTGTAGGAGACGCACATCTTGGGCCCCGTCAGCTCATCCTGCTGCCAGCACCGCTCCGCTGCCTGCTCGAGGCTGATGATTTCTGTTTCCTGGGATTTTGTGTCTCCTGCCATTTGTTTGGTGTGTATTGTCAGTCCTGCAAGATCTGGGGTCAGCTCCCTCCCCTCCCTATTGCCGGGGTGTTTAAACACACTTTCCCTAATGTAAAAATCTTACACTTGAAACCACCTGGACAAAGGAGCACGAAGGAAAATAGAGGCACCAAATGATTTACTTGAACAGCTGACCAGAGCCAGAAAACAAAAAGCAAATACTTTAATTTCTAATGACTGCCCTCCCTTTCAGGAGGTGCTTTTGCTCCGAGATGTTTTATATGCTGCTTTCCCTAACGAGAACCCAGGGACTTCTGCAGGGACACACACAAACAGCTACTTCTCTTGCAAAAGTGGGGTTGGGGTTGGATAAGAGAATGTGAGAAGGAAAAGCAACACAAGTCTGTAGCAGCAAGGCAGAGAGATGCTACAGATGTGGTTCCCCTTTGTAAAGGATCTGTGGCTAAAAAACATTGCCCACTGCAGTGCTGTCAGTGCAGTATCGTTTGCAAGTGCTAAATTCACATGTCATTTCTTTTTATGCCTCCAAATAAGCAAGGAGAGAAGGCAGTAGCTGTGGGAAGGGTTCTGCAGGGTGCTAACACCATGCAAAGGCAGGCAGCCCCTCGTGATGGTTTGCCATAGCTTCAGGTACAGCACCTGCCCGCATGCTCTGCTGGAAACCAGCACCAGAAGAATCCCTCCCGCGCCTGCCCTTGGCTGCCCAGAGGAGCAGCAGAACGCAGGGACGCCTGCTCTTACTCGGTGACGTCCGTGAGGGTTAGAGCAATGCGGTTGGAGAGGGGCACTGTGCTGCCCACATGCTGCGGCCAAGGCTTGGCTCAGCTCCTGCCGGCAGTCCCCGCAGTTGGGCCGGGGTGCCGGTATAGGGGACAGCACTTGGGTGGCAGCAGTGGGTCTGGTGGGTGTGGGGTTTGCCAGGAGCTGGAGGGAAACACCCGGCAGAGATAAGCCCCGTCCCAGCGGGGAGAGCCAAGTCGGGGCTGTGTGAAGGTGGGGAAGGCCCAGAAGTGCCCCTCATCTCATGTCCCACCTCCCCGGCCTCGGTGGCACGTGCCCCTGCAGAGCTGTTGGTGACTCTCATGACGTTCCCTTACGTGACCTGCTTGGCATGGTGTAAATGGGGCAAAGAGCTGAAGTGGCAAAGCATGAGGAGCTCTGTAGGGGCTATTTGCTGCAGTGGGGATGGGTTGGGAGGTTTTCGTAAACCACCCCTCTCTCTCTCTTTTTATTCCTGTCTGAATTTAATATCAGCAAAACAGTGGCAGTTCTGAAAAATAAAGTGTTTTCTGCTGCTGAGCAAATATCCTCATCTTGCTTTGGCTGGATGACCCTCATGGGAAAAGTCGATCTTGCATGCACAAGTTACAGGTTTGGTCTTCCCTTGTGTCCCAAATCACAGCTAAACGTGGGGCTGGTGCACCCAAAATCCCCACCAGTGCCTGCCTCTCTGCAGGAGGCTCATCCTCTCGGCCGCACTCCCATGCTCGTGGCTCAGCTGCATTTACGCCCCCAACCCCCCAGTAGCAGGGTTTCCCCAGTACCAGGGGCAGCCCTACTGTAACCAAACACGTGGGAATGCTTGCCTTCCCCTTAAAAAGTATCTTTTGGGTCATTAGAAACAGCCTTTTTCTAAAATTAGACCTCCAGGAAATTCGTTTCCTAGAACAGACTTTTTTCATTTGGGGAAGAAGCAGAAGAAGCCTTGGAGTCAGCCTTAGCCTTTAATCCCACTTTCTCCTGAGCTGGAGCAGCTCGGCGGGGTTGGAAGCAACTGAAGGTGCATCAGCACCCGGCAGCTTCACGCCTGTGCCCCGGGATGGCTCCAGGCTCCAAGCGGGCAGCACGGCCCTGCACAACAACTCCCCAGGCGTGGGCAGGAGCAGCATCGTACCTGGCATGACCGTGAGCAAGCCACTGCCATGCTGAGCCCCACTGGGCCCAAATTTTGGTTCTGCTCAGGTCCTGGTGGAAGGGGCACCTCTGACATTAAACATCTACGGCACTCAGAGCGACGTAGGCACCTTGGAGGGGCAGCCAGCAGAGCCAGGCTGGCTGCATCCCTCCTGGGACATAAACACCTGGTAGTTTAAAATATTAATATTTGGAATAATGTCTGGTGGTGAAAGAAAGCCAGACCATGTTGGGTTTTATGTGTGTTTGCATGCAATGAAGAGGAACTCGGAAGCCGCTGCAGGCAGGCAGCAGGCAGCAAACCTCCCCCTGACAGCAGCTGCTCCATGTCAGCCAGTGATTGCCACCGTCCAGGCTACCAGCAGGAGCCAGAGCTCCCTGTGCCAAGGGCTGGTGAAGAAATCCCTGCTGGCCCCAGCGCTGCCCGCAGGCTCCTGCTGCGGGGCGTAGCATTTCGGCTTTCCCCGGAGGGCTCAGCCTGGGGGCGGTTTTCTCCCCCCATTTTGCCCACCTCGGCAGGCAGGACTGAGCGGGAAATGGGAGCAGACTGAGCAAGCGTGTCTACCCAAGTCTCAGTCCAAAGTTACTTGGGGATGTGGTGTGTGATGCCATTTTTTTAGTGCATGAATGCTCTGGCTGCCACATCTTCACTTCTCTAGGGACACACTTAATGTGCCCTAGACACAAGCATGCACTCCTGCTGGGCTTGCAGTTCACAACCTCTTCCACAGGGATGTGATTTTCCTTTGCAAACAAGCTCCAAAGTAGCCTGTAATTGTAATATTAGCTTCTAGGATCAGTTGCTACGTGCTCATAGATGCATTCAGATCTGAATGTGTATTTGGAGTGCATGACTTGAAGATTTTGAGATAGTACGTGTATACCTTGCAATAACCCTCCTTTGAACGGGTATTATTTTTTTAAATGGTTGCCCAGGCTAGTTTGAACAGAATATAATTGAAATTACATTTTTCTAAATATGTATCTCTAAATGATACAATATCCAGGCAGTGTATTTCCATGCCTCTGCATTGCCACCAGTGAGAGTTGCCTGCGGGCAGACCCTGGCTCCCCCTCAGGGTGAGCTGCAAGCTGGGACTGACCGCAGCCCTCCTGCCCGCAATGCTTTTGCCCCATGGGTGTAACAGCAGCCAACAGCCTGAAATCTCCCCGATGGCCTCATGCAAAGCACACTTGGTTACACTGATTGCTCTGGATCATGCATAAAGTCTCAGCCACTCCCCATCAGCATGGGAGCGTCATCAGTGCCACGGGCTGCAGCCCTCTGTGGCTCCCAGCAAGTGTTGCTGCAGGGCTGGATGCATCCCGGTGGCGTGTGGCAGCGCTGAAGAGGTGAGCTGGGTTTGGGGAGGGGGCATGTGTTTCTTGGGGTGGAGGTGGAGAAAGCCTAGCTTGGGGGGGCTGCAAGTGCAAAAGGAGGGTAATTTTTCCTGTTGCGTGGTGGTTACTGGAGAGGAAGTTTTCTTGGTGCTCCGTTGCTGTGCTGCACTGGTTGGGTGCACAGAGGAGCTACAGCAGGGGCTGTAATTGTGCTGTGAGGGCACCTGGGCAGGTTCTGCTCTTGGGTTGGGGGGGAGGGGGGCGGTGAACCAGTTTGCACCTGAAATCAGGGTGAGGTATGTGAGGTGGTTATGTGCCTCCCCTGGGGCTGCATGGTGTGGAGGAGGTGGGTGGCTGGGCAGTGGGTCTGCTCAGGGTTGCGGTGTGGGGCTTGGGGCAGGGTGGCCATGGACTTTGGCAGTATGCTGGGGCTGCGGGGGCAGGAGCAGCTCTGGTCTGGCTTCTACCCGCCCACAGGATGCTGGAGAAGGGCAGAGCAGGGCTGTGCTGGGCATTTCCAGCTCTTCAGCGGCTCTAGGTTTGCCAGCTGCTGTCTTCTGGCAAGGGCCAGCGTATTGTGGGGTAAGTGCCCCAGGAACCCACTGGTCACCCTGTTCCCTGGGTTTCTGGGTGATGCTGTTGTCTGGCTTCAAGGCTGCTCTCAGAATGGGAATTTTGGTGTTTGTTCCAGCAGAGCTGATGCTGCTGCCCATTTGAGGAGCCAGCAGAAGCTGCAGGCTGTGCTCATCACCTCTTGCCCCTCTGCCTCTTTTAACGCCCTGGAAGCCTCCTGGATTTCTGCCTGCTGATGCCAGGGTGCTCCCTGGGACGTGGGTGTCAACAGCCCACAGGGCAGAAAAACTGCAGGAGATGCTTGTTCCTCCAGGTGAGGAAAAGCACCTGATGGTGCTTTGAGAGTAAGGCACGGAGGTTTTCTCCATGGTTTATCTGTCTTCACTAAGCTCCAGTTTTTGACTTTCCATTTGTGTGATTTTTTTAATCCCCCCCCCCTTTCTGAAATGGTTGCATTAGCAGGGTTCTAAAGATTTCTTTTCAAGATAATTATTCCAGATCTCTCTAGTGGATTTGCCATCTGATAATGTGTCTGCATGGGTGTATTAATAGTATCATAATATTATATATCAGTTTTCATCCCAAAACGCTTCACACGCTGAGGGGCGAAGCCTAATTAGAAAGATGTGGCAAGTGAAACGGAGCTTTCTGCCTTGCCTACTAGTCCCTCAAAGCCATGGGGTGAGAGAGGAGCCTTCTCACCGGTGTTGCACCAAATCTGCATTTGGCCCCCTGAGTCCTGTTGAAGCCCCCCAGGCTGGACCCGCTGCCCGGCTCGCCCTGCCTCACAGCTGGGCAGGGCTGTTCTGCACTGCTCTGTTACTGAGGCTGGTCCTCAGTGGGCTCCCTGCCTCTGACGCTCTCGCTGCAGCTGATTGCCTTGCCAAGCTGCAAACAGCAGTCTGCATCCTTCCCCCTTCCCTATTCTTCTCATTAAAGACAAGTTGCATGGGGCTGGCTGTCCCTGCAGCCCAGCAGTGGTGTGTCAGCTGTGGGGTGTCCCTCGCTGAGGCCGGGTCAGGCGGTTACTAATGGTCTGTGCCAGGCACCGCTTGCGAGGGCGGATGAAGTGGGATCCGTGCTGTCACCTTCCCAATGGCTACATCCCCCAGCCTCACTGGGTGGGTGCCCTCTCCCACTTCTCCAGGGCCACGCTTGGCTTTGGTCTTCTGCCGCTCCTTCTGCATGAGCCTGTGCAAACAGGAGGAGCATTGCACTGTGCTGGGAATTCGGAGACAGGGATAAGCACACTTTAATCTCTCAAGATCTGTCTCCAAACACCTGCCCTTGCATTTGGGGCTGTAGAAGGTGAATATCACGGGCACAGCTGCATTTCCTCCCAGATACCTTTCACCTCCTCCACCGGCCCCCTCCCCTCCATGCTGCTGGGCTCCCTCTCCATCCCTGCCCTGCCTGTCAGAAAGGCTGGGAGCCTGGAAAGGGAGGCCAGCCCTACACCCGCTCTGGGTAGGCAGCAGATGCCACTGAGCCCTGTGCCATGGTGCCACCTTCCCAGCAGGGAGGGGGGAGAGTCAAAGCTCTGCAGCGGGGAGGAAACAACCCTGGGCAGCGGCAGCTGACGGTTGGTCACGGGCTGCAGGGCGTGCAAGGGACTATGCAGTCCCACTATAGCACAGAGAAATGTGCTCGAGGCTTACTCCCTGCAGCCTGCCATCACCTGTGGCAGTGTTGCAGCCCTCCAAGGATTTGGGGTTTTGATGGAGCAAGAGGCTGGCCCTTTCCCAGCAGGGCTGCAGGCACCCCAGGGGCGGCTGAAACCCGTCCTCTGTGAACACCACCTGGGCCAGAAATGGGATGATGGCTGCAACCCTTGCTTTCCTGAGGGGCTGGGATGGGGAGCATGAGGTCTTGCACAGAGGACAGTTGGTGTTGGACAAGCTGCTTATGTAAACCCGTGTTTGCAAGGAGCCTCCTACAGAGGTGAGCCATCCAAGCAGGGCCAGGTGAAGCTTGGCAGCCTGGAAACCAGCTGTGTGCCAATGTTTGGGGTCAAAACTACTAGGTTGTGGACATTCATATGAATAAGCAATTGCTTAGAGACTTTAGACCCTTGCTTGTCTCAAAAATTACCAAGGGAAGCCCTGACAAGTCCAGCTGGGATCTCCCATGTGTTTCCTCACCTGCGGTGGCTTTGGGGAGGGAGCAGAGCAGTGGCACTTTGGGGCGTTGCATGTCACAGGAGGAGCAGGGAGCATGAAGTACGGATGGTCAAAATGTGCAGAGGTGTTTTGACGGGCTGTCGGCCCTTGCAGCAGAGCTGTCTTTCAAGGGAAAGCTCCCCTGCGACGGCTCTGCCACCTGCCGAAGTCTGCTCGGGGGCTGCTTTCACACAGGGAGAAGGAATAATGTGCCCAGAGTCATTTTAAAGTGTTAAAACTGCAAAGAAAACCCAGGTGAGAAGGGTTGCTGGTAGGTGTGTGCACAGGGGAATGCCAGGGTGGCTTTTCCCCCTCCCTTGTCTCCGTTTCAGAGGTGCAGGTAAGGCTCCTCACCAGCCCTCTGCTTCCCTGTAAGGCTCTGGGTCATTAAATCCTTAAGAAAACCATGCCCTGGCCCCCGCCTCCTCTCCTCAGGTGATGTGGGTGCGGGCTGGTGTCTACTGGATGCTCTCCACCACCCAGCTGGTGGGAGGAGGAAGACCCATTTTGATCCGGGGCTGATGGGGTTTCTCCAGGCTACGTAAAGAGACTGCATTTCGTTCCAGCTGTCCAGCAATAGAATATATTTAACTTTAAAAAAACCAACAAAAAACAAAAACCCACAGTATCAAAACACAGCAAGTCACAATCCAATACTTGGCGATATACATAGGCATAAAAATGGTCCTCTGTAACCCCTCAGTTTGTGCTCCGGCACAAAAATGAAAGGCAGGCTCACCATCGGGGTGCAAACGGCACAGGTGGGCATGCACCCATTCCTTCCTTCCTAGGGTGGAAAAACCTGATATGCCCAAGCATGGCCAAAACCAAGGAAAACATGGACTCGAGCCAGTGACAGATAACTTATCCCCCTCCCAGCCTGTGGAGCAGCGCCTGTGTCTGTATGTGTGTGGTGGGTGGAAAAGGGGGTGCGGGTCAGCGTGGGATCGCTTGCTGGGTATTTGGGGGAGTGCTGCCATCACCTCCAGGCAGTGCCAGTGAAGGCAAGCCCCTGTTTTGATCCCAAGCCCAATGTGCCATTCCCTTTGACCTGCCTGCTGGAAGCATCCTTGGAGCCGGAAGATGGATTGAGCTACTCTCACCTTGTTGGTCCTAGAGTCTATGTGAACCCTTCACATCCCACTGCACTGTTTCGGTGGAGGGGACGGGGGGGGTGTCACTTTCCTCTGGCCGGTGAGTAGGTGCAAGAGAAGCGGGACTGAATTTTAGCCTGGCTCTAGTTGTGCATACGGATGACAGGAGGAGGAAGGATGGCTTGTGGGTGATATGGGCTCCTGTGGGATTCACTGTAACTAACCCTGGTTCAGCTGGTGCCACTGTCACCTGGGGTTTTACAGCACGCTGCTCCCACGGGGGGATGGAAAAGCTGAGTGCCAGTTTGGAAAATAAATTGCAGCACTGCCTGAAAGTACATTGTGTGTGTGTGAGCATGAAGAGAAGTCAGCTAGAAAGTACAGGGGTGTGTTATCATGCCGTGGTTAGCAAGCATGTGGGAGAAGCCATTGCTTTTGACCGGGAGGAATATCGGATCTAGCCAAGCTTATAGCTCTTCTTGTGTCTGGGCTTTAAATGTCAATGAACTCTTGGTGGTATCTTGTAGAGGATGCAGTTTGGGTTGAATAGTAATAAAATACACTCTGGCTGGAGTGTATGCATGTATGTGAACTGCAGGGTCATCCCAAAACAAGTAGGAGGCAAGGCAAGGGTGGAATAAAACAGCCTCCTGAAGAATGATGAGCCCGTGACTCTTCAGTTCCCTGTCCATGGAGCTCAGCACAATACCCCCTGCATCACGGCGAGACTACGACAAGGGGCGATTTCCAGCAGAACTGAAAGATCTTTAATAAAATGTGTGACAGTCGATGCACGTAGGGAGGAACATGCGGCTTTGTCTCGGGAAGCACAGGATGCAGCACAGATGGAGGCACCTCGCAAGTCTAACACTCCCTACCACACGGCTGCGTGCCGGAGCCGTTCCCGGCACAAAGGTCCACTGACCTTTCTGGCTGCAATTGCCAAGCACGCATGCCACAGCTGAGAGCGATGCCGACTCCCTGTGGCAAGCACAGTCTGGCGGGCAAAAGGCCAGGAGGGCGGGGGCCATCTGCCATAGCACCTTTTCCGTGGTAAGTACGGCTTTGGCAACACCAACGAACTTAGGAAAAACGTTAACGTGCTCTGCATTGAAATGGTTGGGCTGACCCAGAATGAAACTGGTTTACGACTGGCCACAAATTTCAAAAAGACGTTTGGTTTGGTTCCTACCTGGAATTGCTTTCCACTGAGTAGCAAATCAGCTGTTCAGCCCGGCTGGGTTCAAGTACCAAGGAACAATTTCATTAAAGCCCTTTTCTTCAGAAACCTGGTTTTCACAATCAGCGAAGAGCAGCAGAAAACACTGTGTTGCTGGTGGATGGGGGTGAAGCAATTGCATTTATTCTTCGTTACCTACTATCGCTCTTTAGCTGTAAAACTTGCATCTAAAACATCTATATTTAAAAAGCAGAAGATGATATCGGGATAGCCTGGTGCTATTCACCTTCGACCAGATCAAGCGTTCGTTGGCTGCGACCTCTAGCTGCACTGGCGAGGAGGCAGGGGTCGGTTTGCAGAGGTGGTGCGGTATGGCACGGCGGGCGCTAGCGGGATGGTGTGGCACGGCTCCCGCAAGTGGGAGGCGAGTTATTCAGCCCTGATGTTGGTGGGTGTCCCGGAGTGGGTGGCCTCCTTCTGCGGCGCTCTGGGAAGAGGCGTAAAAGTGCTGGGTGATTAATTTGGCCCTAAAGAGGAAGACAAGCATTGCTGACGGGGGAAAGCTCCAAATTAGCACTCATACCTGTGTCTTCACTGCGTGGCTCTTCTCACCAGTGCATGAATTGTGGGCACCACGAACATACCTTTGGCTTGCTGCTGGCTTCCCCACCGCAGGCTCCCCAGGAGCCCCTTGAGGGGTTGGGCTCTGCCTGGTCTGTCCGTGGCACAAAGCTCTGGTCTCTTATGAGGAGGAAAAACCAAGTCGCGGTGGGGGGCGTGTGTGTGTGATATTAAAGATGGGGCTGAGCAGGCCCCCCCTTGTGACCACTAACTCTTGAAATCCTGTCTATTGCCTCTGGCTTCCCCAGCCCTGCCCTGAGGCTCAGCCTCTGGGTTCGCTGCAGCACGTCTCCCCCCACTACTTGCCACAGGGAGACCTGAAACCAGGCTCAGGGTCTCGCCATTGCCCAAGAGCATGCTGCTGTTCACACCTGGACTTGGGGGGAGCTTGGGAGGTGCTGGTTTTAATCAGGACTATTGGAAAAGCGGGTTTTTTTATCATCATTATTACTGCAGCGAGGCAGCTTTGGTGAAAATGCAATTTGGTGCTTGCTCCCCAATAGCAAGGCTAATCTATAAAGTTGCTCCTGTCCTAAAGCAGACAGTGGGAATCTGTCTGGTGCTAATTAAAATCAATTAAGCAAATCCCCACAACAGGCAGAAATAAGGCCTTTTGTCCTGGGTGTCCATTTGACAGATTTCAGAGCCTCTGAAGTGGTGTGTTGGCTGTTTTCTTGGCTTCATCAATTTGATAGAAAGGTCAAAAATAAGAAAAATTTTTACAGAGCAAAACGTGAAAGTAAATTATAAATCCTGCACCTCTCCTGCATAGTGCTGCCGGTGCCAAACTCCCTCATGCAATAAATGCAGTCAGCACACAGATGTAACTGAAGCAATGCTCTCTGGAGACCTGTGGCAGTCCCGGGGAGGGCAGCATTTCCATACAAGCCCTCCCCTAACTATTCCAATTCTCCCATCCTCACTAGAGCACAGGGACAGACAGCACCAAACGTGGCCTGAAAGGCCCGCAAAATCCTGGCGATGCTGCCAAGGAGCTAATCCTGCCATTTTTTGTTCCCAGGGGACCTTTTGTACAGGTGCTGGGTCTCTGGGATGGGGCATCTGCTGCTGGTCTGACATCTGGTGCCACAGGAGATATGACTTTTGGCAGTTTAATGCCCAGTGAAAATGTCAGCTTGTTTAACCCTCCCCAGACTGAGACTTCCTGCACTGCCTGTCCACTAAATGTTAGAATCCATCTTCCCAGGCACCAGAACAAGTTGCTTCTAAGCCACGCTTGGCTGCTCCCGTTTCAGAGTTTCTGCACCCAAAGGCTTTGCCTGGTTTCTTTTCAACACCTCTACCAGCTGGCCTAGTGAAACCTGTTAGCCGTGTCTGCAGAGGCTCCTGCACATCCATCCCGAGACCATGGCTCAACTAACTCGATGCTCAGGCAGCATTTGGAGTTTGCACTTGAACCAGCCACTCTGTTTTGGCAAATGTGAAAGGCAACCACTGCTCTTGGACGTTGCGCTCGCTGCAGCTGAGCCGGCAAGTTGTTTGGGTGGCTTAATGACTAGTTACAAACCTCAAAAAGAGTTCCCACCGATCACAGCAGCAGCTTGTGAAGGTGTTTTCCAGCTGTACTACTGGTTCCCTGTTTGCTCCTGGTTAGGAACCTATTTATCCCGTATTTTCCCAGGTGGGAAATGAAGGAGCAGAGCTGCTCTGTCTCACAGTAAATGCTGAAGCTCAACTCTGTAACATCCGTACAGTCCTGCAAGCTACAATGCTGCAGATGCTACAGCACAGGTCACTGAGCAGCCACCCTCTCAACCGGTCCTTTTGGTAGAAATGGTCAGTGTTGAAATTGTTGAACATCATGAGCAGAAATCCTCTTGGTGATTGCTGTGGCAACGGCAATCTTGAGGAACTCATCCCTTGGCTTTAACGCAGATGTCAGATGGCTTTTGGTTTTATCTTTCCACCACTGACCTACTAGGAGTTGATTTTTTTAAAGTGCTGCTGTCTTGCAAGCCTCTCCGTGGCAAAGCAAGGTAACCACGCCTCGCTGCGGTGCAGCATCGTGGCAGGATAACTGCGCTGCTTTTCCTCTTGAGCACTTCCAGCCCTGGGTTAACAAGAAGCACTGATCGGTGCTTGTCTTCCAAAGAAACCCACTTCACTGCTGCCTGTGTTGTGTGGCTTGCATCTCTCTAAAAGTTGATGGTTTTTCATCTATCTTCCTCTAAAATTACAAATGAGCAGCTTCCCTGTCTGCACCATGTTATGGATCTTTGCTTTCTGTGGAGCAGCTCGAAAAGCTGAGCTCAGCACCCCGATTTGGATACAGGGTAGTTGCTAAATACCCATTTCTGGCTTGCCAGCATAGCAGTATGAGCCACTGCTTAGGGTGTGAGGTGAGAGAAATGCAGCCCGAGTTATTCCTGTGGTTCTGCCATGGGTTTGCTTTGGAGTCTGGTAATTTAACCTTACTGCATACTGCAAGGAGGCACGTGTGCTCAGGGGCACTTGCTGCCGTTTGACACCTCAGCTCTCTTTGCAACAGGAGGTATTTTAACTGACAGGATCTGCTCTGTGTAGAAAATGAAAACCTGCTTTAAAAGCAAACCATCATGCTAGGAGAGGCCAGGAGCTTGTAGGGCAGCGGGGTTTGCTGCTGTCCCCTTGCCCACAGGCTGCCTCTCTGCAGGAGCAATGGGCTGGAAGCGGGTCTCAGCTCTGTCACGCTCGGGTGGCTCCCAGTTTTGGCAGCGGGTTTGTGTGAAGCTCCTCTCGCTGGGAGGACCCTCCCCAGTCGAGAGCAGCAGCCCAGTTTTGCCCTCTTTCAGCAGGGCTCCTCCCGCCACCTTTTTGGAGTGGAAAAGCAGCCAGGTGCCACCACCAGGCCCCCCTGGCTGAGCTCCTCTCGCCCTGCTGAAACACCAGCCAGGATCAGAGGGGTCACTCCACCTGGGTGCCAAATTTAGCTCTGTGCATTGTGTGTTCAAACCATGAAAACACAGCCCTACCCCATTTGGCCACGGGCCTTCCAACTACAGCCGCTACCGAGCACCTGGTTAGCACCAGGTTGCGATCCTTGAGATTTGAGCACTTACCCTGGGGAAGCGGAGCGGGGACACTGCTTCAGCCAGGAGCACATGCCACGCTGTAAGGGGATCCGTTTCCAAAGCACGGAGACGCTTCCAGCAAGGCCCTTTCAGGAGGAGGGGAGGAAAAGCCTCTCTTTTTGGCTCCCCCAGTATTGTTTTACACTAGAAGCTTTTGACAGCACGTGGCTGCACCCACCACCCTAGAGGCAAGGTGCTGCGGGGCAGCGGTCCCTTGCTAGATAAAGTCTCCCCAGGGGCCAGCGGTAGGTCTGGTCTTCGCATGGTGCCAGTGGATGGAAGCAGGGGACGGCCCCAGTCAGTTCAGCAGTACAATACAATTTACAGCAAGCACATTTCTCAAGACATCTGCAAGGACAGAGCTTCATTGAGCATCATATATACACAGACAGCAGAGGAGGCTGGGCTGAGCCCTCCGCTACCACGAAGCAGTCAAGGATGGGCTCTCGGGGTGGGGGAAAAAAGTACCATTGGTTTGCTTTTACATACTGTACATATATCTATTAATAGCTCCTTGGCATTTGATGTTCACAGCCGGTTTCCTTTAACGGTGAGCGTAAAAAGGAGGCAAAACGTCTTCAGCTACTTCCCTCTGGGAGGAGAGAGAAAGCAGCATCTCCCGATCCCCCGGCTCAGCTGCCTGCCCAGGTGCCACCTTTGCCAGGGGTGTCTCCTTCTCCTGGCACCCTCCTCCTCCTCATCGGCCGCCCACCACGTGCTGGCCAGGGCCAGTCCTAACCCACGCCATGCTTGCCCCATCTCCGCTGCTCAATGGGATCAGTGCAAGTCTCCGTCGGCTGCTCTGCACCTCCGTTCCGCTGGACGGGCAGATGAACCAGGTTCAAACAGAAGGAAACAAAACAAAAGGAAGAAGAAGAAAGACAAAGGGTAATGAAAAGGTCCGTGGCCCACAGCTGCCAAAGGAAATCTCTCGCCGTGTTTCTCTGACCATACTTGTCCCAGCCACTACAGCTGCTGTGGGATCCCCTGTTCCTTGTAGCCTGTGAGGAGGGAGGGGAAGGGAACATGATTAGTGTTAAATCCTAATGAGGACCTTCGGCGAGGCTCAAGCGAGCCACAAGCCTCGTTTACCAGGAGTGGCAAACCATGTGGGAGAATAGGGGGGGCTGCCACGTGCCCCCTCGCCGCCAGGCTGCCCCGGGGCAGGCTCAGCCTGGTGAGCCGCCCTGCCTTGCTTTAGCCAACGCCTGCCCCGTGCAACCACGGGGTGCAACCACCTTCCTGGGCACGGTGGTGTGGCTGGGGGCAGCCAGCCTTGCCGCTGCAGTGCCTGCCTGCTACCGGCCCTGGCGTGGGCAGAGGCACGTCTGCTTGAAGAGGTTATAAAGGTACAGTAGGTACCGGCGGCCAGCAATTCTAGTATAGCCCAATAACCTAAAACCTTTACGGAAATGCTGTATTTTCTGCCTAAATTATTCTGTATCAGAGTGTGTTTTTCTGCAGTGTAGGGGAAATGTATGCCTTTATGTACTGCTCCAGAGACACCACTGTTCCCAGGCGTTGACCTGGCAGCTTGCTGGTCGTGCATACGACACACTCGCATCTCTACTTGCGATCTACCTCTGAACCTTGTCCTTCCAGAGGACTGCCAGGTGGGAGGAGGCTGGTTTCCTCTATCTACCTTTTATTTCCCGTGCTGGCTTTTGCTAACTGAGCTCTCCAGCAGCAACCAATTTGCACTGCGGTTTGCAGAAGTGAACAGACATCTCTTGGAGGAGAAGGGGGATGCCTTTAATCACAGGCTGACGTGTCAGAGTTCAAACGCAGACCTCGGGATGCCTCTGTGGGCCCTTTCCCTAATGATATTCTCACTGCCTTGTTATGCACTTGCTTTGCTCCAGCCCAGCAGAATTACAGATGCTTTTGTTGGGGCACATCAGCCATCTGGCGGGACTGGAGAAAACGGAGCTTTCCAGCAGCAAAACCAATTGCACTGGGAAACTGCCTGGATCCCTCCTCCTCCACCCCTTCTCCTCTTCCCCCGGCCATGGGGTCTAATGCACCTCCCGACCAGGGCAGCAAAGCCCTCGGGGGGGAGCTCTGTGTTGGCTCACACTTTCCTAGGTGGTTGCAATGACTGCACCAGAAGCTTTACCCGCTTTCTTTTTAAGAAAAGCTGGGATTGTTATTACGATAGTATCAATGCAAAAGATCTCCTTTTTAAAGAAGCAAACTGTCCTTACCTGCACTGCCTGCAATAGTGAAGATCTTTCAACTAGAAAACTTTAAAAAATCTGCAGGGTTTTTTTCTTTGTTTAAATAATGTAAGTAGCCTGTCATTTTTATATTTTGAATTTCAAAGGAGTCTGAAATTTCACATCTTGGAAGAATGCTTAACTCTTCAAACACTTTTCAATTGATGCTTTTTAATATTTCTTTCCAACCCTTATGCCAGGCTTTTGTAAGTCCCTTAAAAAAGCTGAACACAAAATACCAGCAGGTGCCACAACCCCTGCCTTTAAGGGACTTTTTGCTGAACTAAGAATTGGTCCCAGCAAATGAACTTTGCTGTACTTTGGAAAAATCCACACATTCACCCAGCCTTGGCAGTCTGGATCTCCTGCTGCTAAACGAGCACAAGGAATAGAGGAGGAGATTAATGACACTTATCAGCACATATTACTTTGCACCGCATTGCTGCCCATCGTGTGCAGCTGAACAGAAAGACTCTCACTTCTTTCAAACAGCTTTTTCTAGGGGGAAAAATTATGATTTCTTACACATTTATGTTCTAAGTGTGAGTCAGCTCTGAAGGCAAGTTGAGCTGGTTGGAAACCTGTAATATAGGCTTGTCTACAGCATCGGTTTAATTTGTTTAGGGAGCACAGTAAAAAAAAAAAACAACCAACCAACCACATGGACCAGAGGGTTGGCACATGCCATAAATCCTTAGCTAAAGTAAGCAAGCTAGGTTATGCTTACAGTAACTTGCTTGCATAGCCTTGCCTTTTATTAAGATACAACAGAAATCCTTTCAGTCCTGCTATCAGTTTTGAAGCTGGCTGGAAGCCAGTTACAGTGGCCGAGCCTGTATCTCTCTTTACATGACCAAAGTAAGCCAAAAGATGACCTGTCCTATGCTAAACTTGTTTATTAAAATACTTTATACTTAACTTATTAAATAGTTTATATATGGAAATAATTATTGCATTTCTTGCATAGTAATAGCTATTCTGTGTGAAGCAGCTTTACGTTAGTACACCTGCAATACAGTTAAGGTGCATTTCTGGGATCAAGGTCAAGTTGGTCCGAGTATCTGCGCACAAAATCACTGATTTAATCAAGTTTGCTTGAAATTGCACTTCTTCTGTAAACCACTGCAAGTAAGATTCAGGCAGAAAGAAACCAGTCCGTGCAGAGCCTGTCCTACTGGGACTGGGTTCATGCAGAGGGTGGTCTCAGGATGCTCTCGAGGCTGAAAGGGGTCCCTGCCCTGCTCTGAGGGTGCCCTTGGGGTAGCCCGAGGGGCATTTCAATGCTGGGCGGAGAACACATCCCCAGGGCTGTGCAGCCACAGGACAGACACAGAGACAGGCAGACACACGCACATACAGGCACACGGCTGGACTTGGGCTGGGAGCAGGCAGTGCCGGCCAAAGCGAATCCCAAACGGCTTGCCCTGGCAGAGCGCTCACTGTTCTCCGTGGGGAACTGCCACGGGGTGTGAGGAGGAGGAGAAGGAAGAACAGAAACAAACTTACCTTGTGAAACTTTGATGGTGAACAAAAGGAGGCAAAGGAACATGAAAGAAAGAGAGAGGGAGAAATGTAACTGTAGACGATATATCCAAAACACATGGAGAACCAGAAAAGAATGAGTAAATTTGGGCTGCAGAGTAAACAGAGAACAGCTGCTCTACCATCAGACATTCACACCAGGGCTAAACATTATTCAAAATCCTTGTACTTGAAGTGGATCATTTCATTTGGGGGTCTGGTTTAAAGAGGATGGGGGAATCCTCATCTGCTTTCCAGCTCACTGGCCTCGAGCTGGACAGGCTGGATGGACTAACACCTCTGAGCGATGCTCCCACAAACGCTTTCCTCCATGACATTGGTATTTCACAGGTTTGACTGAAGGGGAACCGCTGAAAGAAGGCGGCAAACAAGACGTCACAGCATATCGGATGGCGCATGGCACACCGTTCATGGTCCGAGAGCTGGGAAAACTATACCTGATGGCTTTCTGTCAGTTTTGCTGCTGAGTTTGCTTGTGCCCACACATAACTCACAACCGCGGCATGCCTCAGCCCGGCTGAATGCTGCAAACCCTGGTGGTATTTAACATTCCTACAATATTTTAAGAACTTACCCTACCGCAGCATTTGGCAGGAAACTGCAAAAAAGGGTATTTTAACTACTTTCCTCAGGCATAGTTTGGGGGACGGCTCTATTTAGATTTAAAAAAACCCATAATAGGTCTAAGTGGGCAATTTGTCCTCAGAATTTCCTTCATCTCAGTTACCAGCTGGAAACTGCAAAAAAGGGTATTTTAACTACTTTCCTCAGGCATAGTTTGGGGGACGGCTCTATTTAGATTTAAAAAAACCCATAATAGGTCTAAGTGGGCAATTTGTCCTCAGAATTTCCTCTCATGAAGGGTTACCAGCTGTTTTAGGATGTTGTTCTCTTTTGAGTCTCTCAAGCGCTTTCTGCTCCCTTTCCTTCCCAGGGCAGCTGCGCTACCTGCCCTAGGAGGGGCCCTGCAGAGAAGAAAGGCTCGGTGATACTTTCCAAAGTCCTCGGAGCCCAAGCATACAGTAACCATGTGATCATCTGCTGTTGCTTCTGGCAAGGTCTGAGAGCTGTAATTAGCAAAGGAGTGACAAGTGGACAGCATGATTACAGGTTATTTCTTACTACTGGCTGGCAATCCATCCCTCAGAGTCAGCTGCCCGCTGCAGAAGCAGGGGCTGCAGCAGGAGTCCCCGTCCTGTGAAACCACAAGCGATGGCGCCTTTGCTCGTTCATAGGCGCAGCCACGCAAGTCGTTACTTCAGAGGCCAGAGCGAGGGCTTCCTTCAGAAACCAGGCTTGACTTCTTGGCTGCATTCATTAGAGGAGAAACAATGCCTGGACAAACGGTCCCTGACTTCTGTCCCCTATGCCACCTCAGTGTGACATTACTGTATTGATTTCTGTGGTATTTCTGTCAAGAAATGGCACAAAACCTTTTATAACGAGCTCTGAGCAGCTAGGGAGTTCCTGGAAAGGCCGTTCCTCTGCCTTCATTCTGCACAATGCAGCTAATGAAGAAGTGTGCTGCGTGGGCTGGGGACAAGGTGTGCATTTAGCAGAGGGAAACTTGCCCAGAAAGCCTTAGGAGGCTCGTTTTCCAGTTGGCCTTGGCCAGCTAATTAGCTCTGTTTTGCCTCAGCTCCGTGCCTTGTCCCCACAGCTGTGACAAGGGGTTCGAGGAGAGCACGGTGTGGCAGCGCTGCCCAGCCACCACCAAGGGCAGCTGGATATTTGCAGCGGCAAGGGGAGAGTCCAGATTATTTTTTTTTGCAAAAGAATTAAGTGCTTCCTTTTAATCTACCTTTGCCTTCAGACAGCAGGTAAACCAAAGGACAGTTCCCAAAGCCATATGGCTGCTTAAAGAAAATATCTGTGGCGTTTAATGGGGCCAGCTGGCAATTCATTTAAAATAGTAGAGAAAATGCCCCATGCCATTGTGCTGCCAAAAATAATTAAGTGTGACAGTAAAACTGCATTCAATTAATCTTCTTTCTGGGATTCATCCCACTAAAGGGCACTTTACAGGAGATGAGGGCTGGACGGGACCCCTCGAGGTCAGTCGGTCTCCGCCTGTGTCCCACTTTGCTCCTGACAGACGTGGGTCTACCCGCTCCTGGAGTCCTCCAGTGACAGAGAGGGCAGATCCTGCCATGACACCTCTTCAGCATTTTGACCTTACTGGAGGGAAAACATGTCCTAATGTCCACACAGGTCTTTCCTGCTGTTATTTAAGTCTGTCTTAGGCTAAACTGCTGCCCTCTCACGTTTACTAGCCTGCTGAACCTCTTCGTTGCTTGCTGTCTCATGGTCCTCTGGACTCTCTCCAGGTTGTCCACATGAAGTACAGCCTCCAAAGCTGGCCACAAGCCTCGCCACAGCTTTACATGTGCCGAGAAAGGTGAGGGGACCAGTTTATGTCCTACAGGCTCTGCTCCTACCTGCCTGGGCAGTGTTTGTTCCCTCCACAGCAATGTACTCCTGTGCAGCTTGTGACTCATTGCAGCCACCACCTCCTTCTCTGGAAAACAAGTTGTTTGCTAGCATGTGTTTATGCAGTTGATTAATCCTTCCTTAGTGTCTTGGACTTGTCTCGACTGAGCAGCATTTATTTTTTCAGACTGTTTCTTCAATTTGCTTGAATCCGGATGCTGCCCTCGCTATGCCTGCCATCCTTGCAGCCGCCGGTGGTGCGGGGCTGGTAAGCCCCTTCTCTGGTCCGTCATGAAGCCACGAATGAAAATACTGAACAGAGCTGGATTCAGGAGGGACCTTTCAAAACACCTGTCCTGAGATCTTTCCAGATCAGGAAAATGCATTTAGAGAACAGTTCTCAAGTGCGTTTTCACCCAGGCCACGTCTCCCTGGCTTGCTGGTAGGAACACTGTGTGAGACGGTGTCAGTGCCTGAAAGTCAGGAGGGATGGCTGACTGCCGCCGCCACTCACAAAATGAATCCCTCTGCCACAGAAGGGAATCAAGCCAATCTGACACAGCTTGCTCTGGACAAACCCAGGTTGGCTTGCTTTGTTTCTTTTTATTTTCTAAATGCATCCAGGTAACTTGTTTGATTACTTCTTCCAGGAATTGAAGTGTACCTGGCTGGCCTATAATTCTCCTCCTTTTCCCCTCATTGAAGACAGTATGACATTATCCCCAAAGCTCTCCCCTCAGAGCAGGCTCCTGCAGGGCTCCCCTTTAATGGCTGAGAATTAGCACTAGAAGGTGAAAAACTGCAATGAACCTCCCTAACTTGCATCCAGCTCTCTACCAGCTGATATACAGGCAGGCCCTGATCCAGGGAGCGAGGCACTCATCCCTCAGGGAAAGCCGGAGCGGAGTCCCACAGGCTCGGCTGCTTCCCACCCTTCTCCTCACTGCTGGCCCCCCCTCAGCTTAGACACTGCCTGCTCTGCCCTGCCTTTAGCCCATGAAAATCGTATGGCACCCTTGCAGGAAAGCATGGAAACAGCCATTTCATGGTGAGGAAGACTAGAGGTGGGCAGTGGTTTAGCATTTTTTAACTGTTCTCCATCTAAATAGAGATTTGAGTTGCAACAGTGTACAGTTTCTGTCCAGTGCATCAAATCGTTTCTGTTTGCACACGAACCCAAACCAAAGCAAAATGTTTCCTGGCAGTGTTTTTAAATGAAATGTCTTATTTCTTGCATTTGGAATGTTGTTTCATTTTTAAGTTATTACTTTTTTTTTAACATGAAAACAAAACATGAAAAAACAAACCATTTTGGGTCTGACAGGGCTGTTTGATCCAGCTGGGAACAATTGATCACTTCTTTGTTTTGATTGAAAGATGAGTTTTTTCTTTTATTCTCCATCAACAAGAGCTGCTTTATTTAGCCATTATTTTCTCTGCATTGTAAGTAAACTTAAAACCCAGCTATTTAATGAAACAGCAAGAAACTGCCAAGGGCTGCAACTTGTCAGATTATATACAGCTGGTTAACATAAGACATGTTGACTCCTCTTACCCTTCTCTACTGCCACCAAAGCGGCTGGGATGAGATGCTGTTGCTGTGGTCGGGGACCTATTGGCCTGAGCATCCCCACCACACGCTGCCCACCAAACCAGTGGGGTCTAGCCAGGCACGGGAAACAGCTTTGGGGAGATACTTCCAAGCTGTATGTTTTTTCTCCAGCAACCAAACTGGAAAACCAGCAAGACCCTCCTGAGACCCAGCCCCTCTACCCGGAGGACATACAGGAACAGGACTATGGAGAAATGCAAGTAATGGTTTCAGCTGTAGCTCTCTAGCTGGATGGATGCTTTCCTGCCTCTCCCCACAACTGCAGAACTGGGTCTGCCAGGCAGCGTGCCGTGCATGGAGGCTGTCCAGCAGAGGAATAGCAGAAGAGTGTATGGTTATGAACACGTAATTATGGGATTACACAGAAATTGGGCAGGTTCTTAAAGACATATCACAGATGTACACCGATTCACAATTTATCCTCAGAAATAACTTGGGCTACCCCTGCTCTGCAGGTACATCTGAGAGGAAGCTTGGCAGGTGGTTTGCAGGGAAAAACGAAGGGCAGTGCTGCCTTTGTCCTGAGGAAAGCCTTTTGCCTTGGTTATGTTCAGGTTTTTAATACCCATCGTTTGCTCTGCATGGGGCTTGCCCTTAACTCAGCCTGTAAATTGAAGCTGGATCCGAAATTAGAGGTGGGTTGGTGAGAGGGTTTAACCCCTGAGTTTGGCAGCTGAAGATGTGCACCAGTTTCCTGCTCGTTTTTTTCAATTTCATCCATTTCCATCTTTAGGCAGGTGCCTGGCAATTTCCTGAGATCCTCTCTCCTCCTCTGTCATGCCGCCACAGATGTCATCAGCAGAGATGACAAAGCTGAAGGAGCCCCTTCAAACCAAAAAGCAAAAGCTGCTGGTAAGATGTTCTCTGGGAGAAGTGTTTGCTTTGGGAACTGCCTGCCCTGCCAGCCTGAAGGATCTCAGACCTGTTTGGTTTGGGGCAATGCCCACCAGCCTCTGCCAGCCTCTGGAAAGGGAGTGGGGTCTTGCAGACTCAATCAGCACCCCGAGTTGTGGGCTGCTTCTGGCTTTGGAGGTGAGGTGAGGCTGTCACCTTAATTCTCTGCAATATGATACAGGTGATATGATACAGATATGATACAACTTTTACACCAGTAAAAGTCTTTAGCAGATAAAGTTACAGAGCCTGTATTCTAGACTGGTAATATATACTAACTGGGTGACCTACATTATTTTTTAAAAAGGATTCCTCTCTTCTTCCCCTAGACTAATGTTTTGGAGGCTCCTTAAAGGGTGTAGGGGAGGTCCTTCTAGGAGAGGCTAAACATTCCTGCTCAGTTAAGAACTTGGTGTGAAACATGAAAAAAAGCCCTTGGCTAAATATATTCTGGGGAGGAAGGGGAGGGTCCAGGAGAGTCCCCAGGGCTTTTCTGGGGACAGTTGGCCCTGTGTGCTCCCTGGAAGAGGAACCAGCCTCACAGGAAGGTCTCGTTAACCACAGAGGTGCAGCTGGAGTCACGAGGGAGAAAGGGCTTTCTCATTCTGCGGATGGGACCGGGGCAGAAGGGGCTCCAGACAGCAGAGTTCACAGTGCCGGGGGTCCTCACCCCTTCCTGCACTTTTCATTTTACAAAGGGGAAAGGAAGATCCTAACCTACATGGTGGGATGGGAGGCTCTTCCAGATGTGTCATGGGGCCCATCCCAACTGCCTCCTAGCAATTCTTCTGTCTACTGTGTTTCTCATGGACTTGCAGAGCCCATCCTGTGGCTCTTCTTCCCTACAGTGCAGTCCAATGGCTTGCAGGGACATTAGCTGGAACCCAGCAACATGGCCACAGAGGGAATTGAGGAGGGTGAGTGCGCTGTACTTACTTGCGAGAATGACCATGTCCATCCCCCAAAATATACTCATAATCCAGCCAACCATCACGATTGCCGTCAGGATCTGAATCAGAGCAGCAGCAATGTTCAGCCAGAAGACACAACACATATGCCTATCAGGGAGGTCGGTCCGGGCTCCGCACAGCACGGTAAAAGCAGATACAAACGTTCCTAGGGAGAGAGCAGCAACAAAACGCCCAGTGAAAGCCACGGCTTCATGCCAAATTCCTTCCCTTAGACCCACTTCTCATAGCATCCCACTTCTTGTGCTCCCATTGCAGTGCTGAAAAGCTGGAAACACGTTACAGGAGGACAAGTGGAGGCACAGCCATATCTCACTTGAACACACTACTGTCTCCCATTGAATTACACCAATACGTATACTTGAAAACCAGGACAGAAAAAACACTCTTTGGGTTTTGGCTCCTTCCCCCACACCTAACAGTAACCACTTATGCACTGTAGGCAGTTTACAAGGGAGTGCTGTGTGTCTGTGGAAATACCAGTCTACCTTTTTTCTGCCTGGTGGCTCTCTCTTGGGGAGAACATTTACTACACAGAAGCTCTAAAAGGGAAAATTGCACCCAGAGTTAGAGCAGGACTGGCTCTAGAAAGCTGTATGGGTCTGGCAGTCTGTTACTATCCACAAATACTGCTCTAGAAAGAGCATACAAAAAAAAAAAAAAGGGTGCTAATGTGGCACCGCATCTTTGCACAACGCTTTCCCCAGTCACAAGTTGTTACCCAAGAGCATGTTTTAACAAAGCAGAAGCAACTAAACCAGTGCTGGAGCCAGGCGACCTGATGTTGCAGCCCTTGGCTCTGCTTGAGACCAACTTGCAAACACCCTTCAGATTTCCTAAAACATTCAGATGAAGGATCTTGTTGATGTATGAAAGTTAAAGCTGGGGGAAAAAAAAACTACACCACAGCAGCCTTTACAAAGATTCGTCCTGAATTTACCACATTAGACAAGCCTGATCATTTATCCGCAGCTGATATCCTGGACCCGTGGCTAGCTGAAACCCGCAGCTCGGGGAAGCCTTGTCTGTCCCACAACCAACCTGCAGAAATACGCAGCATGGGCAAAGAGCAGAAGAAACTGTTTCTGACCCGTATAATGTATAAGCTGTTGGCCAGGAGGTTCAGTCACTTGATCTAAGTAAGCATTTCAACACCTCTTATCATTATGAGTTGTCTTTGGGGCTTTTTTATATAAATACAGCATTGCTAAGGTAGGTACAAAAGTGTAATGTGGATTGTACTTGATAACATAGTTCTGTGAAATGCTTTCTTTAATGAATGTCTTGAATTAAAAATCCTGCAGCATGATGTCCAGTGGTTTCTACAAAAATTGCCCTTTTTCCTATCAAAGGATGGAAGCCTGCAAACGCCCGGTAAGATGTGAATGAATGAGCTGATCTTCAATGCACACAAGTGCCTTGTTGAACTCAGGGGAAGAAGGGAGTCCCTCGGTTTGACTGAAGATGGGGAGGAAACACTCAGTTTACACCCTTCCAGAAGACCTCAGCAGACAGAGAGAGCAGAAGGATCCGGTTAGGAGCAAAATACCATTTTGTCCTGCGCTGCCAGGATGGTGGAAGAGATAATCTCTTCCATTGCTGCCTCTTCTTCAGTGGGTCACAAGGAAAACAGGCAGTTAAGATGTCGAAATGCTGGGGAAGGATGGCTACAGCCTATTTTTAATCTCACCATCCCCTGCAGGCTTCAACTCCAGCACCTTCCTAACACTCCACCAGCTCCTAAAACCCCGCTTGTCTTCCTGCCGCTGGCTCGAACTGATTTCTTACTCCCACCCGCTCCCTTTGCCGCACGCCGAAGCCGGGCACGGAGCAGCCGCGGAGCAGTACCGCAGCGGAGGGGAGTGGGTGAGCGCTGCTGGGGCGGTGGGAGGCAGCCCTACAGCAGAGCATAGCGGCAGGGAGAGGGGCAGCGTCTTTTCCCATGTGAGAAATCCCACCCCCCCAGGCTTCGTCCTCTGACTGCTCGGCTTTCACAGGCAGGGTTTCACCCCCTTATCCACCGAAACAAAAGGGTCTGCACAGAGGAAAAGGGGAAATCATTTTAATCCCGAAGGATGTTGTATAAGTCTCCCCATTGCTTGTTAAAAGAAAGGCTGTCTTTTGCTCTGTAGCTTTGTCTTCCACATCTTTTGTGTCCTCCATGTGGGATTACGTTGAGATCTCTGCCCCGCTTCACCTACCTTTTTTTTCCTTTAGTTTCTCCAAAGCAGAAGGAAGCCTGGAATATTCCCTCATGCTTCCTGAAACTGTTGTCTGCAAAGTTACACCACAGCACTCTCTGAGATTAAATATGGATTGAGGCAAGATCAGAGACTGGGTGTTTACGTTTTCCCATCAGGATGCAAAATCTTGCCAAATGGAAATGCATGTCTCTTTTTAAAATTAAAATGAAAATCTTCCCCTCTTGCCTTACCTTTAGCTCTTCCAAGATGTATTACAAAAAAGGTCGTAAATGAGCAATAATTCTTAAGCTACAGCTTCAAATCCTTCCAGTGAAGCTTTTAAGATTTTTACATCATTAGAGCGAGGTGCTGAATTAGCTAATTAATCCCATAAACACCACAGTGACTAAGGTAATGTCTAGTCCGTTCAGAAAGGAATAAAGCAAACAAAGCAGTTAAGTGTCCCTCTCTGGACAGGGAATTGATACAGAAACTAGGATTAAAATCTCATGAACCTTGGCTTCTGATTCAGGCCACTTTCCTACTCACGGGAGCCAATTCATTTTCCAATGCCAGTGCATTTTCTTTATCAATTATGATTAGCTAATCTTTGCGAGGTTGTTGGCATTTTTAAATACAAGACTTGAGACATGCCAGCAGACATAAAATGGAAGTATTTTTCCTCAAGTCCACATATGCTTTAAAATATGAAGCAGAAGAAAGAGTCTTAAATGCATTTGCCAAGGTATATGTTTTCCCCTTAAGAAGCCATCATAGTTACACATTGCTGAATATGGAAGCATTTGCATCTGGAAGCAGAGAGGTGGCGAGGAGGAGGAGGAAGGCAAGCAAGCTGTATCTGCTGATGCCGCCTGGCTGCATCAGAGCTGGGGCACCAAACCATTTCCCTTCATGACCAAGCATTCAGACACTTGAATACCTATAGCCTAGAAATCATAAACTTGGTATGCAAACTGCAGCTGGGATGATGTTGGCCAAATAAATCAGCTGCCCAAAAAGGTCTCAGGCTGTGAGCGTAACCAGCAAACACAAACTGCTAACTTTGCAAGCAGATGTAAACTAAAAGCCCCTACAGCTATGCCAGCATAATGTGAAATAAGTAAATCATATCAAGCATTTCTTATATATTGCCAATGAAAAATACCCAAAACACAGTAAAATCTGGGATTATTCTAAATCGTGAATTAATACAGCCTCTTTGGGGAAAGAGGGGAGGTGGTGGAGAGAAGATGTCCTGCGCTACCTAACGAGTCTGTTGGTTCAGCTTCATGGGGCATCAGGGCCCATTGCAATCACCTGGCTGAGCCATACGGCCCACCTGGCACCCGGAGCCAGCAAGTATCAGGGGCTGGGCAGAGGGATGGGTGGGAGCTGAGGTTTGCCCTTCTGGAGCAGCTGTGGGACAGAGGGTGAAGGCACCATGTGCAACAAGGCTGGGAGGGGATGGGAAGCCGAGCTTGCTCTTTCAAGTCATCTCATCTCATCTGGGGCAGTGTCAGCCAGCCAGGGCACTGCGTGCCATTTTCAGCAAGGGAAGAAAGCCTCTGGGAGCCTGTGTTTGCTTTTGCTGTCAGCAGAATTGGGGTATTTTTAGAATACACCAGTAAGTATGGAAGGCTTTCTGTTTTCAACAGTTTAACCCATTGAACGTGAAGGGGATGTGTTCTCTGTAGGACAACACTGTAAAGGGAGAGACAAAGGAAGGGTTTTTGCCCTTTCTCTCCTCTCCGGTCCACTGTCACACAGGATAAAGTCCCCTCTCCAGTGTATGCTGGTACCCTGGCAGCCATGGCCTTCCCAAGAGCATCACCTGCTGGTTCCCTGGCCTCACAGAGTACACTGAAACAGTATGAGAAAGGAATGGTTTGTTTTTTTCTCTTAGAGGAAAAACCCACACCCTAGAGAGAGCTCTCCTGGTTTACTACTGTTTGGGTCACTCATCTGGGGTAGAGGAAAACATAAGGCCAAGCCCATGGCCTGTCCTGAGCAGAGTCTCCTCCGTACTATCTGAGTGCAGCAGTGACTGTGTTATGGAATATCTCAAGCTGCATGAGAGTTTTTCTCTCCTGTTTTTGCAAGAAAGCCTATCCTGGGTGCTTCTGCAGGAGCTTCAGCCAGACATGGAGCTTGGCATGTTTCATGTGGAGGACCTGGCTGTGAGCAAACTTCTGATGGCACCTTCCCAGAAACATCAGAAGTTGGAGCCAGGGTGCAGACCAGAGTGAGATGAGACACTGATGGCCACGGTGTAAGTAATTTGAGCACACAGACAACTTTCTAGTAGGCTTCCCGCTGACTATCAGATATCTGAAACTTCGCAACAGAAAGCATCTCTGCTGCAAGGAAATCACATCTGATGAGCCACCCTGTTACAGGTAGAGGAACAACAGAAACCCAGATTACTGCGGTCAGGGGCAGCATGTGGAGCAGCTGGTCATGGTCCCTACCCTACAAAAACCTGGAGCCAGGGAGGGGCTGGGAGACACCCCTTCCTCTTCCCACAAGCCTGGAGGTTATTTAAGAGGTTCCCTTATAGCACTGGGAGTAAATAAGGCAGTGGGATCGTGCCTCCTTTCCTGCTCCCAGAGGGAAAAATGGGACTATGTCATGATGCTGGAGCACAGCTGCAGGTAAGCACAGGCAAAGATGGGAATGAGAGGGGAATGAAATTTGAGGTGTCTGTAGGAGCAAGGAAGGCTGTTGGAATGACAGTGGGAGATGTAGTTAATGAGTGCGTGTTTTGTGGGGATAAGATTTACCTGTATAGCTGTATTGTGTCAGGGGAGCGCTCTGTGTGGGGACACATCTGATATGCCTTTGAATTTTTTAAGTAAAATGATTATTAGCTGTCATTAAACAATGTTGGCAGGTATATGAGGCAGATGTTGTGGATGTGCTGAAAATTCATGAGATGTGCTGGTTCTTGCTTGCATGAGTCAGAAAAATTGTGTGAGAAGGGTAATAAAGATTGCACTTGTTTCCTCAGTATTACAGTGAATGTGGTATCTATTGGTTAAGACATCCTTGGGTCCTAAGTGTCCTGTATTTGTTTTTATACTCTAGTTTGAACTGTGAGGAGTTGTTTCAGTTGTGGAGGCCTTTCATCCTTGGTATCAATCCATATGCTAAGCTGTAGTCCTTTGGATTATGATGAGGGAAAGAGCACTACTAAAACTTGCCCAAGAAAGGGCTATAGCAGCATCTGCTGATGCCGAAAACGTTTCCCCTCCGCTTACGTGGGTAGAGCTGGGCTACACAACAAAATGAAATTGCTAAGCATTAATACTCAAGCTGACTATCTGCTGAAGTTTCCTAAAGCAGAGAATTGTTTGTGTCTTTGCTTGAGAAAACAGACACAAGGTGAAACCCCCTGGAGGCATTCTGGCCAGTGCAAGTCCTCACCAGCGTCACCAGTTTCCCCCTTGCTGGAACTCAGTAGGGCTTAGGCTGCATCAGCGAGAACCTGCCAGCACAGATGTATCACCTAAACCCTCCGAGATGAGTGCTTTCTTTCCAAGCTTAGTGCAGCTCTCTGAACAGAAAAGGCTGGTCCAGAAGAGCACTTGCTGTACTTGTGTGTGAACTACCATGGCTCTTGGCAGTTTGCAAGTGCAGCGCTCTTGTCAGGGTCTCCACCATGCCTCTTCTTCCCCTGGCCTCCTCAGAGAGCTGTGATTGCGGGCAGGGGGCATGCAGCGAATCTCTCTGGTTTGCAGCAAAAGCAGAGGTGCAGAGGCTGGAGGGTGTCCTCCTGAGGAAGCTAACCATTCTCAAATGCCTGGCCCTTGCTCCATGGCCAGATGTGCTCCTTTGTCAGGAGGCATATTCCCACCCAGTTTCCTCAGACACACTCAAAGCAAGCAACGGAAGACACCGACCCACTTGCCATTCAGCCCCCTCTGAAAACAGGTGCACACAACTACAGCTGCACTCCTGGAGCAGAGCATCCAGCTGAAGCGTCTGTGGTCTTCTCACACCGAGCAGCTTGGGAGTGCTGAAGAATTCACGCTGCTGCTATGGGTTGGGGCCAGTGCTTAGTCCAGGGTACAGAAGCTGTCATTTACACAGCAATTCTTCACCTGTTAGTGGGTGCTGGACTTGTTGCTCTTGAAATATAAAGAACGTAGAGATGGCAAGACTGCAACACAATGCTGCAGCATCAGCAAGGTTTAGGTGTCCTACCCAAGACAACATGCAACCTGAGTGTCAGTGGCATCCCCTATAACCTTCCCCTTGTAGTTCATTTCAGCCATGGAAGTAAGCCAGGACTCAGTGCAATTACCTGGTTTTCTTCTAGAAATAACGGTCTTTTAGACCAACATCTTAAAAGCTTGGTTTTTAGGCTAAAGTTTAATTAAACAGACACTGGCAAGCTTTCTTCCCCTTTCCAGTATCCATACAGACTAAAGCCTACCCCTGCCAAATACAGTGCAAGGGGGCTGGGGCGGATAGGTGGCTTTAATGACTTGGGAAAGAAGAGCAGGAGCAGTGGACAGCTTAGAAAACAGGAGGCTTGCTTGGTCCAAGGCAGCACATCTTGGAATTGAAAATCTGAATCCCACGTGCACAGGCCAGGCGTAACAAGCACTGCTGCAAGGGGGGGAACATCAATGATGTGCAGAAACCTGGTGGCAAAGCAATCACCTGCAAATGCCAGGTCTCATGGACAGTAGTGCGGGCAGGACCCGGGCAAGAACAGCAGGAACCGAAGGGTCGGAGAGGGAGAAGAGAAAAGGAAGGAGGAGAGAGTGGAGGCAGCGAATGTGACAGAACCTAGATGTTGCCATGGAGAGTAGCTCATGAATTTTCCTCCATGGCCTGCTATTAAAAATGCTTTGTTTAGCTTCTACCAGCAAGTTGTTTTTATTTTCCCCTTCCATATCGGAAGGACGTTCAAAGTGAATTCTGGCTCTGTTGGGTCCTTTTGGCCTTGCTACGGACAAAAATATACAGTCGCTTGACAAGTGAGAGCTGGTGCTTGCAATTCTTGTCTCCACAGGATTTGTTCCAACTCCCAAGTCTGCAGAAGGCAGGCTGTATATAGGATTAGCTTTCTGGTTTCCCTACATACATGAAAAATGTCCAACGTGTCCCAGAGCATTATATGCCCATGATTGATTACAACTACTTCAGTACATTGCTGTAGCTCCTGCACTGAGCTACTGCTCTGCATCTGTTTGTTATTAGTAGATTTGTGTCATGTGGTCAGAACAGACTTGACAGTGTTTGTTGCATGTACAGATAGACGGCCTACATGCAAAAGTAAGATAGCATTGCCTTTGCATCAAAAATGAGATTTTTCTCATATTTAATGCTTTAGAAAAAGTTAACTCTTCTGAAAATGCAGAGTTTTTTTAACACGAACTTCAAGACTTGAATGCAACAAACTTTCACAGACTTCCAAGGCTAAAAATACACAGCAAAATCTTAAATTACATGGGGGGGGGGGGGGGGGGGCGCTGCATGAAGGTGAAATGACTTACTAAAGCTTTAATTACACACGGAGCTATCGGCATTATTTTTACTCTGCAGCACTGCAATGTTTTGAACACTTAAGAGCAGCCACCCATAAATAGTGAGATTGCAGTACAGCTTGTTCCATTGCCAGACATTCTACAGTCCCTGGGTGAAGCTTTCCAATCCAGTCCTGTGGTTTAATTCTGTTGACTTGATGCTTAAAATTAAGGGTGCGCTTGAAGTACTTGAGATTGGAGAACTTCTGCTGAATGGCAATGTGGGGCCCAACCGTGTAATCCACAGTGGCGGAGCAGACCTCAGACTTCTGCCAGGACTTGCTGCTGCTGAATTCTTTTTGCAAGTTGTACCTGCCTGACTCCCAAACTAATTTTTTCCCCTTTTATATACAAGATGCGGTCCCAGAACTGCCACTGACATTTTGCATCATGTTTTATAATAGCATGAACCACTGAGGAAAATTTGTAATTTCCTAAAAGTAAATGGCGGGGGTAAATTACTACACAGAAACCTAGATATAGGAAATGGGAAGGGTATATCAAACAATACCTGCAGTCACAGAAAATTAATTGCTTAAGATAAGTCCATCTACACCAGAAGTATCATCTTTTGCCATATTTCCAAGATACCATGCCTCAAGGGGAAATTCTTTGCCGCACTTAACTGACACACAGGTCAACCCTCTGAACACGACACCAATCTGTTGCTTATTCCCAACTTCTTCCCAATGTAACACTAGCGCCTCACTAAAAGTCCTCTTCCTTCCCAGCCGGTTCTGCCTCCTGTTTGGGTCACTTGAGAATCCCTGGCTGTCCAAGTCGCACCGTAGCCATTCACTGCACCTGTGCTGCTGAGTGTGGTGGTATAGGGAGATGCTCTGCTGGATGTAAAGAAGTCATCCGTCGGGCACACCGAGCAGCCTAGCAGCTTGAGCTCCACATAGACTTATCTGGCTTGCTTATTGCTCATGCTAGACTGGCTTGGTTAAAGCTAACACGGGTCCCCAGTAGTGCTCTGCAGTTTGTAAGGTAGATGTTTGTTATGAGGCAGACCGCAGGCTGGCTGCACATTACAGACAGGGAACAAAGAGCCAGCGAGGCTAAATGACATGTCCCTTGTTCTGCTGCTAGCCAGGGGCGCCACTATGAAAAGAACCAAGATGCTGCAGCCTTGCTTCTGCTCGATGCTTACTTTTTTCTTTGCTAATGGAATGAGGAGAGAATTTTAATTAATTTGCATCTTTATTAAGTATGCCAGCATTGAGAGAAATAATATAATTGGCTTCCAATTATAACAACAAACATAAGGGAGAACAAAAGGCATGACCGCCATTTACAGCACAGGGCATTTTGCTATAAGCTCATCTGCCCAAAGTGGACACATTCCTGCTGCTCTGTAATCAGCAACTTAAAAGCTCTGTTTCATGGAAACAGCTCTACTTGCTGGTTTCTCTCTGCTGTCTCCTGCCACGCAGAACCTTCTGTATTTATGCTGTCTACTATTAAACCAGGTGCTTATTCCACCTCGCGCTCCCCTCTCCTCCCACCAGCTACCCAAGAACACCAGCTTGGGTGCTTTGCCATGGCTCTCCTAGTCCCAGGCTGCTCTGCACCCACCCGCTGTAGGAGCTCGGGATCCAAGTGACAGAGGAACCAAGGAGACAGAAACAACCTTCCACTACAATATCCCTTATTTCTAAGACTCTGATCTTAATTCACAATTCTCAAGCACCTCCAGAAATCAATTCTCTGTTTTCTTGATATACATCCAGAAACAAATTTGAAGCCATTCCATTTTATGGTATTGATTTTGAAATAATTTGGATGTGGCTTTTCATCCAAACTTTACAAACCTAGAAGCTTCAAGAGCTGAATCTCCAGAGAGACTCCTTATTTCAGAGTGGCCATGAAACCTGTAAGGAAAGCTTTTTGGTTTTCTGGTACCGCCAGTTCCTAAAGGCCCCTGGAAATAAGAGCTGTGTAACAATGGAAAAATAATGAGGAAAAGGCCATGGATTTTCAAGAGCTTTCACAAAGGCTCTAGCCAATTATACAGTTATGAACTGAAGTTTATTCTTAATTGTCTGTACCAGGGAAAGCTCGCTTTTGTTGGGCACAGAGCAGGAGGCGTCCAGCCTGACCCTACAGTCTCAACTTCCACGCTAGTGGAAAGGGCTCAGAAGGGCACTTGGTGTTTTACTGGGTGAAGCCAGATCAAATGCTCACCTGTTTTCCTGCCTCTGCCCTCCCACAGGTTAATTAAGTGCCATTAGTGCCCATGTCAGGGTGCTCTAATTCAGCATAAGGAAAGCAGCAAGCTAAGGGCAGCATAAGGTTCTCTTTCTCCTGCCTTGTCTGTCTGCATTCAGCCAAGGAGCCACAGTTCAAGTCACGGTCTGCAGCTGCATTGCCTCCTCGTCTGTCTTTCTCATCACTGCCTCGCAACTAATTTAGCCCTTTGAAGCTACCAAACTGCATTTGCTCTGCTCATGGAAGGATAGATTAACTACTTCCAAGATTCACTGAGTGCTGAATCTGAGCTTGCTGCGATACCCTGGAGTCCTTAACTGTGAAGACAAATTATGTTAATTAGGGACTACCGAGACATAAGGCAGGATTAATCTTTTTAGAAAGTTAGATGGGGATGCAGAGCAATTAGAGTCTTTGCTACAGACCAAGACAGCTGAAATGGAAGTGTAATAAAGTGCGCCAGCCTCCAAAAGCACCCCAAAGTACAAGCTATCTTTTAAGTAGCATAGGAATGTAAAACAAATCTGTGACATAAATGTTCAGAGATCTGCAGTGATAAGTGTGCAGAGACTAATAAAAAGACCTTTTTTAACCAGAAAACTCAGTGCATGCATTTTATGAGCCAAAATGTTTCAAGCAGGGACTTAAAGGGAACACCGTAGAGTTGCAGTCCGTAGCCCGGAGGTGCAGTGTTGCACCCAGGAGTCCGGAATACGATTTGGGTGACCAGAATTCAGTCCTGGCTTTACTGCCGCTTGCTAAATAATTCTGAACTGGTAGCTTTATTCCTGTAGTGCTGGAGTAACATAATTAAGATATTAACACCACTACTTTCAAGTGTCTTTTCTATTTGGATAGTCCTTGTCCGAGGAAATTACTATCTCTCATGCACTTAACATGTGGGGCTGTATCACTGTTCTGTTCAGTACTACCCTAATTCAAAAAATGACCAGCTCTTGCTTTTATAGGACAGTTTTCACAACAGCACTAATCTTTCTTAGATGAAAGCAGATTCAAACACAACCAATTCTGTAGAAGAGCAGCGTGGGATGAGGAGGACAAGGATCCACACAGAGCTGGGCTGCAGCCAACCCACACTCTCTTTGGTGAGGAGGGCAGGCGCTGTAATTGTAGAGGTGAAGTGCACGGCCCAAGTGACCCGCTGTCTACAGTCTTTCTCCTACAGGGAGGATGGGGAGAGGGTCTGGTGTCTTCCAGAACCTTTTCAGCTCCCCATGTAAAGGCCCCAGGCAGACCAACAAAAGCAAGTCTTTGTTGGCAGTGGAGAAATGAGCTGTGGTACTTTATGCCTGACATCACCCCCGTGCAGGCTCCATAAATAGAGCAGGCTGGAGTGACCCATGGCTTTACAGATTCTGTGAATGTGAGCACCAGCCAAGACAAATGAATTCAGCCCAGCAAGCATAGTTTTCTAAAAGGAAGATTTCTTACTAGGGTGGAGAAAATGTGGAGATTATAGACGCTACTGCACTGTATCTGCATCAGCAGGTATCCTGTGATATTCTGGACAAGGCCCTGAGCAACCTGCTCTAGTTTAACCCACTTTGAGGAAGGACTAGATGACCTCCAGAAGTCTCTTCCAACCTCAGCTATTCTACAATATTTCAGTAACTTTACCTACTCTATGCAAGGCTTAGCTGATCTATCTCAGTTTCTTTTCCCAGAGCCATGTCCTCTTGCCATTACATGACTAACAGCTCTTGAACACAGAGCACTTTGTGATTTTTCAATTTATTTTTGAAGAGCTGTTCTGGTTCTTAAACATCAGGTGCAATTAGTCTCATAGCAATCAGTACACCTGAGCAGAGAGCATGCTTGTGAGTTGCTGCTCATGCCAAAACAGGCGAACTTCAAGTCAACGGACCACCCCCCTTTGACGTTGCCCCTCTGAGCGCTTGCATGCTCATATCAAACGTCCCAGCCAGCCTCTGAGGGGAGATGCCTTTGTACTAAGGGGAAATATCGCTTTTTGTAGAAGTGTGGTCCTTCTTCAAATGTAAAAGAAATATTGGCTTGGATAAAATCATCATTTCTGCAGGGTCTAGTCCTCTTTTGTCTGAAAGCAAAGCTAAAGGAAACTCCACAGCTTAGTTGAGCAGGTCAGAAACAGATGAATACTGGGTTCTGTTCGGGAGCTGGGTCATCCACAAACAATTAATGCCTCTCGGCCAGCCAAGACGTGTCCAGCAAGGCCTGGGCCTCTGCACAGCCATGAAAGTGTGCTTGCAGGATTTTAGATGTGGTCTCTTCATCTGAATGCCCCCTGCACACCACCATCTCTAGGAGTTCTTGCATTCCCAATTTGCAGGAAATAGCATCCAATTTACACTTACTTCTGTTACAGGACAAATTTTCCCTTTACCAAATAATTTCCAATATCTGCCATCTAGCTACTGGTCAGCATTAGATAAAAATGCATATGCATTTGTTTGTAGATATCACAAAGAACAGAGTTCCCAAAATCACAATATAGCACGTAATTATTCTGATTGAAATATGAAAAGTAATACCTCTGTTACACAATGATTCAAGGACACCATTCTTCAGAGGTTAGAGAAGATTTATATGGAGTGAGATGTACCAGGGAAAGTGTTATACAAAGAGAAACTGGAAATTATCATAGTTTCATCCTGCCTGTCATTCTTTTCTATAATTCTCATGTTACAATAGGTTACAATAAGATTAGGGACAACAGTAAAATGGTTCAACTCTCCTATGCAAGACTGCTTCCTATGGAAGACTCCTATGCTTCCTATGGAAGCAACTTATCTAAATGTTAAAGGGTGCAGCTGAGATGAGATTCAGACTTTTAAATGTCTTTTCCTGCCTTACTGAGAAGCCATCAGACTGGAGGCAGGGGACCAACCCTGACACCCAGCACTGACGTTGCAACACAAGACTTCACAACCTAAACAAAGATGTTGTTTCTCTGCTTCTGTATGTCCTCCAGTTTGACAAACTGGAATTCACTATGGTCAGTTCTTACCCAGTTTTCCATGGTGTTTTCTAAACAGGGCTGGTTTTTGGGGGGTACCAGTCCTGCAGAGGAAAGGGAATTCACATTTGCGTGCCAGCCAGGGCCAGGACCTCCTTGTGGTAGGCAACGTATGAACCCCAGAAGATTCTCCATCCCAAAGAGATCATACTGCCATTCTTGAATAGCCCCAAAGCTATTCCTGCCATACCTTCTCGGGAACTGGTGTTATGCACTGTCTCTCTCAAGAGCCTGTGGCTCTTTGGAGCAGCTCAAAAAGCTCCATAACCTCCAACCCACCGAAGACTGCCATTTGCACTTTGCATGGCTCCCCCAGTTCAGGACTCCAGAGCAAGCAGCAGGGAAAGCAGAGGAACGCATCTCCTTGGAAAGAAGGGGTGGGCACAGAGGGGAAAACACTCCTTGAAAGGGCAGGCTCAGCTGAGGGACCATCCATCTGACCTTTACTCATTCCTGTGTCGGTGTTGTTTTCCTACTGCCAAAAAATACATCTATATTGGGCCCAGATTCATCTCTGACATAAATCCATTGACTGACACAGAGTTACACTGGGGATTAATTTGGCTCGTCAGGTCTAACCTGATCTTGGCAGCAATTCAGAAGTGCAAACAGCAGAAAGACGGTTCTTTTAAATAATAGTAACAGGCCATGGCAAACATTATATGCCTGCTCCTCTGTGTGAGGCTGATGAATCAAGTCCAAATGTGAACTTGAACAGGGCTAACATAAATATGCATCCATGAAATTCGAGCAGAATTAGAAATTGTAGAAAATCTATCTGATATGCATACATGTACTTTCCTAACTTTTTAGCAAGTCTGTTGTGCTGTACGAGGAACAGGCTCTGCTCCATACAGCAGCCATTGTTGCTCTCCTTGTTCCGTAGCTGAGCAGGACCATGGTGCCTGGTGATCCTGGCAGGCTTTCCAGGCTCACCTTGTGCCCTGAAGCTGTACAGCTGGGAGACTAGTCATCCCGCTCCCGTAACCCTGCAGCTTCTAATAGCCGATTGTGGTTTAAGCTCGTTTCTGGCCTGGATTCATTGTATCAGCATTCACACTATGATGTGATTTCAGTTTATGGGATTGCACAGCTGAAACTAAGGTGAGAACTACACTTTACCCCACTACAGAAAAAGGCCTCTTGTAAGTCTCCTACCTCAGCAGAGTTGTTAGTCGTGCAGCTCCGCTTGTCTCTCCAGCTACGCTAAACACTTTCCTCCCTCCCTTTGCCTTGTAAATGTTGCAACGTTACCTCAATTTTTTCTTCTTTTACAAATGAGGCTTCCGTCCCCTCTGCTGAAACCGGTCTCACTAAGGTCTACAAAGAGTTTGGGTGAGCGTCAGGACCTCTGCTCCATCTGCAGTATTTCTGGTTCCTAGCTCTGGAGTACATTAGGGGCTCTCTGACATCTCACTATCTGCCTTTCTCCTCCCATGTCCTCAACAACCCTCACTCTACAGTACCATCTTTCTCTTCCTATCTCACAGAGGCACAGACTGAGACTCTGCAATTCCCTTCCCCCTGTTTCCTGTTCCCTCTATGCCATGCCTTCTTTAAACTTCATCCACACACGGGCCTTCATGTGCCATCTCCATCCAGCGACTCAAAGTCCTGCATCTCTTTAGGACACTTCTCCTATGTCCTGCCCAGTCTTTCCAGTATCTGTGCTTGAATGTCCTCTTGTCTTAACTCGACGATGGCAAAGCCAAACACTGTTTCCCTGTGTGGTGAATGTTTCTCACTGATGACACCACCAACCACCTTCCCATCAATCAGGCTTGCAAATGAAGAGAAAAGGAGGAGAATTACATATTTAAGTCCTCCCTCTCCTTTTCCCATGCGTTCAGGTTACCTGAAATACTATTCCTTTTTCTCTCTTGCATCAACAAGTTCAATGTTTTTCTTTTCTTACATTCACTTTAATCACTATAACCTACTCTCCAGCCACAGTTATCCTTCACAGACCATATCAAACACTTTCTACTCTAAGACTTTACGTTTGGAGCTGATGAACATCTGTTGCTGTTATCATCTATATACACCCTGAAACACAAAACCCCTACCCTTGAATTAGCGATCTGTTGTAGTTCCTGTGTGACACAAGGTAACTTGTTGTAACAATTTATTTCTGTAGTTAACAAATGTCCCCATCCATATTAGGAATTTACAAAGGCTAAATCAGTTAAATCACTGTTGTGTGATTTTTATTTAATTTTATTTTTTAAGACTAATTAATAAGTCAGGTACTTCTCTTACACATGTAGGTATCTGCAGTTCTAACCACCAAAATGACGGAAGACTATACTTTCTCCTGCCCCAAGTCAGTAAGTAGTGGCAGAGAGACAGCTGTTCACCAACACGAACTGTGGTGAGGCCATGCTGCTCCCCCCCCCGCCTTAAAGCATGGGTTACTGTGTGCTCTCTGAAGGAGTGGACCATTGCTATACTGCTATATACCACAATGTTCTCTTCCTGCTTAGGAATTCCTTACTCTTCTATACTAATCCCTACAGGTGCCTGAAGTGTATTTCTATAGTCATTATAGCTTCCTACATTTAAGCATTAAATAACCCCGTATTTCTAGCTAAAATAATTCATTTTTCTTTCATTTTTGTGATAAAAATGTAGCATTTTTCCTTCCCTCACATTTTACAAAATAAGATTTCGAGTACAGTATTGCGCAAAAGCAACAATCTGACATGTTAGAGCTATTCTGCCATCTTTTATTGTGCCTGCAACGAAAAAAATAAGCATGTATTTTTAGCTTACTGTGCTACACAGAACAACCTGATAGCAGAAGCCTGTTATTGTCATTCAAAGGAACATTTGTTTAACCAGATGCAGTTATGAAAAATTACCTTAAATTTTACAATTAGTATTTTCTGGAGAAAAATGTCTGTTCCATGTAAAATCCAAAGACGTCAATGCATTAGGACCACATCACAAAGCAGCTGCATCTTATTAAACTTTCCTTGGAGACATATTGGAACAGGACCACCAACACTCTGGGACATCAGAGCAATCCACAGCAAACCACATGTCTCTATCTCAGATACTAGGGCAATTAGGGCAGTGCAATCATCTAAGCAGAAGGGCCTACTGTAGGACCTCAAGTCTGTAATGATTACACTGCTCTACAAATGAAACTGATGTCCTATGGCAGCTCCTTGCAGGGAAAGGCAATGGCAAGTTGGCACACAGGACAGCAGGAGAGAAGGGAAGTTTAGGTTCACGATCCACGGATATATAGTGGGTTGACCCTGGCTGGGATGCCAGGTGCCCACCAAAGCCACTCCATCACTCCCCCCCTCAGCTGGACAGGGGAGAGAAAATATAACAAAAGGCTCGTGGGTTGAGATAAGGACAGGGAGAGATCACTCACCAATTACCATCATGTGCAAAACAGACTCAACTTGGGGAAATAGAAATAAAACCAAATCTTAAAACACCTTCCCCCCCACCCCTCCCTTCTTCCTGGGTTCAACTTCACTCCCGATTTTCTCCACCTTCTCCCACCCCGAGCAGCGCAGGGGGATGGGGAATGGGGGTTGTGGTCAGTTGATCACACGTCGTTTCTGCTGCTTCTTCCTCCTCAGGGGGAGGACTCTTCACACTCTCCCCCTGCTCCAGCATGGGGTCCCTCCTGTGAGACACAGTTCTCCACAAACTTCTCCAACGTGAGTCCTTCCCACGGGTTACAGTTCTTCATGAACTGCTCCAGCGTGGGTCCCTTCCACGGGGTGCAGTCCTTCAGGAACAGACCGTTCCAGTGGGTCCCCCACAGGGTCACAAGTCCTGCCAGCAAACCTACTCCAGCATGGGCTCCTCTCTCCACGGGTCCACAGGTCCTGCCAGGAGCCT
>NW_008796042.1:304858-308978 GCF_000699145.1 Aptenodytes forsteri | reverse complement strand
CCTGCTCCAGCATGGGGCCCTCCACGGGTTGCAGGTGGATATCTGTTCCACCGTGGACCTCCATGGGCTGCAGGGGAATCTCTGCTCCAGTGCCTGAGCACCTCCTATCTGCTCCACCGTGGACCTCCATGGGCTGCAGGGGAATCTCTGCTCCAGTGCCTGGAGCACCTCCTCCCCCTCCTTCTTCCCTGACCTTGGTGTCTGCAGAGTTGTTTCTCTCACATATTCTCACTCCTTGCTTCTGTGCAATTGCACAGGTTTTTTTTTTCTTTTCTTCCTTCTTAAATATGTTATCAGAGAGGCGCTACCACCGTTGCTGATTGGCTCGGCCTTGGCCAGCAGCGGGTCCGTCTTGGAGCCAGCTGGCATTGGCTCCATCAGACATAGGGGAAGCTTCAAGCAGCTTCTCACAGAAGCCACCCCTGTAGCCCCCCCGCTATCAAAACCTTACCACACAGACCCAATACAGGATCAAACTGCTTCATGAGAAATTCCTAAGGGTCATGCAGACTGCCTTAGTTCTCACCCAGAAAATACTCCTCATGTAGAAAAGGAATTTCTGCACGCAGTAAAAGCACTGAGTGCTTGTGTCTGGGCTGAGCAAAATCAGAATCATGGGAGGGCCTGGTGTGTAGGTGGAGCAAACTAGCCTAAATGCACGATTCGTGAAGGATCACTAAGCACAGAGTGAGCTCAAGGCTGCAGAGCTCCCCTGGCAGTTCCTGCTGTATTCTCCTGCAAGAAACCAGAGGCAGCCCAGGACTCTTTAGAAATATTTGCATTTGCCTTTGCAACTTGCTCTATACTCTTCTCAACTGTTGCAGAAGACCCAAGTGTTTTGGGCCCAACACTCAGATCACCCCACCCTTTCCAGGAAGAGCCTCAAAGCCAGCCTGTTCCTGCAGAGGTGGAACGAGTATCACTGCTTAAGCTCCCCAGTCTCCCCTCTTGGAGGGAACTAGGCAAACATGAGCTGCCATCAGGATCATTTGGTCTTTTGGCTGAATGTTTGGGAGCTAGAATGAGCTTTGTACAAAGCCCACCAGACCTTCCATGCCTCACCTGAGAGATGGTACGGCTGGCAGCAGGATGTTTCAAGCCAATGCATGTGCTAGTAGCTGTGGATCACATGGAAATAGCTGCTCTTTTCGGCCATCTGACAAAAAGCAAGACCAGACTTGGGGTGGGATGAGAGTGGGAAGAGTATTGGATGGAATAAGACAGTGTCATCAACTCCCCTCACTACTAATTGAACTAATACTGGTCAAAATACACATAGAAGAAAGGTCAGTCAAAGGCTACTACAACACAGGGATGCAATTACAACTTGGGGGTTAGGAAGTCCCTAAATCACAGAATACCTTAAGGAAGAAAGGAGTATCAGTAGAAGGTGCTGGTGCATTTGCTGACGTGTTGGCTGGCTGTACAAAGCAGAATCTGGCTGGTGCTGTAGGAAAGTTGTCTCATCATTGCTAGCTGAATGGCAAGTGATGCAAGACAGGCAGAGTCTGCGCCATGCACGTGATCCACGTGAAACATCACGTTTCTAGATCTGGGATTAAGGCAATACAAGTCTATTGGAAAAGTGCTTTTTATTTTCCAGTTAGTGAAGATTAACAGCTGAGCCAAACTGCGCAGCAGGAAGAGAACATGAACATAGTTCTTACCCTTCTCAAATGTCTGGCCCTAAACTATTTATAATCCTTCAATATTTTTTTAACATATGCAAATAACTCTGCATATATTTTTCTGCTTTTTCTGTTTTGAACATACTGTCACTTCTCTCCTAATGTCAATACTGACCAACAGCAGCACTTCATCTAGTTCTCTTCATCTTAGCATTTCATAAGTACTAATGATACCCCAGTGCATGTCTGAGTAATAATGTATGCTAGCGTTCTCTTCCTTCTGTTGAAGAACAAAAGGAAGGCAAAGAAGCTAAAGCATGGACTTTTGCAAACACTTAGGCACCTAATTCCCACTGACATCAATGAATTCCAAGCTAAATCATGCCTGAGGCCATACTGAAAGAGCTGTCAGGTTACTCGCTCAAACTCTAGCTTTCCTAATTTAGCCTCACTGCCCTCCAAGGCTTTTAGCTATAATGAAAGTAAAACATACAGATTAGGATTATGAGTATGTACCAGAAAATGAAGATACTACAGGGTATTAAAGAACGTTTGTCTGAAGTCTCTTTCCTGTGTTAGGAAATAATTAATATTTCCTATAGGAAATAGTTAATATTTCTTCCTGTTTAAGCAGTGCTAATGATATGTGCTGAGTTTTTTGTGACTTGAAGAGAGCAGAACTGGTCCAATACCATGCTATCAAGTGCTTATGCTGTGCAACTATACGAGGACCTACAGGCTGAAGAGGACCAGCTGCCAGGCTATTAATCTCTCTTTAGTATAGGTTATAAGCCCATATCCGAGTCAACAGAAGGGAACACGTATCTGTACCACAGCAGATTCAGTGCAAAGTCTTACCAAAGCTTTCCTAAGCTTAAACTTAGCTTACTTTAACCATGGCTTTGCACTAAGGTACTAATAGAAATTTTCATCTGACATATCTTGATGTGAGGTGGTGTATCTCCAGCTAGGGCATGGAACAGACACTGTTACTTCAGCCGTAACTGCTTAAGCTGCCACAATCAAGTTTCTGATGGAGTTGTCAATGCCACAGAAGTCAGAAGAAGAGTGAGAAGGGAAACCTTTCTACGTCAGTCATCACAAACGGAGATTACTGCCAGGCATCATCCTGGTTGGCTGGGGTGAAGTGAGGAGAGGCAGTAGCCAGTTCCCAAGATTCATCTGAGCTCATCTGTCAGCCCCATTAATGAATATAGCAGCTCTCAACGCTACTGATATGGAGCATGCAAGGACCTCTCTCGTACTTTCCTTTATACACTATCTATGGTATATAAAGAACATTGTGATCTAAATATCACCAGAAGCAGTGTAGCAACAACATGTGCTCAAGGTGTTCCATAGTCAGCAAAGCTAACAAGATTTTAGACTGTACTAGAGGAGGGATGTTATGGAAAAGGTTATAATGGCATTACAGAAATCAGTGACGTGCTGTGGTGGGTTGACCTTAGCTGGCTGCCAGACACCCACCCAGCCGCTCTCTCACTCCCCTCCACAGGACAGAGGAAGAAAATAAGATGAAAAAGTTTGTGGGTTGAGATAAAGACAGTGAGATCATTTACCAATTACAGTCAAAGGCAAAACAGACTGGACTTGGGGAAAATCAATTTATTGCCAATTAAAATAGGTTTGGATAGTGAGAAACAGACAAATTAAAACACCACCTTCTTCCCCTTATTTTCCTCCTGCCCAGGTTCAACTTTACTCTTACATTCCTGATTCCTCTACCTCCACCCTCATCTGAGCAGTGCAGGATGGATGGGGAACGGGCGGCGGGGTTATGGTCAGTTCAGAGCAGTTCCTCTCTGCCACTCCTTCCTCCTGATGCTTTTCCCCTGGTCTGGTGTTGATCGTTCCACGGGCTGCAGTCCTTTGGGACAAATCTGCTCTAGCATGGGCTCTCCACAAGTTGCAGTTCCTGTCAGGAGTACCTGCTCCAGCATGGGCTCTCCACAGCTTTCAGCTGTTCCCACAGACGTGTCCCCCCTTCCCTGCAGCACTCTGCTGCCAAAACCTTGCCACCAACACCCAATACACATGCACTTTGGAAAAGAGCTAGCAAAGAGCTATGGGGAAGGGCAATGATAGTAATTACAGAAATTAAAGGTTTTTATGTTGAGGACTCGTGAAAGATAGGAGGTCTAAGCTTCAAAAATACACAAATTACATGAGACACGGTAGATGTATATTGTCCTGGTTTTGGCAGGGATAGAGTTAATTTCCTTTCTAGTAGCTGGTACAGTGCTGTGTTGTGGATTTAGGGTGAGAACAATGTTGATAACACACCGATGTTTTAGTTGTTGCTAAGCAGTGCTTACACTAGTCAAGGACTTTTCAGCTTCCCATGCTCTACTGACTGAGAAGGCTGCAGGTGCACAAGAAGCTGGGAGGGGGCACAGCCAGGACAGCTGGCCCAAACTGGCCAGAGGGACATGCCATACCATGTGACGTCATGCTCAGTACATAAACTGGGG
>NW_008796042.1:290373-304841 GCF_000699145.1 Aptenodytes forsteri | reverse complement strand
TGTATATTATTATTATTATTATTATTATTAGCATTATTATTATTGTTGTTATTATTGTTATTGTTATTATTTTATTTCAATTATTAAACTGTTTTTATCTCAACCCACGAGTTTTTCTCGCTTTTACTCTTCCGATTCTCTCCCCCATCCCACTGGGGGCGGGGAGTGAGCGAGCGAGCGGCTGTGTGGTGCTCAGTTACCGACTGAGGTTAAACCACGACATAAATGCATTAGGAAACAGCATGGAAGTCAGACCTACTTATGAGTTCTTGTAAGGACAAGACGAGATCAAGAAAGATGTGTGGGCAATGCATGATGTATTTTGAAACTATTAAAACAAATGCCTTATTTTGAAACCAGTTAAAGGGTAGCTTTCATCTGACCTAACTTCAGATATCTGCAAGGGAGGTATCTTGATCTGAGCCAGTCACCCTTTGCAGTCAAAAAAAAAAAAAAAAGAGATGGAGGCCCCCAGAGAGTGTGATTCACTTAACCTATTTTAGAGAAGAGATGAGTCACACGCTGGTAGTGCCTAATTCCTCCCCACAGATTATAACGGCAACCAACTCAGATGCACAGGTAGATGAATCCCACCTAATAAGTCCAATAAAAAGAACATTTGTCATTAAGTTATTTTGACTAAATAATACTAATAAAAATTATTTCCTGCTTTGCTGTATCAGCTAGCTAATCAACTCCTTTAGGAGGAGCTTTTGCTACAGGCAGGTTATTGCATTCAACTCTGTTCATTTCAAATCTTCCTCTGAAACATCTAATACTGGATACACTATGAGGTACAACAGAGCAAGGACTTCGTTCTGCAGGACTCTCGTGCCCTCAGTGTAGAATACAGCCATGTTATTATGGATACAGAGGGAAGACGGGACCTAAACTATGGTTTACAGTATCCCTGTAATACCAATGCACATATTTTTAAATGTTATTTTTGCCATTCTTCCCTGTTGAGAAAGAGAAGTAAAGGTGAGTTCTTCGTTCTGATCATTACAGTTTGTCAAAATGACCTTGGTCGTTGCCTGAAGGCTTTGCAATGCTGATGGAATGCTCCTGCAACAGCAGCAAGATATCTAAATTTGATGTTTCTAGCTCCTTTCATATCGCCTTTCTTCTTGAGGGTATCTTTTTCCAACATGACAGTGTTTGCATGGCTCAGATGAGCCCTGTTGCTAAGAAACAAGTCCCAACTGTGCCTTTAAAACTCTGCCTTTAAACATACAACTCAAGGAAATGTTTTTCTTTTCATTACACTGTATTGTGTGTTTTTATTAAGATTTCTTTTAACACTGATCTGACTCTTGGGGTTACATTTCTGTCACAACCTTCTGGGATAGGACCCATTCTTTTTCCATTGTCTGTACAGCGCCACGGTCACCTACATAGCTGTATAAATATTTTAAGATAGTACATTTTAAGGTCACAGTAAGGCCCCATTTTGCACACAACTGTGGTGTAAACAAGAATACAGTGGAACCTACTTACTGCAAGTATCTGTTAATACTAAACTATAAAGCACAGTACAAATCAGTGTTCTTTCAAATGACAACTCTAGGGTGCATCTGTGCTTGCTTGGCTTTGGGTTTTGATTTTTTTGCCATGTACTAACTAAAACATGCTGAAGTCCCCCTCGTGTGTACAAGATAGTGTGTAGCTTTCACAGGCATAAAGCAGATCATAGGATCACGTGAGGGAGTAACCAGCACATCCGAACTACAAACTGCCTTGTCCCTCCTACATATTTATTGCGTTTTCACTAACGCATGGTACACCATGGCAAGACCTTGCTTCCTGACGAACACAAAGTCCGAGAGTGATAGGGGTAGTTCATTAAAAACAGTTTCCTTGGAAGAGATTAATGGAAACTGAAGTACGGCTGCGGGATTTGAGGCACTGAATTGCAGGAAGTCCATGTAGATCCTTTTGCCAGTTCTGCCACCAACTTCCTGGACAATCTTCAGCAGGTTATTTCCTCTGACTTCTCCATTCAGACTGTAAGCAGTCTAAGTGTGTGACATAACTCTTTCTTCATAGTTCTGTATCATAACAGGACTTGAGTGTAGTCTGCACTTCACAGTGCTACAGAAATAATAATGCGGTAAACCCCTGCTTGACTACCTACTCAGCGCTTCTCGTACCAGTAAATAGTGGACTTCTCGGGAAAGACTTAAATCACAGTCACTAGAATAAGGTCTCATGTCATTTAGGCATCATCCCTTTTACAAAATATACTAAAGAACATTTACTAGTATATGATGAAGTGTCATAAATATTTAAAACAAAACCATGTTTGTAAGGGAGAAAGCAGATTAAGTTTTGTGATGCAACAGCCTCAGATTTTTAGCTTTGGTTGCTGGCTAATTTGGGAAATACAGTTCTCGATGGGTGTCCTACCTAGTACTGCAATTTAGGAAGTATCTTCTCTGGTTTTAAGTGCAATGTAAGAGCTCAGTTCTGCACCTCTTTACAGTGAGTAATACTTACTCATAGGAGCAACCTCAAGGGGCCAGCTCAACGTTACAAGAAGAAGCAAAAATGGTGAGCAGAGGTGAAGCAAACTGGTTCTAGTGGCTCAACACCACATTGATTTGCATGTTGTGGATTCTCAGTTCTGACAAGTGAGTTTAGCTTGAAATGGGAACATTTTGTACCTGTTTTGCACTGGTTCAAATGACTGTTGCTCCAAACAATGTGACCTGGAGTCCATAGAGCAACTAGAAAAGGGACATCCTCTCTGTCCAGTTCTGCCTTGGCACACAGAGCGTTAATGAACTTTCATGAGTTCTGAAAGAACATCTAATGGATTGAAAGCACTGATGTGAGAGCAGAACATATACACACATGGGCCAGATTTTCAATTGCACCATGTATACCATATTTTAGCTAATACACAGAAGAAAACTCTTTTATTCCTTGTGTCGATAATACTAAGGGTGAACTGTTACCATTTATTCATCACAGCTTCAGTAAAAGAAGGATTCACTGTGTAATTGCTGAGCAAGAGTGGTTCCCGGGAACTAATGCTCGGTCTAAATTCCATTCCTGGCTCCAGCACAGGTTTCTTCTAAGTATCAGCTGCACGCAGCACAAGGAGACAGATCCTACTTTTAACTATGCTACCTTGAATCTACCATCCAAAGTGGGAATACTGAGGCTTAACTCTGATGGAAATGAGGATTTGCATGTTGGCACCCTTGTGTGTAAGGAGTTATTTGGATCAAGATGGGTTGGTGACACGGAATGGCTGATGGCTGGACACAGAGTCCTCCCTATTCTTCTGTCCACACTCATGGCTTGGTTCAAGCTCTGCCTTGCACTTGTGCAGCTATCTACACCTCTGCAGCATGGGTGTAAAAGAATACTAGCCTTCTGTGGCAGTATACGATGCAAGGGGCTAGCTCTCAAGGCACAAAAATCAGGTCACCATGTACAGCTGACCAATGTAAATAAGACGAAAGTTAGATCACCTCAGGGAGTCAGCTTCAAAGGAGTGCCAGGAGAATCCATTTCAATGTTGTTTTTGTGGGATGTGTGGGAGGAGCAAAGGACTGAGTGAAATAAGCACTCGGGTGCAAGTCAATGTATAAAATTACCTTCTGGCTTTTAAAAGAGAAAACGAGAGCATTTTTGTACTCACAATTGCCAATGATTGTAGTTCCTGTGCTCTGTTCTCTCTTCTACATGAGACAAGGAACCATCTCACCAGCTCTCTGTAGCCACAATGACATTTCAGTAGGAGGAAAAAAAATCTCGTGATGCTGAGTCTAAGATACTGGTTTTTAAAAAATACAGTATTTGTTTTCTAAAACCTCTGCTAAGCCTTCTCTGGTATTGATCAGTTTGTCAGGTGCAGAGCTAAAGAACAGAGACACAGAGCAAAAAACATTGTCATCCTTGCAATACAGACAGGAAGATTTGGCAATGCTTTCACGATTAAATAGATCAAGAGAGGTAATTTAATGGCCCAATCCAGAGAATCCACACTAAGTAAGTTCTCTAACTACATCAAAACCAACGTACCTACTCTTTCAACAGATTACTCGATAACCAGTCTGGTGCAAATGAGTTCAGAAACAGGTCTGATTCGTTGCAATAATTTCACAAAGACAGAAGGAAGGTATGGGGAACCATGCCAATCCCACAGCTAGAAAGGGATTGTCCTCTGGCTACACCTCACAAATGTCTCGATTTGTGACCAGTCCTTTCTCACAGTCCTAAATCCTTTGTGAACCCCTCCCACTAGGACAGAAACTCCAGAGTGGGTTGCAGGGCAATGGGAGTTGTATGTCCTTACAGCTGCCTTGTGTATGTAGACCCAAGGAGATCCAGCCATCCTTTTAGCTAGAATTTAGTCTTCAGATTCTTGGAACCAATTTTCCGTGGAAAGGAAACTTAAAGCTTCCTGACTCCAAAACAGTGTTTGCAAGAAGACATGGCAAAAAAAAAAATCTTCATTTACAGGGAATAGAAATACATAAACCTTGATCCAAGAGTTTATTTTATCTTACTACAAAGAACCTAGTCCTGACCACTGTCAGTGAAAGAGGTCTGACTATATGGGCCTCTCCGCATGGTGATTTCTATGGTGTCAAGTTGCCATCTCCTTTCCCCAACACAGCATAGCAAATACAATGTTGGATCTTCACACACAAAAAAATCATGTTTATGGAAATCAAATTGTCATGGCAACAGAAAAGGTCTTGCAAGTATTTTAAAAATAGCAAATTAACAAAACTTATTTATGAAATCTAAGATCCATTCTTTTATGAAGGCACTTAAAAACCAGATACAACAAATGGTTTTCTACCTACATAAGGAAGAAATCATTTAAACCCAAGATCTCATGTCACCATATTGGCATATGTAATAGATATATGCATACAAATAAATACATATTTTAAACTTAAAATAACAAAATTGTTTCAGCTGGACAGTGTGATACTAATCTGATCATTGGGCTTGTTTTATTTCAGGTAAAATATTTTCATAGAAATATTATGATTCGTACTTTGTAAAGTGACTCAACTTTTTAACATAGTAAACTTCTAACAATGGCTCAGTATAATTCAGTTTATTAATCTCCATTAAAACCTCAGTTCTTCAAGGGCTTATAACACGTAGCTAAAAATGTACAAACACTTTTTTAAAACAACATTCTTATTTGGTTCAATTGAAATTTTTTCCAACACAATCTCAGTATTAATTTGACCATTTAGCCTTTGTGTTCTTTACAAACTTGCTTGTGTTATAACTGAACCAAAATGATTATCCACAAACTCGGAGCATTTCTAAGTTTTGTGTGGATATTCATCAATGTTTGTGGCAAGCTGAGAGCTCAGCCTAGATAAATGACAAGCTGGTGAGATGCTGGATAATTATCTGTGATACGTTTAAATTCATATTCCCAAAGATGGCAGCCTTAGTCCCCTGCGCAGTCCTTGTGTAAGCATTATTACTGAAGTTAGAAATGCAGTACAGGTCGAACCCCTGCAGTGAACGTGATTATGTTCCCAAGAGTTCCTCTATTGATCGTATTCCATCGTATTCACTCTTCCTCTAGCAAGATTTGACCATGATCCACTCTGGGCATATCCTTTGGGTATGCTTATACTGGAACTTTTAATTAAAGTTAGTGTATTACCAATCAGCTTTCATCAACCATCTCATTTACATTTACTAGTCTGGATATTTCACGATGATATGCTCAAAGACATGAGTGTCCATGGTTTTGTCTAGTCTGGCAGAGTTGTGAATTAGTTAGCAATATCTCTACTTTTTTAATTCAAAAGCTCTGTATAACATTGCCATCCTTCAGTACTGAAAAATCATGAATCAGGTTCTCCAAAACTGAAGATTTAAAAAAAATGTAATTCATTCTTTCTCCCCGCCATCACCCCCCTTTTTATTTTTGAGACAGGATCATATCTTCAAATCCTGCTCCAAAGCCATTAGTTACATTTTTTTCTTTTCGTGAAAGCAGAGATTCTCATCTAATCAAGAGCCTCAGGGGACAGGGTTCTAAGGAAACACCAAATATTGTGAGAGTCAGGATTGCATTGCTAGGCCTTTTGAGGGGCTGTCAAGTAGTTAGAGAGAAATTGTTTGGCCTGTAACTCCCTTGGAATGGAAAAACTGAGCTTTGAACTGCCTTTATAATAAGGACTACATTGCTGGAGGAAGGAGGGTGAAAGCAGCTTATAAGTGGTAAGATGGAGAGAAAACAATCTGTGGAAATGAGTATTTTAAATACTCAAGTTCCATCTACTTATTTTTTCCTTGATTCCACACACAATGAAACCTAGGAAATTTATCAGAAATCAAGAAGTGAAATATAACTAGGTAGAATGGCACGTGATTTTTCTGAAGCTCTTGCAGTATTTTCATTTTGGGGCTCCTAGTTAACATAAACGCTCAAAAACCCTGGGAAGAGTGTGAAAAGGAAGAGGGATTAACTCCTTCACTTAATGAAAAAGCTCCCAATCTTCAGCAGAACCAGGGAAACCCAGCTTTCACGTTCCTGGAATCTCTAAAGCAAGCTCGGTCAACACAAACTTTTCTTTCTCATGTGACACTGGGCCCATGCTGATGTCATGTCCTGGGTCTGACTTCTGTTCAGTGATGTCTAAGGTTGCTGTGTGATGCTGGCTCCGGCTCTCTGCTTCCTTACCGCTGCCACACCAGCTTCCTTACATGTGCATCACAGCACAACTGCTCCAGTTCACGGACCAGTATCTGAAAGGCAAATGAGCTCTAACTGCAGTTTCAAATAAGATGTTGGACTGTGACCTGGAGTAGCTGCAGCACAGGTGGGCATTCCCTTCTGTTTCTTTTGCTGCTGGAGCAGTAACCGCCAGCAGAAGTTGTGTAAGGCACAGATAATGTTTTTAATTGCCAGTAAGGTTTGCCAGATGTCAGAACCTTTATACTAGCAAAATCCCAACTACTGGACATAGGTACAACACTCTAAACTGGTTTACCTTCTTCCAGATATGGGCTGGAAGGCACGTCCTATAAGGAGTGGCTGAGGACTCTGGGTTTGTCTAGTTTGGAGAAAAGGAGGCTGAGGGGCGACCTCGTTGCTCTCTACAGCTTCCCGAGGAGGGGAAGTGGAGAGGGAGGTGCTGATCTCTTCTCCCTGGTATCCAGTGAAAGGGCGTGTGGGAATGGTTCAAAGCTGCGCCAGGGGAGGTTCAGACTGGACATTAGGAAACACTTCTTTACAGAGGGGGTATCAAACACTGGAACAGGCTTCCTAGAGAGGTGGTCGATGCCCCAAGCCTGTCAGTGTTTAAGAGGCATTTGGACAATGCCCTTAACAACATGCTTTAGCTTTTGGTCAGCCCCAAACTGGTCAGGCAGTTGGACTAGATAATCATTGTAGGTCCTTTACAACTGCAATACTCTGTTCTATCTTTATTGACCAGTGCTACAACCAAGTCCATATACATCCACTGTAGTGCTGCAACTGTGTAACTTTAAAGTTGTAAAGCTCTTAAATGAAGACAAGTCCAAAGACAGAAGAAAGAATGTTATATGTCAGATTGACTTTATATCTCATAGAAAATTAGAAGAAAGCTCTTTTCCTTTTCTCCTTCCCAGGTTACCTCTGAATGAAAGTTTTCATAAATCCACTGCAAACTCCAGGCTCTTTTACAAACTTATGGACTATTTTAGAATCCCATTACCATCCAATCACTTGTTTCTCTGCAAAATTCAAAATTGTATACAGATTCTAAAATTCACCTTTCTGCTTTATGCCAGCTGCTGCCACCTACGGGTGTGTTTGTGTACAGGGTGCTGCATGCGATTTGATGGGTAAGAAAGAGCCTGAGGAACCTAGTTTCTGCTTCCCGCTCCTCCCTTGACTATCCTGAACAGCTCCACCAACTCTCAATACTCTTTTCATGGTGGAACAGAGACAAAATGGCAGTGAACTGCTGCAGGCAATGGTGCTTTATCAGAGTTTGTAAATCTCTCTGACACCCACTTTTTCAGAGCAGGTGAAAAAATCACCTCCATCCTGCAATCCAGACTAGCCAAAATTCACCAGTCAAAAGCACTCTCCTCATCCAAGTTACTTCCATCTTCAAATCCTTTCACTCCTTTCCTCTCTTGCTGCAAGAAGTTCCAGTTCTTTGGCCTTCTCACCAAATGTCTGCGAATGTACTTTTCTCCTTCTGGGCTTGATTCTCTGTTTTTCTCCACGTCACACCCTTCGTCTGGAACAGCTTTCCAGACTCCTTAAAATTCAGTTGGTTTACTTGGCCATTTAGCAGCTCTTCTCTGCTGTCTGCTCCTACCTTCACTCTTAATCTTCAAGTACATCTGTCCAAACTGCATTAAATAACAAACGAGACTGCAAGATGCTGAGCAAACCCTGTCTCCTTAGGTGTTCGTTAAGTAATGAATACCTCCACAGAACTGCTTCAACGACAGCAGTGAACAAAAACGTCACTGGCCATTTCTTTTGTCTTCTGTTTTGATGGAAACAGAAGGCATGAGGGAGGGGAGAGAAACTTGTTTGCATTTAAGTTGGTCTGGCACTGACAGCAATTCGAAAGCAGCAGCGCTAGGTTAGTGCACAGCTTGACAGTGAAATGAACCAAAAAGTTGTTATAAACACAAGTAGAGCTCAACAGCTGACTCTTACCAGCTACAAGGAGTGAAGAGCAAAAACTGACCAAAGGACATAAACAGTACTAAGTACTTGGACTGTGACAGAGACTGTAGGCAAGAACAAGGCGTTGCTGTGCTTTTGCTGCGTATGCCCATAACTGCGTTTGTAAAGCAAGGGAGGCCGTGGGAGGATGGTGAGTAAGGTGGCACGTACATATGTGACCATTATGGCTAAGCGGATAAACTCAAGAAAGGGATCCAGTGTAAAATACAGTAAAGGGAGGAAGAAGAAGAAGATGTTAAGTATTCAGGCAAGTATGGGCTAATAAAATACAGCCACAAAGCAGAAAGCAGCTTTCTTCCTAAAATACAGCAGGTTGTGCCATGGGACACTGGATTAAAACTAAGGGGCCATGCTAAATCCCTCAGCAGAGATAAAACCCTGTTGTTTTTTCACTGATCAGATACATAGGCTGGCGTTGTCTCAACCGAGGAGCTACAAACTTGAAATAATTTGGCATTTATTCTGATCACAAATTATCTGCAAATCAGTTTTGAGTTTTCCAAGCTTGTTTGTCATTCTAGATGGTCCAGACACTTCATGGCACAAAAATATTCCAGACTACCCTGTGCTGGCAAGATCGTTGAGTGACTGTTCAATATGATCAGCCAAGTAAGTTATATAAGACACTTCTCTCTCTCACTTAAATGTTGTTTTTTTTTTTTTTAAAAAAAGGAGGAAATCAATAGCCTTCTCCATACTGACAAGAACAGGACCTACAGGAGTAGAAACCGTTTTTTTTTTTTTTTTTAAAAAAAAGGAGAAAATCAATAGCCTTCTCCATACTGACAAGAACAGGACCTACAGGAGTAGAAACCTGCAGATTCAGTTGTTCTTATGCCCAACTTTACCTCACCATGAGGAATATCTACAGCACAGCTGATACCGCTGATACCACTGCTACCAGCAATGGAGCAGTAACCTGGACACACACATTTTATCACAGGTCTCCTTTCCCACCTTGTGCAAGTAGATGAAGAAATTACCATAAAGAACTTCTTGATCTTTTCAGTGCAAAAATACAAAACCCAACAGCGTGAAGTGTACTGACAAGAGGTTTGCTTTGTTTAATTATGCTCTCATGAACAAATAGCTCGTTTCTGCAGGCTACTAGTGGTCTATACATCACAGGCTGAAAGGCAACATTAGCTAAAGAATTCCGGCAGTGAAGTTCACAAACACAAATTCATACAAACACTTTGAAAAACCTTTGTTTTCCACAAACGAGCTTGTAAATCACCCAGATTCATTGATTTGCATGTCCATAGGAAAATAAATATGATTAAAAAGGATCATAAATGCCAAAGCAAGTTTGAGATTTTAATGCACAGATGTTTGAAAGCCCCAATTTCTTTTCTGCAATATTTGTCCTACTGTAGATAAGAAAATGTGTTTTTTTCCTTGAAATTCTTTGTTTCAATAATGAAGGTGATGGACGTTTGCTTGAGGCATCTATTTACCATTCCAACAACAAAAATAAAATGGGTATTGATAATTTTATGCAGATCTCATCCCTGCAACTTTCCTGAGTGTTGTGTTCTGTACTTCTATTCAGAAGCTCTCTCTTTGGAGAGCTCATTCTGCTGAAGACAGCCGTGGCTCCTAATGAGAGCCTTCTGCAGATGCTTGGCTTCTATAAATTGAGCATTAAAGCCGTATCTACATAGCTGAAGGTCTAGCCCTTGAACTCTATCAAGACTGAAGCAGAATAAACAGATGGCAGAAGACTCGTGATACGGAGCTGACACACCCAGGAACAGGAGAGCTGTACACCGCAGAAGAAGAAAGTTCAGAGGGCTGGGAATCATCCCTTCTTTCTCTAGCTGCCTGTGAGAGGCTGTCACTCATGATCTCCTCCACCGGCTATTTCATGGCTTACGGGTGGCTGCTCTCCTATCTTGCACTAACAATTTTATGCTACGTATTTCAATTACTCCCTGCATAAAAATAGTATACGTGTATAATTCAGGCTGTGATCCAAAAGTCCACCCCCTTCCTGACAGGAGGAATTAATCTTGGAGAATACCTCATACTTTCAGATAATTCCATTCACTTCTCACATTTCCCTCAAGTTCTCCCCCTTTGCTTCCCCCCCTCCCACACACGTGATGTTGAGGGAAGGAAAAACGGATAGGAAGGAGGGCAAGATTCCCATGTATCAGCTCAGGGAATGACAGGGAGCCAGATCTTCTCCCACGCTGACTGGCACACGGCAGCTCCAAGAGAACACAGTCTGCCAGCTAAAGGGCATGGCCAGCCCCTTCTCTCAGTTGCCATCTGCAGCACGTACCGGCTGGAGGTGCACACTGCTCAATCCTGCGGGAACTGAAAAAGAGAGGATACACCACCATTTATCTCTGCTGGTGTCATCATCTTCCATTCTCCAGAGCTCGTCACGGCATGATTTGGCCCCGAGGCCTCAGAGACTGCTCCAGAAGCCCTAAGCCAAACTAGAGGTTACAGTGTCTGTGGCGCAGGGTGCCTGTGGCAGAGCTGGAACGCTGGTAGCCAACGGCACGATGGCTTTTGCTACAGCACTCACGGAGAACACCAGCTCCCTCTTCTCCCTTTCATACTATCTGCTCCTTTTATGAACCTGAGCTAGGGACACCTTCGTTACAGCTCAACCCTGCAGCCCTGTCAGACACAGATGAGGAAGACCACATCGGACCACGGAAAATTCTGAACCACGACGTCTCCAAGTGGTTGTGTCTATCACAGTGAATGGAAGCAGCGTGTAATTTCAAGGCTGTTCTGCAAAACAGATTACATGTAGATGGGCTAATCAAGCTTTTTAAGGTTGTATTTGGTCTGAATTTTAAGTTTTGGCAAGGCAAAAGTTAACATATCCCCGGGGTATGAAAAATTTCCTATGAGTCTTTTGTAACATATATGCAAAGAGTAATTAAAACCCAGTTTACAACGCATCTTAAAACCTGCAGTTCTGGGTTACTACATAAACCCCTGAAAATTAACCAACTGAAAAAAATAAACTGACTATAAACAAAGAGAAAGTGTTACTTCTCCTGTCCAAATAGAGTACTACTGCAAAACATAAGTCGTATAAAGGAAAAACAAACTGGATGTTTAAAATTCTCAGATTTCACCCTCATAGATGACTTCCATAACATAGGAAAGATAATTTAACTAAAAAAAGTAGAGGCTTTCAGATGCTGAGAAACTCCCCGAGTATTTAGTAGCCTGCATTGGAGTGCAAGTTCTATTTGGATATCACTGGTTTGAGGTACTGGGCATTAACGAACACCTCAGATGCACCGGTCTCCAAGCAGTGGATCACTTGGTTTATTGGTGCTACCCATTTTCTTGTCTATTCCGGTGGCTTCTGACCCTTTATTGCAATTGCACCGCAGAGTCTACTCATGAATGACAACTATGTGCAAAACAGACAAAGAATGAACTCAGGGACTGAAAAATAGAGAACTTCCATTACCACATAAACACAGTCACACTCTGCACCTAAGCAGGCAAAATATACAGCAAGCCTGTGAAACATCATTTTAACATGTTATAAATCTGGACTACAGGAATTGATGGGAATTTTGCCATTTACTTCACTGGGAACAGGCTCAGATCCTAGATGTGAATACATCACACCACTGCAAATATTATTTATTTTACAAGTGTTGCTCAGTTCATTGAGATGGCTGAAGTGTGACAATGACACGAGATCTCTTTTTACCCTGACTATTCCTGCCAGTAGATTTGTGTTCCTCCTGTTTCCCTTTGTGTGTGGGCTATGTGATATACGACAGGATATGACTGAGATTGTAAATAGCTATATTCTAGTTGGGTATATTATCTCGGAGTATATTTTCTATCAAAACGCATAGGATATTAGCAGCTTCATTAAGAGAATGGTTCATTTATGTACGGACTAAGTGCTATGCTTTGCATACAGAGTTTGGGATGCATCTCCAAAACAATGCTTTTCGGCAGCCTGTGACAACGCCACATGAAAGGATTTAATTTGTAGTTTGTTTGTTTTGCTACTTTTGCAACAGACGATCAGGAGGAACAGTGGTATGGACAGACAGAAAGTGCCGCTGAAATCAGCTCATCAAATGGAAAACAAGGTTAAAAAAAAGATCTCCGCCTGTTAAAAAACAAAAATAGAATTAAAACCATTTGGGGTTGGTCCAGCCAGTTGGTGACAACACAACCAACATGGCCGCAAAGTCCAGATTCAACTCTCAAGCTTTCAAGCCAGCAGGGACTGGGAGCCCTATACACCTGCCTTTAGAAAGGAAGCGCTATCTGCTGTCATTCCTTACTGACCCCTTCTGCATGAGGGAAGGCACAACGCTGGCTACCTCCAGCAGCCCCGCAGCAGCAAGCAGCCAGAGAAGAGCTCTGGGCAGATAACACCTCAAGCCAATTCTGGCATGAGGACGGCTTATGGGGATCTACCCTCCTAGGATGATGGAAGAACACTGAGGGTTTTCTAGCGTGCTGTGAAAAACAGCACACTATGAAGTATAAGATCGTTCAAATGAGGAAAAGGGTATGGTAAGTCAGTTTTTTTTCTTGTATGTCTACAGTGAAGATGTAGTGTCTTCAACGCAAATGGAAAACTACATTCACTTTGAAAGCTCAGGCTTTGAACACCTCTCTCTGAAGATGGTGGGAAATTAAGTGCTAAATAACAATAACCTAAAACCCCATGAAAGCACTCAACTGGAGAGCTTCTGTTTGATTCATCACTCCAGGTTCTTCAGGTGGCTGCACACAAGGGCTGTGAAAACAACACACCTGAGCATGCAGCGCTACATCTGGAAGCACGTATACCAATGCCATTTTTCCACAGGAAAATTCTGAGGTATTTCAAAAGGTGGAAGTTTTCCTCTGGAATACATCCGTAGGTTCAGAGCAAACACACTGGAACAGCAGTGGCTTGTGCATATTGCACACAGTATATCACTCAGACTTAGGTAATACTTTAATCAGAAGAAGTTTAAGAATTTCAGATTCATTAAAGAATTAAGCCACCTGAAACACATAAAGCAGTTAAGGGCAGGACAGTAGCTCTTTAAAAGCAGGGCAAGCTAGGAGACACTACCATACCATAAGGAAGGCTTCTGCGGTAGCCACAGTAGCAGAAATGGTGGCCAGGAATGGACTATGAGAGACTCAAGGTATGTTTTTTGTTTTGCTTGGGTTTTTTTAAATGTGATTGTTTTGCTTGCAGCTAGAATACTTGTATTTGGCCTTGGGTTCCAGGTACCTTTATAGTGCTCAAACTCTAGGCTCCAGTTGCAGTAAGCAAGTGTTTCCTAATTAAAAAGGAGGAAAGGGAAATACAGGAGGAATTGCAGCCACAGCTTAGGGATGCATTACCCGAGTCACTCGCTAGGGACTTTGTATCCAGAAACAGTGAATCCCCACCGCTTCTCTGGACATCAGTTCCTTAGAGTAGCGGTACAAGACCAACATTTTTCAGGGCACTCCTTAGAGAACTCGGCAAGATGGGCTCTGAAAGCTCGCCTTTGCTGGCAAGTGACGTGGTCACTGCGTCTTGGTCCTCTGGCTAAAATTACAGTCCGTAAGAGCCCTGACAGCTGAAGCCCTTCCCCTAAACCACAGGATTCCCAGCGTCGGGTCGTGTCCCGCCCGAAGAGAGCGGCAGGGTCGGAAAGCGCGGGGATGCTCAGCGCCCGAGGCCGGAGACCGGCCTCTGCCTCGCTGAGTCACACAGCGAAGCCCCGCCGGGCGCGCAGGGGTGACGGACGGGCGGGCGCCCCTCGCCCCGGGCACCGGTCCC
>NW_008796042.1:271098-289536 GCF_000699145.1 Aptenodytes forsteri | reverse complement strand
CCTGCGGCTGGTCACCAGCGGCGTGGGTTAGACATGCCCCCGCGCGCCTCGGGCGGTTTGAGCCAACGGCCGCGCTGCCTCCCCCCACCGCCTCGCACCCCTTCTGTCAGGGCTGCCTGCGTGCCCGGCCCCTCACACAGCCCTCTCTCCGCCCCGGGCCCGCCGGCCTGCGCGCCCACACCGAATTTGGCCAACTCGTCCGAAATCGGCGGGGCGACGGTGGTAAGCGGCGGGGAAAGCCGGCTGGGCTGTATCCAGGCTGCCTGGCGGACCGCTCCCCCGAGCGCGGCTCCATCGCGGGCGCGTTGAGGCGTACACCCCTCGCCAGGCTGTTGCTCACCCAGACCCGCCTGGGAAGCGAGGAGAGGGCACGGAGCAGTTCAGTTTAATCTCTGGGAAGGGGAAATGCCGTTTCAGTACGAGAGCGTAGAAGCGGTGAAAAATAATGCCCTATGCGGTTTTAAAAATAGCTGCGCTCTGAAGGTGTAAGAAAAGGTGTAAATTAAACCCACACGTTTATTGTTTGAAAAACCCTGCTGTAAGGGGGAAGAGGAGGAAGAGGGAGGAGAACCATGAGAGTTAGAAGGAAGAGAAAAGAAAAATATACCCCTGAAAAGCTAATCGCAGTTTGGGACAGTGTGAAAATGTATCTTAATTCACATCAGTACCACTAGATGAAATACCCTTTTGTAGGGCTGGTAATTATTGTTCAGTACACAGTTTAATGGATGAAATGGTGATAGAACTTGAATGTGTCTGTAGTTAAAAATTATGACGAGGCTGGTCATTGCAGATAGGGTTCAGCAGAGAAAACAGGAAAAATATTAAAAGCGTTAATCCTGATATAAAGTGTAAGTGTGACACACATACAGGATTTTTGCATGAGAGAGAGGGTAGCTTGTGTCTTATTGTGTGTTTTGAAACTGTCTTTTTGCTGAGGAATTCCTGCTAGGAATTTAGACCCCAACAGAAAATCTTGAAGTATTTTATGTATGCCACTGGAATGCCACCTGGCAAACACATGATCCAACAGTTTAATCGATTTTGGTACAAATTAGTACAATGAAGTTAGCACAATGAAAAAGCTACGTAAACTAAATGACACAGATGCAGAATCCTGTTCCTAGATTATGTTGTTTTATTTTTCTAATAGCTGGGTTCTGAACCATAAAAACATAGACATCCCGTGTAAAATCTCTTCATTTTAACAATGGGTTTTCTTTGCTTATCTTCTGAGTGCCTTTCAGGAAAAAAAAAAAATCTTCTGACTTCTTTTTGATTAAACACTAAGTTTACACATGTTTCTGGAGCATATTAGCCAACCTGGCTTGCCTATTTCTTTTTATGGTGACATTTATTTCTATCAAAATAGTTCATGACAGCCTATTATATCCCCTAGACACAAAACTATTGGAGGGCTGCACCCTTCCCTTAGAAAGATCTGATGTAACTGACGTGAATTCTAACTTTCTCTGCTGGTTGATCAACCTACAGTCAGATGAGATACCTTTATGGTATGAATATTGACTAATTAGAGCCTGTACAAAGCAGAATCCACAGTTGGAACACTATCAATAACTTGCAGCGATAAAATTCTCTATAGACTCAACCAGATGACGAACTGATAAAGGTTCTGGAAATAGTGTGTGGGTGAGCCCGTATTACCTACACTAAGAGCGAGCAAAAGGCCATTGTGAGAATAGCCCAAATAAAAAATCGAAGACTAAGATTAATTAAAACAATATTTTGTCAGAAATACTTAATAACAGATTGTGCTTTTATGGAACATTTCCTTGAAAGATCTCAAAGCATTTGACAAATGTGAGTTAATTCATTTACTTCTTTAAGATTAGCTGGCAATATGTAAGGCTTACTCTACCCACTGTTAAAATGCAGCCGCTTCTAGCCTGAACTACATCATTAATTCTGCGCTGCCAGTGTTCATGGCAGTTCTCAGGCGCCTAAGGCAAAAGTTATGACTGACTCAGAGTATATTAAACACACCATCATGTAACAAGTTGTGATATTTCCAAGCTTCTCTAAACAAGTGAATTGGTGGCAACATTACTCTGCTGTGATTGTTCCATGCTCCTCAAGTGGTGCGTGATAATCATGCAAACCATCTCGTATTGAGCACCTGTGTGCTGCATGCTTTACCATTATTCAGGAGACAAGATTCTATGTGTTGGAGAGCTTAAGTGAGGAAAGACAGTCATTAACAAAAAAGTATGCTGGGACCTAGGTAACAAAAATGTGACCCAGGGCTGAATTTTTTTTTGAGGAAAATAAGGTTATAATTTATAAAAAGCAGTAATATTTGTGAGTATTAAGAATATGCAGATGTCTTCAGATTTGATCTTTGAAATATTCATTTCACTTCTCAGCATGAAAACAGCTCACAGAACCTATATACATAAAATTATTTGTCTGCAGTTGAGACAAAAAATGGTTAAAAACAAACAAAAAACCCAAACCAAACCTGAATTCAAAGTGGTGTTTCAGACTGCAGAACTCCCCTGGCACACCACTGTAGCACCAGTGTACTGACACACAGGACTGGGGACGCATCTTTCCCAAGCCTCTCCAAACTTCTTTCCACAGTAGTGCTGCAGTAGGCAAGCACTGTAAAACTGAAGACAAGCAGTGCAGCTGTGCCTCAAGGGCAGACACTTAGTAGTCTTAAGAAGTTGAGATACCTTAATCTCCTGGATGTCTGGTGAAAGAGTAGGCATTGTAGTTGGCCCAGGTGGCAACAAGACTGCAGGACCTCCTGCAGATGGGTGGGCCTTCCACACTGTTGTAACTCTTAAAACTAAAGAAGTCTGGCCTCTGACTTCCTCTAGTCTTGAAAAGAGTACCTACAGTTGCCAGGTCCTTGATAAGCAAGCATGAACAGAGGACCTGTTTGTGAAATAGCCTTGTCTCAGTGCTGTCAAGACTTAAGCTGGACCTTCTGATTCTGGTGGTGGTCTTGTTGTGAAGCCTTTGTGGTTAGTTATACTGTATGTGGATGTTGCTGTGGGAAGTATATGCTGCAGCTTTGCTGGGTACCCTGAGAGTTTTATATGAGTTAGGCCTGGAGGAGTCCAACATGTGGCTCATGGCCACCAAATTCCCAGTCAGAGGAGGCTAATCTCCTAGCTGAGAGCAGGAGAAGGCATTTATGGTACGGTCACTAGCTGACTTTCAAGGAGCTGTGACATGAGATTTTATAATGGGAGATTTTCCCTTTGTTGGGTTTCCACAGTGGATAAACAAGCTGTATTTCAAACATTTTGCAGGTATGGGCATTTTTAGTTATACACTAAAGGGTAAGTGAAGCGATGTGAGGCCAAAGGGAACTTCAAGATCAGCCGGTTGTATGAATTTGCCCTGCTGTTCGTTCTTCTTTCCCTGCTTGTACCAGTATTTAAGTTGTTCTTATGCAGTCAGTGGAGAATTAGAGATCCTGCAAAATGAGAGGATGGTGCTTCTCTGTTACAGTGTTCTGAGGACTGGGCATACACCACAGTTTGGCTCTGACTTTGGAAAGGGAGAAAAACTGCAAATTGAATACCAGTGGGATACCTACAGTAACCAGGGGTCCATCTCATTGAAATACACCCCACTCCTGAGCTTGGATCCTTTCCAAAGCAGTCTTCTGAAGTATCATACAAGCATGTTATGAGAGATACAAAAATAGACCTAAACACAAATCAAATTAGAAGTGTTATTAACAAAGACAATAAGGAGCCAAGCAGAGCTACTGCTCACTAACAATCCCCTGGGGGCAGGAGGAGCCCTGCAGTCTGCACTCCAGTACACCACTGTAAATCTAGCATTGCTCTATGTATTGTGACCAACAGCAGAGTTTGGTTCAAGGAGTCCAGCTTTCTTCTAACAGAAAAGATCAATTAATTCCATTCATGTGCAGGAGATTAGAGTTACTGGATCACAGATGTGCCAGTGCCATTAACAAATCCATTGTTACCAGCTGAAATTGGGGCTGGGGAGCTCTGTTTCTTCAGAGACAAACGTACCTCTGTGCAGAAAAATGGTTTATTCATTAAGTACTTTGTGGCCCATGTAGACTCTGTTCCGATGGGACTGTCACAGCACTGAGACCTCATAAATTGTTTCCATCTGACAGATGTCAGGCAGTCACATGAGTCTGGGTTTGACTCAGTGGGCTCTTCCTGGTGCAAGTGAGAGGTACACTTATGCTGACATAGTACATGGGTATATCCTGCACACACAAGACTCCAGAGTAGTTTTGTTACAGACTTCAGAGAGACATAAAAAAAAAAAGTTGAAATGGATTCTTTGTGCCCAATCTGGTAGAAATCCTGCACCAATTCCAGTGGGAGCAATAGTAGCCTCATATTTATTAATTCATCTTCTGTTACATAAGTTTGTAAAAATAACAGGAAATCTTATTCTTCCATAAATTTCTATTAGCCTAAGACTTTTAATGGTGGCATTTGCAGCTGTGTCCTGCTATGTCTTGAAAGTATGTGATGCTACCAAGATCACCAAGAAATGCTTTGGACTCCAGCGCAAATCTGTTCCTCTGGCTCCTGCCTTCCTTTCCAGGCTTCAGTTAAAGCATCCCTTCATCCTTACAGCCTGTGTGCAACCAATTGCAGTCATTTCTAGGAAGCGTGAGGATCTCATCACTGACAGTCCTCATGTTTTCATGCGTGTAGCTGTTTCCTTTCTTCCCAGCTCATAGTGTTCATGCAGTCATTCTTCCTCCAAACAGCTTTGGACTGTTATACATCGACCCCATATGTCTGTGCCAGGCTCTGTGACATCCCCTAACCTTGCCCAATTTGAACTGTATAGCTTGGAGAGAGAAAATCCACAGTAAGTAAATCCTCCCAATATAGAAACTGGGAAAAGATACTCAGGAAAATCTGTCCCTATCATAACAATGACAAGATAGGTGAGGAAAGAGGACAGGCACTAGAGAAATGTAGTAGGCATACTGGGGCAGCCCAAAGCAATTCTGCAAGTACAAACTCCCCCCCCCCCCCCCATACAAACCCCCCCCCCCCCCACACCCCATTCTGAGTCATGCATGCTTGCCCTGAAAGTAGAGCGGATACCCCAGTCACAATGGCTGCAACTCCCTGTGTAAGGAGCCCAAACAAAATGCCATCCGTTAAATATGCAATGATACTGAAAGGCACATGGTTCTTCTCTGCTGTGTTTCACTTTTGAAGTCCAGTGCCAGCCATGAGTGCTTCTCCTGCATAAGCACTCCAGACTTGTCTAGCACTGTCTTAGAAGCAGTGCCTTCTATGCCTTCTAGAAGCACGTTAAACGTCAGTTGTCTTGGAGTTTGAGAAGAGAGGTGACCTTAAGCTAGAGCAGATAGCTCAGGGTTTGTTCTTTAAATAATCTAGTCTCAGTCTTCCCATGTTCCAGGTTTTCCAAGAAATGTGAGAGATGAATGGAAATCTGGAGCTCAATCCCTTGATGATTGCATCCCAGCTTTATGTTTGGGTGTCTCTTTAGTTCAGTTGCTTGTTGCTGTCTTAGACTAGTATGGCTTAGGCTTATTGTCAGTCTGCATCTGTCTAAATGATTTGGCAGCACCTCTAGCACGATCTCGAAAGGTTCAGAGATTCATTCTAGAATTTACCTGTGACTGTTACAAGTTAACAAAGCTATTAACCTGCAATAGGTCAGACACCTGCATCATGTAAGATAAAGAAAGCAACCTGACTAGAATCAGTTTCTACTCTACTTGTCCACTAACACCGACTGCTTGTCAAATGGAAGTCCTTTGCTCTGAATTGTATCCTGTTGATAATTCTCTGCCACTGAAATAATGTTCTTTGTCTTTTCTTCCCTGTCATGAAGTCTTTTGGTGGGAATGGACCTGAATGACAAAATTTAGAGGCAGATCTTAATTCACCTCCAAACATCCCCCAAAATCTGTAGGAAAGGAGTGACTTGGTTTGGTCCTTGCTCTATTAAGTTCATACTATCTGTATTTTTTTCTCATTTCTTTTCTGTCATTGAAACAAACGTACTTATGGAAAACATCAGGAAGGCTATAGATTTCTAGCAGCTGCCAGAGTCACATGTGGTGATCTTGTGGCACTGGCCATTTGTTTTGCCACTGATTATTTTTTTAACAGTCTTGAATGTCTCTATCCCCATTTGAGCTTATGGAGATTCTCTTTAAATGTTGAAAAGTTCCTTTTTCTTTCTCTTAATGTAACCTCATTTCCCACTTCTACGGCCCCTTTCTCAGGGAAACTTTTTACCTTGCAACGTAGCATAGACCACTTTGTTATTCATCTAGCATTCCTGGGCACTTTCATCATGTTCTTTGATTTAAGCAGTCTTCTCTTCTCCAGCATGAACTAATTATTGATCACAAGTGTTATGATGCTCCTGGGCATTCACTTTTTGTAAGTGTGGGCAGGATTTCTAGGAGTTAACTCTTGTGATATTTAGTTTCCTGGATTATTCAGTCCTCTTGCATCATGGTTCAGTAAATCGGTTACTGTGCTTGGAAATGCCAAGGCTTGCTGGTTTTAACTGTGTTTTCCAGGCCCATTCCTACACATCACAAATAGTCACCTTTTTTCCCCTCTTTCACACTGGTCACAATCTCCTTGCCCAACCAGTCCCAATGTCTCCACATGATGATCCATTTTTCTCTTTCTGCCTTGTCTCATAGCTTCCAGTACCAGCCTTACTCAAACACTGCCAGGTTCTTGCTGTCTGCCAAGATGAGACCCTGTTCCTTCTCCCCTTCAAGAACTTTTATCCTCCTTGCAGTGTGATAGTTTGCAGAAGGAGGACACAGAACAGACAGGCACAATTTTGTCACTTCTTTTGCCATATTCTGGTCCATCTACAGCAGTCCAGAACTGCCACAAGTCTGGTCCATCGCATTTAAGACACTTCACCCAAAACAATCCAGTTTGCCTAACATAGCCATGTTCCCTATTGCAGTCGGTGGAGAGGCAGATCCTCAGATCTTCCAGGAATGAAGATCCTGAGCATCTATTTCTCTGGTTAAGCCTGGGAGGAACCAATAGGAAATATTAAGTATCTTCATCCATTTGGCATCGTTTCTGCTTCTCCCCTTTTTGGAGGACAAACACTTAATGGTTTAGTACACTTTGTGCAAAGTAGAACCGAGTATCTGTGTGTTTGATTTCCTGGGTGAGTATATTCTGCCAGAGACTCTTACTTAAAATCTGAACACTGTTACCACCACGTAAGATGAAATTTGTCATACTCTGATCATGGCTTCTCTGAGGGACCTAGGCAGAGTTCAGAAGCCTAAAATAAACCACAGCAGAACTGCAGGTGGGAGAGCTATACCAGTCTCCGTAGAGGAACATTAATGAGCAGCAACAGGCAACTAAAATTATGTAATAAGGAAATATTCTGTCCGTGTAGTGAAGCACCTCAAAACTTAGGTACCTAAAAGATTAAGCAATCCTGAAAGGTAAGCAGGAATGGATTACTGTGCGGATCTTAGTGGGTTTAGGGTATCTGAGTTACAACTTAAAGCAATGTTTGGACAGACCAGATTCCCTTCTTTGTATACTTGGATTGACCCCGCCAAGGTCATTATTCTTGGATGTGTTTTCTAGTATGAGTGTGAGATGAGACAGGAACCTTTTGTGTACAGACTGTTTCTCTCAGATTATGTCTGAGAGAGTCAAATTATGATCTGTGACTTGAGAACACCACCAGTCTATCAGGTAAACTACTGCAAAGCCATCATGCTCTGCCTTAAATGAAATTACTCCTCAGATCATATTTCTTGCCACTTATATAATACTTTTTATTTCTCAATAAAAGCTGGTTCATACAGTATTAAATGTTATGTATTGTAAGACAGCCTTTTCAGAAAGCTGTGCAAATTATGATCTGTGACTTGAGAACACCACCAGTCTATCAGGTAAACTACTGCAAAGCCATCATGCTCTGCCTTAAATGAAATTACTCCTCAGATCATATTTCTTGCCACTTATATAATACTTTTTATTTCTCAATAAAAGCTGGTTCATACAGTATTAAATGTTATGTATTGTAAGACAGCCTTTTCAGAAAGCTGTGAAATAGAAAAACATATGCTTTTTGAGATTTGCTTGAATTGTGATGCTGACAGAGGCTGACTTGCCAGCATACATAAATTTTTCCTGGAGAAGACTTGAGAACACCACCAGTCTATCAGGTAAACTACTGCAAAGCCATCATGCTCTGCCTTAAATGAAATTACTCCTCAGATCATATTTCTTGCCACTTATATAATACTTTTTATTTCTCAATAAAAGCTGGTTCATACAGTATTAAATGTTATGTATTGTAAGACAGCCTTTTCAGAAAGCTGTGAAATAGAAAAACATATGCTGCTCCCCTTTTGAGATTTGCTTGAATTGTGATGCTGACAGAGGCTGACTTGCCAGCATACATAAATTTTGATCCTGGAGAAAGGTACCCATCTATTTGACAGCTGTGAGGAATGAAATCCTCTATTTACCAACACAAGAACAGTGGAAATGCATGCTTTTCTCATACTGTTCTACCCCTTATCTGGAGGGACCAATTTTAAAAATGAATTAGAAGTCCAAAAGTATGAGCTGTTCAGTCCTTGTTTCTCTGCTACAGTTGCCCATAGCTTTGTAGTTTCAGTTGGGTGGAAATCAGCAGCTGCTGTGACGTAGGTCACATCTGAACAGGTGTAAGCCATAAGCACTGCTGGTTAGCTCAGGGATTTCCAGTGGGATGGGGAGTTTTATGCATGGAGTATAAGAAGTTTTATATTCTCTTAAACATGGCTGCCTGGGCTCTGGTCCATGTTGAAGGCTTTTGTCCAACACTTTGTGGGACAGCAGTAGGTCTCTGGTCTGTTCCAAGGCGTAGATATCCTCACCAGCAGTTTAACAGTTTGAACCAGACTTGCTGAGAACAGATGAAGGGTTTTGCCTAAGGAATGCTTTCTCGAGATCACTGGTCAGCTGTGAAATGTAAGGATATCGGGATTTTTTTATTATATAACTCAGTGGACTTCAAGCTTTCCAGCAGGGATGGGACTCAGTGAGCAGTCATCCTGTGAGCTGTGGGGGAATCTCTTTGGTGTGTAAAAACCTATGTAGAACCTATGTCCTCTGCTGCCTGTCACTAGAAACTGGCCTGTTCACAAATGCTTCAGCAGGTCTTTTGTTATCTTCAAGAGGGAGAAGTTTTATCTATGCGCTGTCAAGTACTTACTGCAACATGAACTTTCTCTGATGCTGCGAAGTCTTTCTCTCTCCTATGAGCAAGTAGGGGACTTAATTTTGTGAGACTGTACTTACTCATTTTGTAAATACTACATTGACATGCAACAGAGCGCTACAAATTGTAGCAGTGTTCCATGGCTATTAGGAATTAAAATAGGAGAAAAATGGTATTTTTAAGCTTGTTCAGCAAAAGAAGAAATTGCAAAGCTTTACTTGAAGCATAATGCACCCAGCTAATGTTGGGAATGTAAAAGTGATTATTGTCATAATCAAGAAGGCAATAATGACAGAAGCTGCTTCTCGGGCAATGGGAGCTGATATTAGCAGCATGCAGAGGGACTGAATGTCCTGTTGTAAGTGGACTCAAGGAAGGACGTGTGGGGAGGGAGGCTGGTTCCTCATTTGTTTCAGCAATTCATCTAACTGCAGAAGAGTTCTTGTGCTATCAATGCACTATCAGTCTAAACCACTGCTTGGTAAGATATATTTGTTTTCTTCCTGAGATCCATCTACCTCTTTCCTATCTCTCCTGCTGGAGCTGGAAGATTGCTTTAAATTATTTCTTGGCATAGAAAAACACCTGCTTAAATTCCTTTTAATCTAGAACGCGGTTAATGTTGCATTTGCTGATCTCCTTGTGAATTATTCTCACTGACAGGAAGGGTATAGCTGGTACATTAATTTAGAGAGATGATTCAAGTGCAATGGGGACTAGGCAGGAAGTATTCTATAAGCCCTGAAAGGGGTGTTTACAGTAGAGATGATTACGTTTCTGGATTTCTCAGGCAAGGAGGGGTAGCAGGCAGATAAATTCTGGATGGAGGACTATGGCAAGCTCAGGGAAAGAAAACAGCATAGCTGCTTTTGGTTTTCAAAGGCTGAGGGAGAGAGGGCAGCCTGCAGTTTTCCACCCTTGAATAAAACTGCCTAATTTAATCTGAACTTTTTTTTTTTCAGTGAGATTGTAGTTGTCAGTGGCTCTCTCCATCCCAAAGTGATTTTTCTGTGCTAAGGGAGGCCTAGGGGTCTACACTGAGGAAACATGCACTGGGCTCTGTGTCACAAATAGCTGGCAAAAATCTCACTCCAGCATACGATTCTCCAGGGCTCTATAGGAATGCTGTCTGAGCCAGCTGGAATACTTATTAATGACATGGTTGTAGGGAACTGCCCAGTCATGTCACCAGAGACTGGGAGATTCAATCCCATGATCTCACCCTAAGCGTCCTAGTGCTTTATCTGCAAGACCAGTACACATCCAAAGTTTCTATTCTCTCTTATGAAACCCTTGCTCTAGTTACTTGAGAACCTTTGCCCCTGTGTGCTTACTTGTTGAACAGACTTCTATATTAGACTTTACTGCATTTAAAAGAGGATTTCTAATGTCCAATTAAACTGGAAAATCCATGCTCAACAGATTTGTTAAGTATGATTCTCCATCTAGTCATTATCATTAATGAAGTCATAACTTCCTGAGTGGTTCTTGCGTGTCCTTAATTAGCGCCTCCGTTCTGTATCTACCCCCTCACTGTGGAAGTCAAGCTGTGGGTTTCTTCCTGGTTCTTGGATCCCTCATAAACCTTAATATGCACTAGCACCTCTCCAGCCCACCAGGTACTTTTCTCCTGTGGTGTCTCTGGCTGTTTTTTAATGCTCTGTCCCAGAGACAGTGTCCGCATCCCTCTTACTCAACTGCAGCAGGTGCTGCCTTTTGAGATGGCCACCTTGCACGTAAAGGATTAAAATGTCTGCAACTGTGTGAAATTTTTCCCTGTGAGAAGCTGGATCCTCCTGAGTTTTACCTTCCTGTGGCACATTCAGCATGGCCTTTTACTGAGGCCAGGCAGGGCTTATTTCACTCAGTTGCCCATGTGAAACTGGCAGGGTGAAGCATGATGGACCTCACTCCTTTTATTCATATGCTGCTGTATTTTTTATTTATTTTTTTAGTTAATTGCTTGATTTTTCTGAGACAGATCCCATCTGGCCCTGATGTTGTGTCAGCCTTGTGACATTCTAAAAAATTTTATAACTATTTTTGGCATGATCTCAACTTCTGACGGTATTTCTGCTTTCTTCCCTAGAAAATGTATGGCTGTTCTTGGCATCTTCTCCACGTTCCCCATTCCTTATAAACATTGCGCAGAAAATTTGTTTTACCAGCGTCTGCTTCTTCTGTATAGAGTTTACCCTTCTACCCTTCTGAGGAGCTGTCCCCTCAAACATGCCATGTTCTCCAGCGCTCTGTAATTCTTCTTCATCATAGGAAGCATTTGTGCAATAGTTCTGTCGGTCGCCACTTGCGACTGACTGAGCTTTGCTCATCAGCTTCCCATGCACTTCTGATTTCTTTGTCTCTCATAGGTTTCTACTTGCCTCAGGTAGTCTGCCTGGGATTTTAATCCCAAATTGCCTTCTAGCACATGGCAGGGGAATACTTGCGATTGTAAGCTTTGCAGTAGGCTGCAGATGCTGTGTAATAGTCCAGCTGAAACACAAGGGAGTTAGTCCTTTATCTTTCCAAGACAGATGGATCTAATCCCCAAAATCCTTAAAATCACTTTCAAATGATCTAAGAGTAGAAAACAGGCCTTCATGGGAAGGTCAACGGAAGATTTGATCACTTTATATAGATATTTATACAAAGAGATGCGATCCAAGTGTGGGTAAGGCTTTTCAGCCGTATTGACAAAGGCTTGACAAAGGCACAACTAGATGGCTAGTTGTGCCATCTAGTTGTGCCTTTCTTAGGGTGACCTATCTGATGTCTGTCTTGCTCATGAACGGAAAGTTAAACTTGCCAAGACAGAACAGAAATTCCAGGTTCTGACTGGCAGGTCCCAAATCTCTTTGCTCCCTTTTGTTAATTAACAAAATTCTCAAGGGTGCTTTTGAAGTTGTTTGCTGCTGTACCCCAGGCTCCACTCACTCTAAAAGGAATTCATAGTCCTGGATCTCTTCACTGGCCAGTCCTAACCTTTAATCTTTTTTGAGATACTGAGATAGTCGTCTCTCTGTCTTCATAATCTATTGTCCATATGCCTTCTGTTCAGCAGGAAAGCTTTCCAACCTAGCTATTTCTGTGCATATACAAAGGTATTGTGACATTACCCACTCGCATATTGCATGGTTCTGGTATGACAGTTGAACTCTTCCGTGCATTTTCATCACTGACCCCAATTTAATGGGGAACTAAAAATCTAGCAAGTTGCAGGCTGTGTGCCTGAAAGGTATAAGCAGCAAACAGGCTTCACAATTGTGAGCTATTTTGATTCTGCAAAAGTCTGTCACTACTGTCAGAGACAGAAGTGATTTGATAACTCTGTCAGCCTAGCAACATGACAATACTTCAGGAGAGTTTTTAAAAACTTCCCCCGTATTTTCCCATGTCAATAGATTTGTTATCATTTGGAGCTTACTATCCTTTCTATAGGCATGAGAGACTTCTGCCAGAAATATTGTCAGAGTGAACACCCCTGCTTTCTGAACAGAAAGGGTAAGCAATCTGAACACTGAAATAAAATCATAATTATTAAGATTTGGAGGGACTTTCTGCAGTAGAGCAGGAATCCACCCAGTCCAGCACTACCGCCAGTTGCTGGCACCTGTAATGGCCCACTTCTAGCTTGGCTTTCCAAGAATATTTTTGTGAACGTCACTCTTGGTCTACATGTGCGTTCTAGTCTGTGGCAAGATCTCCTACCTGTTCTGACCTTAGTGGTGTCTCACAAAAGAGTAGTTTGTATCTGCTATCAATGCTAATTCCCTAATGACATGCCATCTACTGTAGTGCTTTTTGTATTTCAGAACTTTCTTGGTAGTGCCGGTCATGGGGAGAAAACATCCCATAAGAACCCTATGGATCTGTTGATACCAAGGCTGCATCAACAGTATCTCAGTAGGAATGGAGAGCAGCAATAGGAGGAGTATTGGGAGGGGAAATTGTGTGGGCAGGGTCTCTCTCCCTCTCTTCACTTAGTCTCTTAGCAACAGCAGGCCCAATGGGTATGGCACTGCTTGCTGGGTGTGTGCAGTCCCCTTTGTCAGATGAAGAAGACCAGAAAAGATTTAGCACAGAGAAGATAGGGAAATGAGGGGAGGAAGAGTCAGCAAGAGCATGAACCGTATCGCACTAGGAGAGAAATGATGAAAGATGGCTTACCTGATGATACACAACCATCAACAAATAAGTTATTCTTTTAGTAGCAATGGGATGCCAGTGAGAAAAAGATGTCTCAGGCTTTCAGAAAGAAATGCATGTGTGCAACCTTAGGCATCATTTGTATCCCTTCCTGTTAGTGATCCCCACTGGGGCTTTTGACATGGGTAGATATCGCTAATTAATACCTGAGCCAGGCAGCTCACCTGCTGTCTTTAGCTGACCCCAGAAACATTGCCTGGCTCATCTGTGCCTTGTCTGCAGAACAGCAGTGTAAGCCCTGACTTAAGACCTCCTCTTTACGCTGTCCTGTTGCTATATCACAGTGCAGTGGAAGACCATTCCTGCAAGACCAGACGCAGATGCTGAGCTTCAGTGCATCAGCCACTCAGATGCCTAAGCCCTAAGTCTTTCCTTTGCATTATAACCTCTTGCTCAGTTGGTTTCTAAGAGTCTCTCCCCATATATTTCTTGGGCCTGGAGAGTTTAGTACGCAACAAGGTACCTAGAAGCTGTGTGTTGTAGCCAAGTATGTGATCCTCCGTGCTAACTACATCTGTTGTAGTGGTGACCTTGGTAATGCCAATATCTATGTTAGAACGCAGACTGAATCACACATGTTAAGTGATTTCCCACATTATTGCTTTTTTGAAATATGGTTTATGTTTGCTATCTAGGCTGTGGTTTTTTTCCTTCATGTAAATACCTTTTTTGTATATAAAATACATGAGTCTCAATTGTAATGGGAAAGGAGAGGAGAAAGGAGAGTTGACGAAAGGAGGATGGGACACGAGTTAAATTGTTCTGCTTAACCTTCTTCCTCCTACTGAAAAAATACCATTGCGTTCTTTTCTCTGGAACTGTGCTGTTTGCTTCTTTATACCTGGAGAGGCATTGTGTTAAAGCCATTATGAAACATTGTAAGTGGTGATGGCATGGAAGCAGCATAACTGTAGCTTCCAAAGAGCCTCTCTTTCATAGCCGCCAGGTTGATGCTGAATTGAAGTGCCTTCAGAATGGAAGTACTATTTCTTCCTTACCTTCATAACTTCCCTTTTCTTCTAATGCCACATTAGCACATAAAACAGAAAAGAAAAAAGGATTCTCACTTTTATTTTAAACCTTGTCTTTGCAGCTGGTAATGCCATTGGGAATGATGACATGCAAAGCATTCCGTAAGTCAAAAACTAGATCATGAAGTCAGAGCTGTAGTTCTAGATTGGCTGTCTCAGCACTGGCTGGTATAGTTGGACCTCAGCTTTTCTGCAAACACAGACCCTGAATTCTATTCCAAAACCAATTCAGATCTAGCTCTGAGCACTTTGACGTACCTCACACCACAAACTTCCTGTTCAACATGTTGACGTTTACTTAGAACTGCAGAAGGTGTATCTGCTTCCGCTCCCCTTCCAAAATATGCCTAAAATAGATACTTTTAAGATGATTGGTATTATATTGTAAGGGAAAAATCTGCACTGCTTGTAGCAAGGGTGACAGCAGATGATCTGATAGACTGTCTCCCATACTTGTTTTCTCTTGGGGGAGAGTACTATATAGGTACAGCATATCTTCAACTACCACTGATTCTAGATGTAATTGAGGGTACACTGAATTGTGAAGATGCCTGATTATTAGCTCCTCTGACTTAGACTGTCCTCTGACTTAGACTGTCCCTAGCAAATGAACTGTTGACTTCATGGTGTGTTCCTACATATATTGGCCTGCATAATAGCTAAAGATAAGTCTTTTATAGTTTTCCTTACAGTGTAAGCCACTGTAATATCTGTTCCAATATTGGATTTAGATTGTCCTGTGTTCAGTTGCTGCCATGTCTGACTGTGCTGCGAATCAGACAGTGAGAGCTAGCAAACACAGAGCCGGTGCCACTGGCCCATCAGGCAGTAAAACGAGAAAATATGGAAAATAAATGTACTGGAAAGGAGAGAAAGGATATACTTGCATGAACCTTCAGAAGAAAAGCTTTGGGGGATATCTCTTAACCTCAGTTAGCAATAGTGACCTGTGGTAAGAAGCTGAGGTGTCAAAGGAGGTACTGGAAAAAGCTGGTAAAGGTGAAGGAAGTAAAAATAAAACTATTTGTCAAAAAATTCTGAAAGCATGTAGTCAATTGGCAGACCTACTAGGACTATATACACTCCTTTATTAAAATCAGTAACTACTTTTAAAAAGCAGCCAGTTTGATCCCCATACTGAAAGGTGCTAGGTGTGATCCTGAGGGCCCTACACCAGGCTGGCTTTTCCTCCCGAAAGCAGGAAAATTAGTTTAAATGCTAGCTAAAAATAACTCTGTAAGAAGCCTAAAAGATAACAAGATAAAGAAAAATCGGCAGGTCTTTTAAAAAGAGATTAATGTCCTGTAATTCTACATAAATTGATGCTGCTTCAAACTACATTAGTGAAAAATTTGGCTCCATAGTCCTGACATTTTGTCTTTTAAGCTTGAAAAATTGAGGGCTTAGTCTGAAAAACATTGAGTAGAAGGAGTGTGGAAGACCACCGTGACTTTTGGAGCATGACTGTGCCATAATGCTCACTTTGAAAGCACTGAGTCTGTATAACAGCAGAGAATCTGACCCACAGACTCATCCTTTTCCTGAGAAACATGTTCTGTCTTTCACATCACCCAAGCAAGAGAAAATCTACAAATAGCACTGAGCTGACAGTTCTACCAGTAGTGCCAGAGACAGGACAGAATCCAGCTCATTCCTCTGTGCTTGCTGTTTCATTAGTAAAGATAAGATTTACAAAACCACATAGAACAGATAAACTGAGTAAGAATCCCTTCTATAAACTCAGATTTCTGACTTGCTTTTTAAGGTGTTAAGCAAACTCTATTTCCAAAGAGTTCAGAGGAGATGCTGTCAAAACATCCCATGTTTATGGTATTGCTCAGGCAGTGTTGAGAAGGTAAGGCCAGTGTTTTCCACAGCGTTGTCATGAGCAAAGAGGAATTACAGCATCATAACTGAGTCTCTCAGCGAGGTTGATCTAAGAGTATGAAAACTGACTTGCAGCTGATATTTGTATCAAGATGGAAAATAGCCTTTCATTTATATTCAACATGTATAGGTCTAGTTCTTGACTCCGTCCTCTGCCAGAGATACCTGGACAGTGGAAAGGAGATTCACTGTAAGGAACACAAGGTCTCCTTGTTGCACACTTCCATGTATTGACCCACTCCTGATTCTGAGCAAAGCTGCATCATTGCCAGGGGTTTGGCTTTCTCATTTGAATGCTCTGAAACAATTCAAGGCTTTTGCCCAGTGTCGTGCTAAATTAGGACAGAGATTGATCAGAACTCTGGATCATGACTATGCATGCCTAAAAGCTGAATCCAAATACGAACTTGCCATCTAGGGACCACCTCTAGGGCAGTTTAATACAATGTCACAAAGTGAACTTCATGGTGTAACAGTTCAAGGGTGTATTTCTTCAACAAGCACAGCAAATGCTCTTCACCTTGGCCTTATGTCCAGCTTAGAAATATCTCGGGGAGCCAACAGATCTCATCTAACATGACTCAGAAATGTGAGCTGTTCTTTGCTCATCAGGTATCATTTCTTCATATACATCAGTGCACAAGCTACCCTGTCACTGTCACGTTCCTGAGTTTTATTTGCTGCTGTAGTCTTACTCTTCTCTAAAAGGAGATTTTAAAAGTTTTGCCTTTTCTAAATGACCAACACAAGCATTTGAATTTCATTCTCTTCCAAATTCAACACCACCACTTGACCCTTTAAAGTACAGACACTGAAGCAGTGTTTAATCTAAATGCCATTTCTAAGCAAACACCCACAGAATTATTAGGCATTTGCTCAACACAGTACATCCAACTTACATTAAAAAGACCAAGCTGAGACCCATCTGCTTTTTAAACGTTATTTGGCTCAGTCCCCAAAACCAAGAGCAATAATAATCACAAACCACTATTTTTTAAAAATTTTGTCTCTTAAGAGATTTTTACAAGTCAATGTATCTCTCTAGCGGTACTTGGCATGACACAAAACTTTTCCTAACGTGACTGCCTCACTAGGAGAATGCGTTTTTTACAAGTACTTTAAAGTACAGTTAGTAGTAATGCGGAGAGGATTATGTTGGCTTCTGCAGAATCAGGTTTGCCCTCCTAATGGAAGTGAAAGCTCTGCTCAAAACGTCATCTGGGTAGACTTGGGAAATGATGTAGATTTCAGCAGTGGCTGGGGGGGTGTGTGGGGGGATGGACCTTACACACAAGCTGAATAAAACTTAAAATGGTGTTTTTAAAGCAAAGAAGAGCTTGAGCAGCTTCAAAATTAAAACAATCTTGTGACATTTTCATGTTATCCAAAATGGTTCTGAAAATATTTGTGTGATAATGGTCCATTTTTAACATTATCAGCTGGGTTTTCATTTTAAAAATAGTCAGTTAGCTTTAACTTTGGAGTAGAAAAACAAAAGCTTTTATCAAAAGTATCTTTACAAAAGCCCCCCAAAACCCCAACCCTGTTTAAAGCTTTATATTTTGTTTTTCACCTGGAAAGCAATGAACTCTACTGAACAGTTCTAAGGAAAATGCTTGAGGAGTATTTTGTGTTTAGGTGAAAAGAGTAGAACTGAATTCAAATAACTTTAGTACCCATTTCTTTGTTAAGGAAAACAAAACTGCACTATCACAAAACAGTACATTTTATTTGCACAATGAAATGCTATTCCCTTTGGAGCTAATGATGATTTTGCTTTTACTGCAGTGAATCCAGTATTTCAGCTATATTCTTTACTAGGTGTGACAGGAATTTGCAACAACTTTTCAGAAGCAAATAAAGGTCTTGTTATATTTAGTCCAAATTATTTTTTCTTTAATATCTTTCCATTTTGGACGAACCTTCAAAACTAATTCAAACTCAGCCAACATAGGATAGATTGATCCATGTCACTGAAATGTGTCCAAGTGTTGTGGTTTAACCTGAGCCGGCAACTAAGCCCAACAGCCGCTCGCTCACTCCCCCCCGGCGGGATGGGGGAGAGAATCGGCAGCGCAAA
>NW_008796042.1:251771-270340 GCF_000699145.1 Aptenodytes forsteri | reverse complement strand
GAAGCTGAAAAGTCCTTGACTAGTGTAAGCACCACTTGGCAACAACTAAAACATGGGTGTGTTATCAACTTTGTTCTCATGCTAAATCCAAAACACAGCATTGTACCAGCTACTAGGAAGGAAATTAACTCTATCCCTGCCGAAACCAGGACACCAAGTTGTAAGACATCAAAAGTAAGGAGACTTCTTTGTTGCAGGCCATGCAATCAGTTCTACCTAAAGGATCTATATATATAAACACATACAAATTGTCATTTATCCCTCAGAGAAGGTATTCTCTGAGCAATCCCAGCACCCAGCTCCAACAGCTTACTTAGTAAGCTCAAGTGTGGATTTCTCAGCCAGTTGATCTAAGGCCAAGGGACCAGCAGCTATTGAATCATTTACTGCAAGAAATGTGATTCGGTGTGCACTTCCAGCTTAAAGGACAAAGATATTGGTGCATTGGATGGAGTTGAGCCCCAACCCCAAGATTTTGACACTCAATCACTGTTGTGACTTTCAAATCAAACTTCCTTCCCTCCACATCCTCAGTGTAAACACAGGATGATACATTTGTTCTCACTGACAAACAGCCACCAGTGCAGGTTCAGTGACTCACAGCCTTTGTGTTCACTTACATCAAGTGTGTTTGTACTTAAGTCTTAGTACTTAATTTATAACAACGTTGTCCTCCCTGCTTATGAAATTAATGAACCCAGACATGGGTGCGAGGGCATATTTTAACTATTCCTTAAGGTGGACAGTCTGCTGTTTACCTTGTATTGTTCTGTGCTGTGAACTGTCACGTTCCTGGGAAGGTAATTTTTAGTCTTTTCTGGACTTCGGTAGTTGTCCTTGTCAGGTACCTGCCATTAGTTATTTTCTTTCAAAGGAATAATGAGGATGTAATTTTGGATGTTTTGCCCCCAAAAAAGTAACTTAAAAATCCACAAAACTCTTTCAAAAGATGCCATAAAGATTAAAACTAGCAATCTTCAACTGGCAGCTTTTAATTATACAGGACTGTTCTAGAAAAAAAGCCTACCAATAATGTTCAAAAGACTGTCTACTGAGGGCTTCAGCAATCCTAGACCATGAAAATCAACTTTCATTTCCTTGCTAATGACAACAAAATCTTGTTGACATCAATGAGCAGGCCAAATTCATCGCTCAGTTGGAATCACACTATTGGCTTTTTGTGCTCTGTCACATCATTTCTCTGCTTGGCCTATTCCTTGAGACAATTTACTCGTACTTGTCCTTTCCAATCAGTATTCCCATTTCACACCGCTGTCAGATAGGTTAACATAGCAAACACATTTCCATTTGGGTGCTATAAGGCTTTTCACTCAAAGATTAAAATGTGCTCTAGGAATATGAATTAATTAAATCTGAAAGCACCCAGGTGAAGTCAGTGAGTAGTGCGTAGGGATCACTTCACTCTGGACATCTGTTTAATTGATTATAGCAATACTATGTAATGCTTTAGGATAGACAGTAAAGAAATGGTGAGCTCACTTGAAGCCACATGGGAATTGTATTGCAAACATTGCATTTATTAAAGTAACACCAGTCTTGACAGACAGATTAGACAGCAGCTAGTGAGGCTATTTCCCTATCAGGTACTGTGTGCAACCGCAATGGTAAACACGCATGTCTGTGGTTTGATACCCTGATGGAGCGCTCAGAGGAAGACAAGCTATCTGTGTTCCCAATAAGCCTGTATAATCCAAGGAAAGCAGCTGTTCCAGGCTGCTCTCCAAACTCTTCACAGAGAGGTTGGTAGGAATTGCTCTTCTAGTGACTCCTCATTACAATATCAGTTATACCTTTTCTTGTGGTTTTAATCTGAAAAACTGGAAGAAAATTAGAAAATTTAGAAGCAATAGCTGATCAAGGAGCTAGTAAATAAAATGCTTCTCAGTATTTTTGCTTTTAATGAGTATTGTTGTTTTCATTACAAAAACAGAAGTATGTATCAGGAATTTTAAGAATTGATATAATGGATATTAAACTGACATTTTTGTCAGCAGAAAATTAAAGTGTTCTGCTTTTTGTAACTGCCAGTTTGTCATACTTTACACGGGAACATTAGAAAGGCCATACTTGCTCAGAGTAAAGGTCCATCTGGCTCAGCATCCTGTCCCTGGGCAGTGGCCAAGAAAGGATGCCTAGGGGTGAGAACAAGGAAGATCAATAGAGATTCTTCCTCAGAATACATCTCCAGCCTTCAGTTACCAGTGACTCAGGAACTTCCAGCCTTGTTGTTTCAGTGCATTTTCTGAGACTAACAGAGTCCTATTTGGTATTCGAGGGGAAGAAAAGGGTATTTGGCATGGGTGGCTTTGAAGATCCTGAGACGTGTCTGTTGTTAGTGATGCCCATGGAGTGCTCAAAGGTGAAAAGCTGTTTGGGTTCCCCAGTTAGTCTGTGTAACTCAAGGACAGTAGCGGTTCCTGTCCATTCTCTATCTTGTCACTTCCCACAGTTTACAAGTATCTCTTCCTGGTCAAATACGAGCTGCCCCTCTGTTCAGATACAGGATAAACTGCCAGTTTTCTCCCATTCTTCCATTACCATCCCTTGACTCTCCTCTATTTCTTATTCTCTCATCAGGCAAAGATGGACCGTTTCTCCTTTGCTGCACGCACCTCCAGGCCAGCTGTAATGTGTGACGAGGGAGCACAAGGCCAGCTGCCCTTGCAGTGTTTCCGGCAAGAACAGGAGCAGGTCCCCCAGGAGCCGCTGCACAGGACTGCTGATCTCCCCAGGGCTGGAAGACTGAAGCTGGGACTCTCAACTGCCTCTGAAATCAGTCCAGGGAAAAGTATCTGTGTTTTTACAAGCAGACCTCCCAGTACAGAATTTTCCTGTAAAGCCCTTGACTGCATAAGGTCTATGCAAGAGGTCTGAGCCAGCTTGATCCAGGTCAATCCATCCAGCAAGATTAGAGGCAATCAAAACCTTGTAGTGCAGGTGAGAAAAGCAAACACCCAATCAAATATGAAGTAACTCATCTGGAAGGCATATCCTGTTGTGTATTTTAAAATTAACAGCCATTTTTCTGTTTCCATAGAAACACTGAGGTGACTTAACAGCCATCAGACTGGTGAAGCTCTGAATGCAGACCCCTAAATGAACTAAGACTTGTAGGTGCAATGTTGTTTGACTTTTTAAAGTGAAATCGAAAAGTTGGTACAGCTTACAGATAGAGCAAAGGAACACGTAACTGGAGTAGGAGAATGCATCCAGCAGAAAAATTCTCAGCTGTGATGTTAATAGGCTATTAGAATGGGAATAACTTATTACGGAGCTTTCCCTGTTAGTGCCTTGTCATGGGCATAATTAAAGGGGTGTAATACATATCAGTGGGGCCCTAGAACAATCTTCTATGTGGCTCATGTTTGATCCAAATTACTACAATGCTCTTCATTGTGTCAGCAGGACACAGGCATATAGGCAGTTTGAAAATGAGGTTGCCGCTCCAAGGAGGGACTTACAAATGTATGTGTGCAAAAGCAATGTGTAGGCAGTCCCTGTGTTGAATCTTGCCTTCTCTACACAGCTGACTGCACACAAGTGAGTACACCCATGGTGAATATGGATGCTATGGATAGACGTCTGCTAAGAACTGGCCTGAGATCTTCCAGCCTTTTTGTATCAGTTGCTGAACAGATGGTGAGCCATCATCATTGTTATTTCATGTTCCAGACTCATGGAGAGGGGCTGTGAGCTGGCAATTTCTTTTTCTCAGCTTGGGACCAACAGATCCTTAAAAGTCACAACATTATTATTCTTCTATTAATCTCTAGGGACCCACTAAGATTGGGGTGCCTCATACTAAGTACATACACAGGATAGAGGCTAGTAAGAATTTCTTGTCCTGAGCAGTTTAAGTAAGTATGGACCTAATTTTGGCATAAAACTGTGAGCTATACCTAAACAATCATGACTTCCTTTGTGCCAGTCTCAATGCCCCATTTTGCTGAAAGGGGCATCATTTGGGTGTGATCAAGTGGATGGAAAGTTACTGTTCCTGCTCCCAGCTTCTGGGATTAACAGCAATAACTGTTAATCATACACTCCTAATTTCTGTAGTGACCTGCTGAAAGTGACTTACCTGTACTCATTTTATATCATGTTGGAACAGAGTATGTGTGTGCGTGCAGCTGATTACTGTGTTTGTTGCAGTGCAACGGGGATCTCTGGTTCAGGCATGGTAACTTTTTAAGCTGCTTTAATGTGATATCAAGCATTCATCTGATGATACCATTCATGTCAGATGAGTACAAAAGGCAATAAAAAAATCTTGGTGAACAACTTCTAGTGCCAAAGCTGAGCTGAGAAGCTAAAACCACAATCATTGTCTCTGTTAGACAGCAAGGTAACAGAAGCTGCAACAAACTGTTCTTATATAACAAAGCAATTATGTTTTCTCAGTCTCACAAGTTTTTGAAAACACAGCTTTCTCAAGCTTTCCGCTGATAACGCTTTGAGGCTCTTCAGGGAAAGTATGATAAATAAGAAGTCACTGTTACAAGTGTGGTTTTGATCACCAATTTTTCCTGCAGAAATATCTTATATTTTATATCTATGCTGATACGCTCTCACACCTGAAATAGGTCAAGTAGCTGTCACTGAGGGAAGTAGCAAGTCATGAAGGGAAGATCCCCAATAGAATCAGAAACAAACCAAAAAAAAGCCATTGTATCTATGGGGGAAGCAAGAAGCCTGGGTTAACTTTCATGGTTAGAAAGAGAACTAACTAATGAAGCTGTCATAGAGTTTCTCCACACCATTTTTTATCCTAATCTTCCTGAAATATTAAATTACAAAAGCTGCAGTAGCAGGCTCCCCAGACAAAACTGTGCCATACATACAAATTAAAAATAAATTATAAATGGCTCTGTACCAGAAAAATGTAATTCTTCCTATCAAAGCATTGAATGGACTGAGGAGAATGTCTCTTATGGCTTATTGTGACACTTAAGAAGAGAAGGCTACCATTTGTCTTTCTAAAGTAATAACAAGTAATATTTGTGGCCAAATTATGCATTACTCTTGCAAAGCAAGAAAGGCAACTAGGACTCTTTAAACTAGTAATGTGGAAAAATAAAGATGATCCTTAAATCCAGATTCCAGGTACCAATGGGTGTTGCGTGGAGGGTTTTGAGATCCAGACATGAAATTGCAGATGTTGAAATTTGGCAGCTCAGGCCCACCTCAGTGATAACAGCAGGTGGCCCAAGGACTCGGCCCACTCTCAGAATGCACCAGGCCTTCAAACCCAGGAAATGCCAGGAGCATGTGCAGAGTGCCCAAGCACTGCATGCATCAGCATCCATTTAGGTATTCAAGTGTGTATTTCTGAGAGCACGTTCTCCTGATCTTAATGCACTTAGGGGGAGGAGAAGGTGCTCAGAGTGTTATGTGAGTAGTGCTCAGCTGTGTCCAAAACTCAAAATCCTTTGGGGTTGAATTCAGAGGTATGTCAAGCACCTGCAGCTCATCTCCACATTCTCTAGAAACTGCAGGAGTCTGCTGGATGGTCAGCATTTGGTTCTCCCGTAACAGCGATTATTCACAAGTGTCTGGGAGAAATAAAACCTGTAGCAGTTTGTCATTGTTTCAGGCACGCAAAAGGACAAAAATACTGAATCCAAATGAAATTGCTGGCAGGATTTCCTAAGATAAAGTACAGCCTGCTACCTGTGCAAAATACCTATATGCATGCATAGTTTTGTTCTTGCAGGGTAATAATTCTGAGTTCTTTAGTGACCGCAGATGGTAAGGACCCCCTCTGAACATATTTTGAATGGTAATAACTGTAGTAACTACAATAACTATCAGCAAAGAATCCCAAACACCTAGCTGAACTGCTTTAGAAGTGACTCGGGGTAAGAGGGATGATTCAGAAGGTGAAATATTACTTCACATAGCACGTGGGTGTTCTTCTAAGGTTTCCATCCAAGGATTGACCTTGTTTAGTTCATGAGATCTCACAAGATCACAGCCCTTGCTAGTAGACTGTAATACAAAGCACTGCACTAATTCATGGATGTCAAATCTGCCACCTCAGATAAAATACACTGGTAATACTCAAATGTTTTATTGAGCCCTCAGCCTTTTCAGTGGGTACAATATAAATAGGCAAAGGGAGCATAAATCCAAGTTACATACTGAAAATGCTGCTGAAAATAGCCTAGGAAAAATAATGTTAGTAAATAGCAATGTTAGTACTATGTGAAAGACTATTAAAATAATCAGACTTGCACATATATCACACCTAGTCTCAAAGCACCTCATAAATATTAGTTAACCTCAATAACTAGCATTTCTGTGATACAGAAGTATAGCATCTATTTCTCTGTTTTATAGAGCTACGTCAGACTTCCAAGGAAGAGATCATACATTTAGAAAGCAGCAGAGGAGAGGCTGTGACCCTGGAGTCTTGGTGGCCTTTGTGCATCTGGAAAAGGTTAGAACTACTTTGTAAGTCATATTCCCCAAGTGGGGAAAAGAGATAGAAAAGTGCCTAGCAGAGCAGCTCTGCAGCAAGACTCAGGCTGCAGTCAAGCAGCTGGAGTGTGGCTTTTACACACCCTAGCCACATCCCATGACCACCACAGAAACTGTGCATGCACAGACATTGCTGGGAAATTCCCCAAGAAGAGAAGTAGCCAGGCAGCTCTGGGCTCCTGTTTGCACATTGCCATAGACTCCAGCTATGTGCCCGTTACAGTGTCACCTTGCAGTGTAACCCCCTGGTAGGCTGCGGTTGTTCCCTGCCTGTGAACATGTCCCTGAAATAAGTGACGTATCTCTGGTGGCTCTTGGCTGGATGAGAAGTCTGGCAGGTAGCTGGGGTAGGTTGGCTGCTCCTGTCAAAGAGCTTGCTGTGGAGCTGCCGCATTATTTCTTTCAGACACTAGAATCTGGCCATCATCATATTAGGGAATATCCACGCATAAGTAGCCTCTTACTCTTACCAAAAAAAAAAAAAAAAAAAAAAATTAATTTCATGATTAGGGCTGTGCAAATAAGGCACTTAGGGAGATGGATGTAAAAGAACATCATTAAAGACCTGTACAAGCAGCTGGCTTTTTCAGCTGGGAAGGTGCTTGGAGTCAGCTGAGCCCAATTCCTGGCTAAGGTATTTGAGTAGGGCCCTGGTTGAAAGAGAAGGGTGGGAACATGTGAATGGCACTCTAGGGTGCAGTTTCTCATCAGACATTGATTTAACAGCTGTCAGCTAGGGAAGGGGGGGTTCTTCTTCCCCCAACTCCTATGTGGTCTTGTGGCTTTCCTTATACCAGCCCTGGCCTTTATCTGGCCACAGAGAAATTAAATTCAGGTAGCAAAGCCGGCAGAGACCCCAGCTCCACAGACGAGGAGGAACAGATTTTCACTGGCTCAGCTTTGGGATCTGGTTCACAGTGGCAGCAGGCAAGTGGTGGGGAAGGGCTGGGAAAGGAATGGAGCAGGTCCAGCTCTGAGCTGCAGCCAGTTGTGAGATAGGTAGGCAGGCTGTGATTTCAGTCCTGGCTGTGCTAAGTCCCCTTAGGAGTTTTGGGGGGTTTTTTAAATTTATTTTGCATTTGGATTTTTTTTCTTAATTTCTTTCTCTAATCAAAAATACTTTATTTGACTCAAATTTGCAAATACTTTGCTGTAACAGAAGTGATTGTCAGGTCCTGTGAATAACTACTGCCTTACCTGCAGAGGTCTTTTACTTCCCCTAGCAACTCTCTGGTTAAAGAGAGCTGCTCTGGAAATCCATTTTCAGGAGATTAAAGTCTTTGATGGAAACAGCTCTTAAATGAATGTCCTTTTGTTATGCTGAGATTGCCTACAGAAATGTTAGCGGAAAGTCTTCAACTACCACTGTGTTTGTAAGGTAGGAACAATTTAATTGCAATGATAACAAGGTGATTCTCAAAGAATAAATAGTCTCTGTAGCAAGCTATGCCTTAAGTGTAGATCATTGTTGCAGTGACATCTCTAAACAATTATTTATCACAGGAGAAGTCAGTTAGCATGGGCTATGGAGCTCAGTGACCTAGCAGCTGGAACATGCTGGGGATAGTTTTCTTGTTATATTTCCTACTTGACCTTTTCCTGGGAGTGGGGGAGAAACAGTGCTGTGAAAACTGAGATTGTGTGTGGTTACCACAAGAAAAATGGCCTTTTCTGAATGAGCTGGGTAATTCTTGGGGAAGGGGAGAGCTTAATTAAATAACTATCATGCGTGACTGGGAATGGGACTTGAGTTATCTTGCCAATAGACCACCAGCTTGAAGCAGCAGTCACTGCAGCTCTTAGTCTTCTGAGACCTATGGGGTGGCTTTGGCAAAGTGAGTCTGAGCCTCTTGAATCAGCACAATGACAAGCTGGGAAAAGAAAAAGGAGCCCTCACGGCATATAAGTATGGAAATGTTCACCCACCTAATAGGTGCTCTACGGACAAGTGAAATGAGGCATTCATTTCCTTTTATTTTTTTGTTTTTTTTAAATTGGATATGTAACTAAATAAGAAATACAAACTGCACTTCAATGCAATTGTAACATACGTTTCTGGAAAGAGTTATTAACTTCTGAAAAGTATAAGTGAAAGCTGTACAAATCAGGAAAGATTTCAGTATGTAGTTTGGTGTAGTTACACAGTTAGTTTCTTATTAAGGCAAATCTTGCCTTCTACATAAGCCTACCATTTTCTTCCTGTCTACTGTGGAAAATAGTTCTGATATGAATTTATGTCATTAATAAGCTGACTACTCAGTTTAAAATTACTAGTTGAACTGGCAATTCTTGCTTTCTTTTCCACAAGCTGAATAAGTAGTCTTCTTGAGGAAAATCATGGAGGGAGTAAAGAGTGAAAATTTTTTTTTTTTTTGTGACTGTTCTTCCAGTATGATTCTTGATCTCCAGGTGATTTGTCAGCTCTCTGTTTGAACTTTGGAGGGGGCGGAGTTGATGGGACATGGTGATCCAAGGGTACTCTGTTCCATTTTGGTTGATCATGGAATTTAGGTATTTGTCCTGAGTCTGGATTCACTTGGATGAATTAATTTAAAATGTATTGTGTCTGTGCAAACATATACCAAGAATTTCATTTTCTAGAACGCCAATAAGTGAATAGAGAATGAGTGAAGCCAAACTAATTCACATCTTTATTCAAGCAAATACCCAGGTAATACATTTGAGCAAATGACTTAACACTGAACTAGCATATATCTAGGGACTAATAATCATAGATTCTTCTCTTAGTCTGCCAAGTGCATATAGCATTATATATACTCTGAATAACCAACAGGGACATGTATTACGTGTACTGAAATAAAATAGAGTTGCAATCATGCTGCTTTCATCAGCTGCTGCAGCGGCAGCTTATTTATGTAAAGGGAGGAAATGTTTTGAAGTGATTTCTTTTCCTACTGGCACCAAGAGGACTAACTCATTCTAAAACACTGAAATAGATCAGCCAGTTCAAATGAACTGAAGCAGGCCTGAAATACAAATCTGTATTTGGATTCACATCTGACCCTGACCTTGGGCCTGTCTTGATTAAGCAAGCCAATGTAAATTCATTGACTTACACTGACTTGGACAGGAGCAGCGTTGAGCACTGAGCTACTACAGAAGAATGCAGAATGAGTCTTGGTGTTTTATTTCTTTACAGTGGTGAGCAGATTTTTTTTTTTTTTGTAGTTCTGAGTACTTCTTTGCCATGACTTTAACCTGGTGGGGACCAGACTGCAAAATGCAAAGAGAGGGCTAACCAGGCATGCACAAGCACACTTGCCTCGTATTTGGGAAACTAGTGTTCAAGTCCCTGCTCTGCCACTGATTCACTGTCTCACCCTGAGCCAGGCTGTTTAGGCCCATAGCCAGAGAAGTACTAAGGCTGTTGTCTTCTGCTGACTTAAGAGTGATGGGCAGAGTCTGCTAGGGTCAGTGAGACACAGCTGGAGTGGGAGAGACCAGCTCTGACCATGGGAACTGGAGATTCTTAAGGCAGTATGTTGCAAGCCTGACTCTTCAGCCCCACTTCTGCAAATGCCAGCCTCGGTGGCAGGGTTGGCGGTAGGGACCACGGGTACCTCCCTCACCAGCTTTTGGCCCCATCCAGCAGGGTACCGGTGCCGTGGGGGTGTGCTAGAGCTGCCAGGCCAAATGCAGTCACTGGCACTGACCCCGTCAGAGGGGCAGGAACTCCCTGCAGAGGGACGGGGCACACAGCTCAGCTGCTGCAGTGCAGAGCCCCTTGTCTCCCTGTGCTGCGGTTCCTTGGGGGCCCTTGGAATGGGGATAGCAACACTGCCCTCACAGAGAAGTTGTGAGGATAAGGAAATTAAAGGTCACAAGAGTGCATACACTAAGTTAATCGGTGACAGACAATTGCCTGAGACAGATGTCAAAATATAGCTTCCCTTTCTCTCATCTTCCCTAATTACACAAAGCATTTGAAAGGCCTTTATTATTCTCTGTATTACACTGGAACATAATCTATGGTGTTTATCAGTAGAAAGTGACAGAAAAGCCATCACAGCAACAGGCTGCTGAAGGAAAGATTGGTTTCTTTCTTTTCTTTTTTTATTGTGCTAGGGTTTTCATTATTCTGCAAGAAATAAAAAGGCTTTCTCGCATTTATTCCTGCTGATTTCCTTCTACGTTGAATTCGGTGCTTCTCCACTCAGATATTGGTTTGTTAGATATACTTCAGAAGCCCAGAAAGATCTCAGGTCAATTTACTGCCCTAAAGGTATTCATCCCCATGAGCCATGCTGCTGATACACATGCTAAAGCAAAGATGGAGTCTGTCACTGTGCAGCAGGGACCTCTGCCTCCCCAGTCTCTTGGAAGATGAGACATCTAAAATGCCAACTCAAATGTTAAGAAAATCAGGAAGTGAATGATTACCCCCTAACAAAAAGATGAACTACAGACCCCGTAAAGATGTGCAGTCAAGCAGCTGCTTCACACATGTGCAGTACAACCATAGGACCACAACTAAGCCTCTGTCTGCTTGGGGGTTAGCTGAAAAAAGTCTTGTCTCTTGGAAGATGAGACATCTAAAATGCCAACTCAAATGTTAAGAAAATCAGGAAGTGAATGATTACCCCCTAACAAAAAGATGAACTACAGACCCCGTAAAGATGTGCAGTCAAGCAGCTGCTTCACACATGTGCAGTACAACCATAGGACCACAACTAAGCCTCTGTCTGCTTGGGGGTTAGCTGAAAAAAGTCTTCAGCATAACAGCTACCATTATTTTTTTTTATTTTGTGATAGCGTGCAAAGTCAAGATGAGACATCTAAAATGCCAACTCAAATGTTAAGAAAATCAGGAAGTGAATGATTACCCCCTAACAAAAAGATGAACTACAGACCCCGTAAAGATGTGCAGTCAAGCAGCTGCTTCACACATGTGCAGTACAACCATAGGACCACAACTAAGCCTCTGTCTGCTTGGGGGTTAGCTGAAAAAAGTCTTCAGCATAACAGCTACCATTATTTTTTTTTATTTTGTGATAGCGCTGCAAAGTCAAGCAGGTCAAGCCCCATTGTCTGAGGCACGCACAAACACACTGCAGAGAGCTGATAGTCTGAGAGGTGAGACTTTTAAGGTGGCTAAGACAGAGAGACAGATCAGAGACAGCCAGCAATGTAACAGCAGCAGCGATTAATGTAATGGCTGTATTCAAAGTGATGCTCTCTGCTCTTTCACCCCATAAGAAATGCTGGAGCCGAGTGAAGGCTCACGTGGCTGGCCTCTTCTTCCTCAGGCTCCTATTTGTGTGGTCAGTTATTTTTTATGCATCTCATTTAGGGGAGTTTATACCCACAGCATAATCCAACCCTTTTATTTAGGTACCATCTTACTTCATTGTCTGAACCATAAGATGACACACAGGTAGGTATTTGACATGGAAATCTTAAATCTGCTCCATGGAAAATTTTTCCAAGTTGGAGACCACTGAACATATGGCCTTACAGAGGGGAAACAGTCAGGACACATCATTTATAAGCAGTGCTCATTTCCTCAGCAATAATACAGTGTGTGCCCAGTGCCTTCTAGTCTTTTTTTCATGATTCTTCTCCTGCATGTGTTACTGATTGTCTGTGGCAATACATGTGGAAATTAAACAATTTTTCTGTTACACTTAAAAGAGAAAAGAAAAAAAAATGTTAGAAGCAAAGCTCATGCTTTCTTTTTTCTCATACTTCATAAAGAGCCTATTTCTAATAAAACAAGACATTCTGCACTGACAAGTCTTCCACTTGCAGCATTTGGCTAAGCTGTTTTACTGTTAGCTGGGGTACTTGTTCCTTCGCCATTTGACTTGGCCAGCTGCTAGTGTTGCCTCTCAATCACACTGGTTTAATCTTCAGTCTCATTTCATTTTGTGATTATTTCTTGCTGCTCTGTGCTCTTGTTTTGATAATTCAAAAGGGAGTGTTTCCATCAAGTGCCAAAGTGTGACCAAATGCTGTTTTAGTGTTTTTTATTGTTTGGGGTTTTTTTGCAATTCAAACTTCATTCTCCTTCTCTTTTGCAAGATCGTAGGTCAAGATATGCAATGGCCTAGATTCATTCCCGCTTACTTCACTAGGAATGTGCCTGCTAACTGGCTGGGGGTTTCTTTACCTATTGCATTTCTTCCTGCCTTTTTTTTCCCATGCAGACCCCTCCATCCTCTCAATTTCTCTGCATCTCTATGCACTTCTGATTGATTTCTCTGTTTTATGGCCACTCCTGGTATAGCCGCAGTGACCCAATAGCAGTTACAGGATTTGAGACCGAAGAAGCTGAGATGAAAGCACTTCACCCGATGCAGCTGTATTTTGTCACACGTGCATCGGTGGCACAAGAGGGCACTTAAAACACTAAACTGAATCCAGACTGAAAGGCCTGCCAGTTTTGTGGTTCTCAAAGCTCAGCTGCCTGGGAAGATTTTTAGTAGTTGCTGTCAAGTTCTCAGAAAGACTCAGGTCGGCTGAGCACCTAAAATTCAGAGCAGAAACTATTTGTGCAGCCCTTGGTCCATGTGCCAGCCTCCTCAAGGAGGGATGTGTCAGGCCTTTGCAGAGCATGAGGCCTCTTCAGTCCTTGAAAGTAGCACTAAAGTGGCACCTGGTCCCTTCCACATAGACAAGGAAGTCAGAGAATGAGCTCTCAGATTTAATCTGGGCCAGCAGCTTTAATGGAAATCAATGTTAATTAAAGAAAACTCATTCCTATTTAGAATGAAGCAAATGCTGGTGAAGTTGCAGGATTAATCACTCCAGGGGCAGACTGGCATTTCCCGTTTTCTCTTGCTCATGGGTAGAAACCACCTACATGTTTATAACTTCCAGCTCCCTCCTGCTGCTGATGGCACGAAGGTGCAGATTTGCCAGTCTCTGGGGACCAACCATATGAAACTGTTTTCTTTGCTCAGTCATTTGCAGAGGGTGTAGGGAGCAGAGCTGTGTGGCTGGCTTGCGCCTGGGAAAGCCAGCTGGTATTGCGATGGCTGCTTTAACAATTAGGAAAGAGTGCTATTACTGCTGTCTCTGGGGAAGTAATCCATCAGAGACAGCAAATATCTTTTCACTGAGCACAAATGACCGTTTCCACGAGCACGGAGCCAGGAATACCTTCCTAACTCACTGCAAAGGAGGTCAGGGCCTGTGGGAGAAGCTACAACAAACCGCAACTACTGCTTCTCCTGGGGAGCGCAAGGGTGGAGGGAAGAGAAATCAAAGCCTCGGAAAGGGCTTTTCCCTTCCCTCCTGATAGATTAGGGTACACTAACCTTAATTACAGCATTAGTGTAAAATCCCTGTGTCCAGAAACCCTTCAAGTAGCAGTTCTCCAACTTTTCCGGTGTTGCCACCTTTGAGCCCCAGGCCCCAGCAAAGGCAGTTCTGGCCCTGTTTGCCTCTTGCTCACCTCGTTCCCTTGGGCTCAGGTTAAATGTTATGCTCTTCATGCCACTGCTAAAGAGAGCGGGTCTCAGTATGGGTGAGAGGGAGGGAAGAGGCAAGGGCAGGAGCCGACTTCCCTGAGGCTGCTCTAGCCCTGATGGGAATCAATCAGCCCCTCTCCCACCTGCAAGCAGAAATGCCCAAGTGGGCAAGTTTGGTGTCCACCCAGGAGGAAGCAGCTGGCAGCCGTGAGGGATGGAGAGGAGCCCTGTGGGGAAGGGAGATTTGTCACTATCTGCTGACAAGTGGTGGAAAATAACTTACTAGGGCAGGCCTTTTCAGGTACAGCTTGGGGCATTTTGTCAGCTAATGAAGGGAAATAGCCACATTGACAAAGCGTCAGCCTGAGGCTGCCCTGTAAGGGACCCTAAAAAAAGAAAAACAAAAGGAGAAAGGAGAGGAGATTGTTTTGTTTGTTGGTTTGGGGTGGTGGTTTTTTTTTTTTTGTAATGGCCTTTTTTAATTACAAAATCTCTATTAAGAGTCATATGGACTCTTCCTTATGAGATTCAGATGGATACCTGAGTGGATCTGAGGCAGTGGACAGGCACTTGGACCAGAGCAAGTGGCTGTGATGGCTTTGAGGAGGTAGCCACAGCTGCTAGGTAGCAAGCATTGGAGGTGCTGCGGGGCCTGAGGGATGGGGATGGGGCTAGGATGGCTGGGGCTGAGCAGATAGCCCTAGGCGGAGGTGTCCCATTTTAAGAAATATGCGCTAAATTGCTTCTCTAGTGGGGGTAAAGAAGGCATCCCTGGGGTAGAACAAAAGTCAGGACTGGTGGAAACTGGAGGAAAAAGCGTGTGAGGCATAGAGAGGCAGTTAATGCAAAGACACGTCTCATAAGAGCACCTTCACTGCAGGAGGACTAGGATTAAGAGGGTTGTCTTCTGTCCTTTCCCACTGCCTCCCCCAGTACAGCTGCCTGTTTTAGACCCTCGGTCTCAGCTTCCCGATCTGGGAGGACTCATGACCTGGGCAGCAAGCTGAAATGATGGTGCTCTCCTGTAGAGGGCGGAGGGTAACACTGTTCAAATTTTCCCCTGAAGTGCTTGAGCCCTGCCCCCCGTTAGAGCCTGCCAGGAGGGTTTCAGATGCAAATTCAGGTGTATTCACCGAACAAACTTTTCCCCATCCCGCAGAGATTGTAGTTTAATCAATATAGCCTAAAACCAGACCATCCTACAGCTGCTTTCCACGCTGCTGGTTTTTGCCAGGAGCAGAACGGTTCTGTATTATAAACTCTGTGGCCCCAGAGGTTGGTTTGTGCCTAGACTCCCACTAGCCTGGGAGGGGAAAGAAAATAAAAGCCAAGTGCAGACAAGGCAGGGAAGCGAGGCCTGCTGATAGAACTGAGGACAGATGGCAAGCAATGCAACTGAAAGTACTCCAGGGCTTACTTCTGATCCAGTGGATAGTTTGGAACAGAAGAGGTAACACCCGTGGCCTATCCTTGGCCTCTTATCAAGAAGAGATTGATTACTGTAGGAGTGGTGGTGAGCCATGGGCATCTGAGAGCCCCCACATGTTAGGCTTCATGTCAACTTTCAGCCAGTTCTAATCAGAATCTGATTTAAGATGCAAGATTTTTTTAGGCTATTCCTGGTATCTTTCAAGTTTTGTTCAACCTTTAAGTATCCTTTTCCAAGTTACATGTTTCTTTGGACATTTTTCTACCAGCCCAAACACAAAATGTCTTGCAACCTGGACAGAAGTGTCAAGTTACTTTCTAGATGTCTCACTTGCAGCTTCCTCTGTGTTATAGTGAAGGCAACTTTCCCCTTCATGCCACCTACAACTGATGGATAAATTAGACTTGCTTTTCCCCAGAGGCTGCAAGATCTCATGCACCTGATATTAACTGAATTATCGAACCAGCTTTTTGTGCAGTGTAAACCGATATGCTAAGGAAGGGTGTGCCTAGTAGTCAAGCATTTTCTAGATTACTCTTCCATTTACTAAAAGCAAGCAATTGCTCAAAAAAAAAAAAGCCAGATTTCATCTTGATGTGCAAGATGTGCATTCCAACAGCTGTAGGTTTCTCAAAAGGCTTTTTGGAGTTATTCAGCAAAAGGGCAGGCAAAATCTGGGCCAGGAGATTTTCTTGGCAGATTTTCAACCTCCGTTAATAACAGCTCAATCACTTGCAGGGTGGGGGAGCAGACGAGATGGGGGGTGAAGGCAGACGCACTGAGCTGCTGGAAGGAGCGCTGAGCTTTGCTGCACTGTGATGGCTGAGAGAGGGGAGAGGAGTCGAGTTTCCAGACTGGCAAGACCACAGCACCAATATGTGGCACAAAGCACTGAGCAGCTGCTGGAAAGGGACAATGTTTCATTGTATGCATTTCCGTGCCAGTGGCACCCAGTGGGTGCCTTGGCCATGGGATCAGGGCTTGTGACCTGTGTCCAACCTCAGGGATGACAGCAGGGAGCTGCCCCAGGGGCTACTCTCTTGCCCGGGATTGCTGCCTCCTCGCTGCCCTGGCTTCTTGCTCCAGCTTAGCATGGGCTGAGAGGCTTATCTGCATCGTTCTTATGCTCACTTTTCTGCTTCTGAGAGAAACAGGGCACTTGGACCTTTGCTTCTCTCACCACCTCCAGCATGTGCCCAGCTGGGGGGTCACTGGTTACCTGTGCCAGGAGCCAGCAGCGTGTTGCTGCTTTGGAGAGCTACTGAGTGGTCCTTGGGAGAGGTTTCCTGGCCCATTAACAACACAGAGATGTGTCTGGGAACGGCATGGAGAGAAGCTCCCCTGTATCCTCGTGTCTCTTTGCACAAGAGGCATGTGCTGGGGCCAGCCCGCTGGCTTGCAGAACCCACATCCTTCAGCCGGCTGCTCTGGCCCAGTGCTCGCCAGCCACTCTCATGCCAGAAGTCCTGCCACACAGAGTCCTGGAGTCTGTGCTTCACTCTTGCTTTCTCTCATATTTGTGTTGGCAGAGGAACCTGGGAAGAATTTTTGATGCCAGAGTGCATGCGTGCACTCTGGATGCCACTCCAGACCCTCCTTGGCTGACTCTTTTTCTCTTCCAGTGGGTCAGGAAGCCTCCCCTCTGCAGTTAGCAGGGCTGGAGCCTATGTGCCTGCATTCAATCCCTCGCTATCCCCCCTTTGTGATGTGCTGTTGGCAGGGGCTGGGAGGATGTTTTCCTAATTCTGCAGCACCAAAGTGCTAGGAGCAGATGGGCTAAGCCTGTTGCCGAGTGTCCCGATCCAATGTCAGGAGAGGTTTCGGTATGATCCCAAGAGCGAGATTAAGACACAAACAAGGTCAAATGCCATATACCCAAGACAGCTTGTATTATCAAGAGTTAAAAAAAAAAAAAAAAAAAAAAATATTAGCGACAAGGTGGAATAGAATAAAAAGACAGAGGTCAAGCAAGCATTCAGGACAGAGTTGCAAGGATAGTCACCACCATGGATCCGCGGTGTCCCGAGGGTCCAAGTCTCTTGATGTTTTGGCGGTGGGCGATCGCACAGGGCTTGTCTTGGCAGTCCCTTTTATTCTCATTTCAGGGCTGCAGTTTCCATGACAGTGACATGTACTTGCATGTCTCCGCATTCCTGCACATGCACACGCTTCACACGACCCCAGCCCCGCTCTTCACGCGACTGTCACATGACCCAAGGGCACATGACTCGGCAGGATGTTTTTCACAAACCGGAGGTCTTTGTGGCCTTGTAGCCATTATCTCTGTGGCCTTGTAGCCGTTATTAAGCAGCCAGAGGATTTTTCGCTTAGACAAGCAATCTTTGAGACAAATGTCTTACAGTTCAGTCTCTCACACCACTCAGTGGCTCAAAGATTGCTTCAGGACCCATGGCGGTTTTAAGAAAAGATAGTTATGTAGAGAAAGCCAGAAAAGAGCATTTCATACAATCTGCGCTACTGGTGGCATTGTCTGACGCATAGCGCAAATTTGCTTAACACCGTCAGGTGAAACAGTGGTTACAAATTGCATATTAGTTACAACACATTGAATTAACTGTATAAAACATGGAATAATACATGGTAAAAACAACAACATGGCAAAACCATATAGCAAATAAAATGGAATTCGCTTAATCCATGGGCCGCCTGGGAGCCAGGAAAACAAATCAATATCCCAGCCTTTCCATGACTGGACAGGAACATGGGCCAGTTTCTGTATTCCTGCGGTAATTTAACAATTTTACCGCTGTCATCAATTTTTAAGCAACAGTTGGAATCGTTTAGTTTACCACAAACACCCCCTTCTTTGGCTAGCAGGTAATCGAGAACCATGCGATGTTGGAATATCGCTGTTCGCGTTTGTGTGGTCTGGTCTGCTAATAGATCCAGGGCACGGGCTGTCTCGTTAGTAATAATCTCTAGAATGGCTTGCAACCAAATAATGCAGTTTAGGTTATAGATAGGTTCTCGAGCACCACTAGCCCACTCGTTGGACGTCGCGTTTGTGTGGTCTGGTCTGCTAATAGATCCAGGGCACGGGCTGTCTCGTTAGTAATAATCTCTAGAATGGCTTGCAACCAAATAATGCAGTTTAGGTTATAGATAGGTTCTCGAGCACCACTAGCCCACTCGTTGGAGTTCCAGGTGGCAGGTCCATAATGTTGTATACGTTGAGGAGAGGTCCA
>NW_008796042.1:225718-248042 GCF_000699145.1 Aptenodytes forsteri | reverse complement strand
CCCCACAACAGAGGGGTCCTCCAAGAGACCGGGCAAGGTGGACAGCTGTTTAATTTCTTATGTCTCCAAGGCAGCTATACCAAAAGCCCACCGGTACCCTTTTGGGTCCTTGAAATACCCTCTCCTGACATAGTCTGTGCCAAGGATGCACGGAGCCTCTGGGCCAGTCACAATGGGGTCCTTTTGCCACTCATTCCCAGTTAGACTTACTTCGGCTTCCAATACAGTTAGCTGTTGGGATCCCCCCGTCACCCCAGAAATACAGATGGGTTCTGCCCCTATATAGCTTGATGGCATTAGGGCACACTGTGCACTGGTGTCCACTAGAGCCTTATACTTCTGTGGGTCCGATGGGATTCTCTCCCCAAAGGGGCACTTTTAGTATCGTTCATCTTATATAAAGCAGGGAAACGGTTGTCTCAGGAAGGCAGCACATAAATTTCAAACACAAACCTGCACCCCTTGCTTTCCTGAGAGGTCTCATATATTTGGGAAACAATGCAGCACTCTCATCTCAAGGGATCCTCTCCGTGACGCCAATTAATGTCCCGATCCAATGTCGGGAGAGGTTTTGGTATGATCCCGAGAGCAAGATTAAGACACAAATGAGGTCGAATGCCATATACCCAAGACAGCTTTTATTATCAAAAGTAAAAAAAAAAGAAATTATTAGCGACAGGATAGAATAGAATAAAAAGACAGAGGTCTAGCAAGCATTCGGGACAGAGTTGCAAGGATAGTCACCACCATGGATCCGCGGCGTCCCGAGAGTCCAAGTCTCTCGATGTTTTGGCGGTGGGCGATCACGCCAGAGGCTAAGCAGCAGAGATTAAGCAGCCAGAGGATTTTTCGCTTAGACAAGCAATCTTTGAGACAAATGTTTTACAGTTCAGTCTCTCACACTGAGTCTGCTTCCTCCCCTCGCAGTGTATTTGGCGCAGGGGATGGGGTGCTGGCAGCTCGGTCTCTTGCTGGGCTTCTGTTGGGACCAGCCCCCGGCAAAGGGTTGGTGCTTGCTGCAGATCCGCAGCCGAGTTTGCAGGGTGGGCTCACCCCAATGGCTCACACTAAACCGCAGTGTGAGAGCGGGCAGAGTTACACAAATCTGGTTCTGGCTCCTGGGGACATGGGCAGGGCCTGGGGTATGTTGTGTGCTGTCCATGTGCTTGGCTTGCTGGTCAGCAGTAATGAAGACTTTGCACGTCTCTCAAGAGCTGAGGCTGCTGTGCCCAAATGGAGGGAAAGGGGTGAGAAGCTGTGCAGGAGCAGCTATATCACAGCATGCCAGGATGTCCCACTCAGTGTCACTGGAGGAATAGCACTAAATCCACATTTATCCCATGCTTTTCTCTCACGTGCAGCCTGTGAAAGGGCTTCCCTTGCTGTTGTGTTTGCTTCCTTACCGCTGCACGGTGCTGTCACAGCACACAGAACATGTATGGAAGATAATGATTTTTCACAAGACTAAGCACTGCCCCTGAAAAAAACCAAACCTTTAAAGTTTATAAAGTAACAGAAATAGGTACTCGAGATTAGCTTCCACGAGACAAACTTTCTGCCTTGCTTGACTCACACTAGCTTATGCTAGTAAAGCAGGAGTAAATCAATAGGATTTAACAGTGTAGCTATCTAAGGCCTCTCTGGCTATTTCTTTCTTAGCCAGGGAAGGCTGGAGGAAAAACTAGCAGAAAAACCAATGTTAGGGTGAGATCCCTCCTTTCTCACCCACACCACTTCCCACAGAGGATATAGGCATAAACCAGCCATGCTACAGCAGCTCAGGTGAGCAAGCAGAATTGGAGACACCCTGAGGTTATCTCACATGGACAAAATGGCTCTCAAGGATAGGCTGAGCCTTTCTACTGACAAGATGAGGAGCCTAGTGATATTAGTCTTCACCATAAATACCTCAGTTGAATGTCTTAAATGGAACGAATCCACATGGAGGACCTTACACCAAGCATGTGTCCTCCAAAGCATCTTTCCCCAGCAGTCTTTTCCACGGTGGGTCCTGGAACACCTTACAAGTGCTTGACTTGCCCTGCCCATAGCCATCCCTGTTCACAACACTTACCTGGCCCTGCATCATTGACTCCAGCTGCTGTTTAGGGAGCGTGTCCTCCAACTTGTACAAGCCCTCCCTGGGCACCATACCAACATTCCTGGTAGGCCAGCGTGGAGGCAGGGGTAAAATGAACACAGAGCAGTTATTCACCAAATGGCACAAAGGCTACCACTTTGTGCCAGACTTGGCCGTAGCCACCATGATGACAGTAGTCCCAGGGTGCTGTTCCCTTCCTCCTCTGACGCTTCTGGCCCAGAGAGCTGCCTCAGCACCTTCCCTACTCTCCATGTCTGTGGGCCAGGACAGGAAAACAAATATTTGAAGGTTTGAGAGGAAAATGAGGACAGGGACAGAGATCTTCACTGTTCTTTTCAGGAAGATCTGGCTCACAACTTTGACTTCTAGCACCAAGGATTTTTCTAGAGTGCCAAACTAGGATTAGAGCATCATTCCTCTAGCCCACTTCTAACACACTTTCTTCCTTCTTGAACAGAATTTGGTTTTCCTCACTTCCCCTAGCAAAATGTGTATCTCAGTATCTCATCTCCCATTGCCGCAGCCCTTTCCCAGGCTTCTCTGCTCTACTTTGCACTCAAATTGCTGTCACTTTTTAATTGCAGTCCTAGTACTTGATGCAGTTATTGTCCAGTAGGGTGAAATGAGGCATCAGGCAGTAGCTATGGTCTCTTCCATGGTGTCTGAAGTGCACATGCTGTCACATACATGTAGCTCCTTTGCAGGTTACACAGCCCCTAATTGCTGTGTGTCTACTTTTTTTAAGCAATATTTCTACCATAATTCTATGGGGTAAGAAACTGATTAAAATGTACCAAACTATATCATCTTTAATGCTTTGAAAAAATCCCTGCAGTGGGTGGGTGGCTGTGGGGGAGGGAGTGATTGATGCAAAATGTCCCCTCTCCCCAGGAGATCTTTCTCCCCCACACCCATAATCCTACTACTTTGTACTTATATAACGTTGTCCTCTCATATAGCGCATATGCAATTGATTTGTCACCAGAAGAAAGCTCAGCCAGAAGTTGGAGCAAGGGGCTGAGAGTTGAGGGGTCCTGACTTCTGCTGCTGGTGTGCGGTGGGCTCTTGGCTTCGGTTTTCCTCTCTGCAGAAGAGATCCTACTGATTTTTGCCTTGCCCACTTAGCTGATGTGAAATGAAGTTTATGTTGATAGATACGTTTTGAGATCCCTTCGTGGAACATATTAATTTATTAATGGAATCTTCTGTAATCATCAAATTTCTTTCAATTAACTAATGAAACTCCCTTGCAAGGGTGCAGTATGCTGTTCAGCAAGCAAAATAAAAACCCTGACCCTCAGGCAGCTCCCCTAGGTGTGCAGAGAGAAGCAGTGCTGGAGTCTTAAAGGGTGGCAGGACCAGAGCTCTGCTGGTGCTGCACATATTGCCAGATTGCACTGGGGCCTGGTAGCCTGCAGCACATGGGATGGGCTTGTAAAGGATGGGTATCTTTAGGGAGAATGAATTAGGCAATATAGACAAAACAGGTCCCAGCTGAGGGGAAACACTGAGTGATGCTTAATGTGTATGTGCATGATGCATGTCTGTTATTTTAGGTGATCGAGAAAGCTGATCTGTCTGTCCCTTAAAACACATGACAATGCTGGGACACCGCTCTTGGGCTCTGTCAGCAGCCTTATGAAGCACAGGGGACCACAGCCCCAGGTTGAACTGGGGAGAGTTTTATTCAGGCCCAAAACGCCATAGATGTTTCTTGTAATGTAAGATGTAATCTTGGCTCAAGGGGGCTAAGGGAGCTGGTCAGCCCAAACACGTTTATAAAAAGTTTTGTATCTATGTAGCAGCAATGGGAGTGTTAAATTACTGGCACCAGTGCCACATGGCTGGGATATGACCAGATAAGGAGAGGCTGTTATCCTGCCGGAGCGTGCAAGGGGCAGTAGGGGAGGGAGAGAGTGTGTGCAACAAGTCAGGACAGGGAAGGCAGAATTAATTTTTGTCTGCTGTACAGTTTCAGTGTAACATCAGTGAATTAATCTCTTGAGCTTTAATATTTAGCTCTTTGTATTTCTGTATATTAAATCTGGAGAAGTAGTTCTTGAGGCAGGAGCAGGGGTTGTTTGTGTTCCTGCAGCGCCCAGGTTGGGTAGCTGTTGTATTCAGCTAGCAGCAACAAGTATCATTAGGTTTAACTCTGGTGATCAATATGTCATTTCAACTAATGTGAGAAAGTTTACCAGATAAGAGTGTCTTGGATTTGCTGGGAGCAACACAAGGAATGGAAATATTTCAAGAACCCTTAAAATGAGCAGACGCTGCTGCTAGGCCAGGCTTATCTTCATGGTGTGGAAGAGGGATGTGCCTATGACACTTGAGCTCAGCCTTAGTGCAGGGCCAGATGGGAGTCATTGGTCCATGGCTCCCAAACCCCTTCTGCTACTGCTCAGCAAACTCACTTGTTAGCTTTCTAACTTCCTTCTTGATTTGTTAGGGTTTCTTACTTTGACATACATGCTATTCATCTGCCCTATTAAGGTTAGCCCATCACTGTTAGAAACACGATGTCTCTACAAATTTAGCCTGCTTTATAGCAGAAATTCCTCTCCAGCAAGGCTTCCTGCTTCGTCAGAGCCATTCCTCCTCCCAGTCCTGCATGCAAGGCATGCACTGCATGTGGTCCTCATGGCGGGACCTCTGGGAGGGCAGCAGGAGCAGCTACGCATCAGCTGGCCACAGTCACAGCACTGTGAGCACATCCTTTTCTCCAAAAGCTCTGACACACAGTTTCAGTGCGTGACTACGTAGCAAGTGTGTCATATCATCACATCCAGTATGAGCTTTAGTGAGTCTGGTTTATTTCTGGCTTTAGGTTCATGCACAGCAGCCTTTTTTCTTCCTTTCCCTCCATCCCCTACAGAAACTTGGATCTGGTTTTTACTTATAAGACAGCATCTCTTCAAATTGCTTTTTTTGTCCCATAAAATATGAGTGCTTAACTGGAACTTGCACTGGATAGAACATGAGGAATTTCTTTCTCGGTTAATGTAGCATACATGTTTTGTAAATTCGTTCTTTCTTTTCCCCTAAAGCTTTACTCTCTAGTTAGATGTTGGATTGCGATGATATCCAATTTACAGATACACCTGGCAGAAGCAGTGAAGGCAAGAAAACATCAGATTAAGGGATAAAAGGAAAAAGGTAGAATGGAAAAAAAAAAAGATAAAAAAAAAGAAAGATGTATAGTTCAATTGTGAAATCCACACTGTTCCTTTGGGCCATTGAGTTATATTGGTCTGACTGGGACTTCTGCTCTTTGCTAGGTCCCACTAAGCACTTTCCATGTACTTTTGGGAACTAGCACAAGCTGGAGGAAACAACTTCCAGCCCTTGCTTCACAGGGAGAATCCAGAGTTGGTTACACCTTGCTGCCTTGCTCGCCGCTATCCTGTACTTCTGAAAGGCAGCAAAACAAAATTAGATCTAGGTAAACAGGACAGAGTATAGCCTCTGGGTCTGGTACATTTTGATTAGCGTGTATCTCTGGCTGGCACATCCAAGCAGCCAAGGTTAACAGACGTGCTTCCACTGACAGCTCCGTGGGTTGGGCTTGCAGGACCCACTCTCTGGGGACAGTGCTGGCACCTGGGTCACCTGTGGTGCTGGGCCCAATTTGCTGCTCTTCAGAGCACAGCAAAAGCTTGTATTTGCATCCCAGCATTTGCTGATTCAAAGAGAAATGAAAAAATATTGATATAGTTGTAGGTTAGTAAAAGGCTATTTGGCCGTCACACATAAAGTGATTGTAGTGTTGTTCCTTTAGGGCTATCAGTGTATCTACACTGTCATGCAGTGGGTGTATTGTGTGGACACATTCACACCTCTTATGTCTCCAGTCCTATTCCAGCCAAAACCAGCACAACTGTCTTAAATATTCTGTGAGCTATACCCCTCCACTTTCCAGATCCATAAATTCAAAGTACAGCTGGGCTAACACGAAATGTTTGACTTAAGAGTAACTTCAGAAACAGCATTTAGTACTGAAACACAGCTACATCACAGCTTCGGATTTCAAAGCACAGCACTTGCACTTTCTGCATGAGTTCCATCATCCTGAGTAGCAGAAACCAGCTGTTTTGAAAAGCTTCTTGCCAATGTTGAGTGAAAATCACTCCTAACATTTGGACATAAAATGTCCTCCTAACATTTCAAACATTTCTACCCAAAAATACAGCGATCTTTTGATTTTAGATTAGAAATGGAGACATTGTTTAGAAAATTGGATTTGTAGCAGGCTACCCTCTAAAATCTGAAGACCTTCCACATATTTATTAAACTGTATTATAACCAAAATGTCCCAAACCGTCACACAGTAAAATGGCAGTCATTGGTACGTCGCAGTCATTTTCCCTCACCAGTGGAGAACACCCAGCTCAGAGAGATCACTGGCTGTCTGGACTTTTCCAGCATATGTGACTTGCTGCTCTTCTTCATTAGCAGATATCAACAGCAATCAGCATGTCATTTTTGTGGCCTCAGACCACCAGGCTTGCACACCAAAGGAACCAGAAGGTTCCTACCTAATAAGAATTGACATTTTGTTCACTTTGACCTAATAGTCAGAGATATGTCCTTAAATTGGACTCAAAATATGCAGAGCTGCAAAGAAGAAACCACAAGCACAAGGTACTCTGTTGCTACTGCAGTCACGTTTTTAGACCTTGTAGTTTACCTACTTCTGAGCTGTGGGACCCACAAGTCATGTCATACGTTGGAGGAAATCCTGTCCAGGGACAAGGCAGTCCCACTCACTCTCCCAGCTCGCACAGGTGGCAGCTCTCTGCTGAAGTCATACTAAAGCAGTATTTTTAACATGACTTGAAAGGACTGCCAGCTCTTCTGCTGCTGAAAATGGGGCTATTTTTAGCAATTAGCTGTATTCAGATGTTCCTTTCATGATTTGCACAGGCAGCAAATGGTTTAGTAGATTACCAGAAAGGATCAGATATTCCCCTGGATAAAAGCAGTGTTTACCATTTTTAACACAGATTAAAATCTTCACGCTTCATAGTACAAAGTGACCCTGAGGCAGGGTCGGAAAGGGATTTAACCTTGGGGCATCCTGTTAACATTTGTTTGCCCCCATTCTGAGCAGAACTTGACTATTCGTCTGTCTTGCCTAGTTCATGATAGCGCTTTGCATTACTATAGCTTCTTTCAGCTCACAATCTCAGACCTTCCCCTGAAACATCATGGAGGTGGACAAGATACTCAGTAGGTGAGTGTGATCTGTTCCCATCTGGCAAACTCTTACTGTTGAATGTAGTCCTCGATAAAATCCATTTGAGCTTCCTGACATGTGGCAGTCTGTGCCTTCCCATAAACTATATTGTGTTGTTAATAATAACCAATTAATATTCCCAGGATTCACAAAAATACACTTAAGGGGAGTTCCCAGGGAGGCACAGGGCTGCAGTACTGGCTCTAGTCTCAGATTAACACAGCAAATTTTGACATAAGGCTTGGTGCTGCAGTATGAGGGTTGCAGTGGCAGCCAGAGCCAGCTTTCTACTTGCAGTAGTCAAAGCTTCCTCCTGTTTCCATAGGCAAAAGACAGAGGAAGGGGCTGACGATAAGTATCTGGCATTTTGCAGGTCAGGCTGTTATTTCATTGGCCTTTCCAGAAGGCACAAGTGTCTGTCTGTCTGCAGCAGCAGCAGAGCCTGCTGTAGCCTGTGCCGTGGGTTACTCAATGTGTGCTTTGGGGTCTGGGAGAGCATCTACTGCTGTGAGGGTGGTGGCAGAGAGCAGGGCCAGGGTGGCTGGCAAGCAGTTTCTGAACACATGGTCATCTCTCAGAGTTCAGTGTGTCATATTATACGTGGCACTTCACTAAAATTAACACTGGTTTCTTAAACAGGTCTGGCATCAGCCATCAGGCTGCCATGGGGTGGCAGGAGATGGCTGTGATCTAGCTATTACATAGACTGTCATGTAATACGAACAGTGCCTCAGATGGCCCCGATTCTGCAAATATTTGAATCGTTATTGCACAAAGCATATGCTTATACTTTAAGTCTGCAGTCAAGGAGTTTAAGCAGAGACACAAAATTAAACAAGTGTTATACAGATTTGTTATAATTGTAAGTCCTCCGTATGCCTCAGAGGGCCTGGCATTCAGTATTGCAAAGCAATTTTAATGCCTCTTGCTTGATCTGTAAAGCTGGGGAATTATTCAGCTGGGGAAAAATTCAAAACATTGATTGCATGCAATTGGCAGGTTTCCCTGACTTCTGGACAGGAGCGAGCCACAGGCCTGCCAGAGTCAGTGTTTCTTTGAATGGAGTGTGTGGGTGCTGGAGGCAACTCTCCCATCACTCAGAGCCCTTCAGGAAGGTCTGGGTGGAAAAAGCTCCTTTCAGACATAAAACCACCTGTGCAATCGGATAGCAGAGCTACACCAAGACAAATCCTTTCCTATGTATGGCAGGGAAGGGAGGCATGGTCTGCCTTTTCTTTCTCTTGACAAGCATCTCTGTGAGTCGAGATTTCCTCTGCAAGCCAATATGGAAACTTTAATGCCTGACATTAAATATTCCTTTTTAAAGCTGTACTCAACTGAAAAAAAAAAAAAGGCAATTAGAGCCTCTTGCAAAGGAAAGAAAAAAGTGTATTAGCTAAAGCAGTGACATTTTCTTTTGATAGAAAGCTGGTGTTTCCAAGAGTCTGAGATAAAGGCTAATAGGCGGTAATCAAAGAACACAGGAACCAGTCCTTATGTAATACCTCTCCCGTCTGTTTGGCACAAATCCGTGTGATCTTCACTATTAAGCAATGGAATTTAGCTTCATCCCACAAAAAAAATCTCTTGGAGTACATGAGAAGAATTGTGTCCAGGCCACAAGCTTTCTGTCTGGGCTCACAGGCACATTTCCCCACAGTCAAGCTACATTCAGATGTAGAGTTTGGTTTGGCCTACTGTAAAATTAGTCACCAGCCATAAATATAGATCTCAGAGCTTGAGGTGATCTCAGAGCTTGAGGAGGTACTAGAGCCTGAGCCCCAAACTCAAATTTGTCTCTAAGATGTGGGGAAAGTGCCACTCTGCAGCCCAGCTCTGGATCTTAGGTTGTCCTTCATCCTTCTCTTTCTCTTTTCTCTATGTTTCTATTCTGTTCCTTTTTATCCTCCTCCTAGTTCTCCTCTTACTTATCTGCTAACATTTTTTTCTGTAGCATCTTATTCTTTCACTATTTCATATTGCCAATACTAAACCACCTATTTCTAAAAGTCAGAGGCGACAATTTCTTACGCCAAAAAGCATTGCATCTAACATAGGAGGAATGTTGTATTAGAACTGAGTTTTCTGTACGAGATTCACTAGATGGAGAAGTAGAATTTCTTATTTTGGTGCCAGCAGTGACGTTTTGATTACACTTGTTACGTGCAAATAGATAAAGTGCAGAGCACAGCATCCGTAGGTAGTGCATCATGGAAGGGGGTCAGGTTCACAAAGTTAAACCACTTCTTGAGCTAAGTGGGCTCCATACTCCACTTGGGTGCAAAGAAACGTTTGCAGTGTGACCCGGTGCCCCGTTGGTGGGGGAAGAGCTCAGGCACTAGCTGCCCTCCTATGTCACAGACAGTAAGCAGAGACCTGGGGGTGGAGGGCTAATTACCAGCATCCTTAACCCCTTCAAGCCTGGCAGCCACCTCTTTTTCAGTCAAGGCACGGTATTGACACTTGTCTTTTCCAGTCAGAGCTCTGCTGCTGCCCAGCAAATCAGGCCTTGAAGAATTGTTTGGTTGATTTAGTGCAGCAGAGTGTGCAAAACAGCAGCTTCTGCCAGGGCTGTGACTTGTTATGAAACTTGTGTGTGTATTTTCTTCACTTTGCATATGTAAAGAGGAAGCAGACTTTACAGTCATTGCTGTGCTGAAATGCAGAGAGGGTAAAGTCTTGTAACTGTGCACCAGCCACCGTGACTTGAAGTGGGGGTATTGGTGAAGCCAAACTTTTGGTGGGAAAGGAGGAGAACAAAGATCCAAGCTCTAACATACCTACCCCAGAGGTAGAAACAACAGAGAGCCATTCATCCACACCCAGTAGAAAAGCGAGACTGGCCAGCTGTGAAGAACCAGAGAGAAATGGCCTGCCAGTCATTCCTTGGCAACGCATCTGCTGCGCTTGTGCAGGGCCTGGGGGATGGCCGGCTGCGGAGCCTTACAGCATGTCTTGTGCTCCGAGATCTCTGCCCATACTCTGAATGCTGGGGGGGTGAGGCCGATATGTGTGTGCCAATAGCTACTTTGAACAAGCAAACACCAAGAGGTTTATTCCTTTGGCTGCTTTGCTCATCCCAGTGCGTGTTACACAGAGCCTCAGTGTCCTGTGCCGTAAGACTGTGCGTTACAAAATACTTTCAGTGCAGAGCCTATCTCGTGAACTTGATCCAGCCAGCAGGATGCACCTGCACCCCGTGAGGAGTACAATGATTTTTCTCCTTGTGAAGCAGGTGCAGAAATCTGAGCCCAGAAAAGGCAGGAGCCAGGCAAGGGCTCAGGAGCACTTCTCTGTGCTGCCAACTGCAAGCAGAGTGGGGTGACCCCGTGGTTTTTGAGGTTGCCTGATAAGGGACAGCCCCCAACTCATGAGTTTGTAGAGCAGGACTGTGCCTGTCCCGCTCAGTAAGCATGTGAGCAGCCAGAGCGCTGTCATGCCTGGGGTTAATGACTGGGGCAACACAGCCCTCAAGGAAGGGAAGGACTTCAGCCCCAACTGCCTTCTGACTCAAAGCCTCTTGGAGCCATTGCCAGGCCGAAGTCCTGGAGCCACCCCTGCTCAGAAAGATGGGGTTAAATTCCTGACTACGGCCACAGCTGCAGGCTACAGTAGGAATTCCTGAGCCTCATATGGTTGGTTTTCCTACTGTGAAGGTCAGAGGAGCTCAAAAGGGCGGAAACATACTTTCTCCAAGTGTGGGCGTTTTTTGTAGCTTCTTAAAAGCAGAGACTTCTGCTGCTTGTAAAGCAAGCTAAAGAAGCTGCCTTCAATGGGCTTTCCTCCTCACCCATGAATGAGATGTCCAAACAAGCATTTGGAAACCTCTGGAGTTGTATCAGGCAGTCCAGTTCCTTTAGGCAACACTGCTCTGGTTGTGAGTTCAGGCAATTTCTGTTTTGACTATCCAGTGCATTTTTTTCTAATCTTCTTTAGAGGAAACACTAATTAGCCTCAATCAAGAGTAAAGAATCTGATGCTTCATCCTCTGGCACTGCATGTTCCTTGATTGAAAAGAGACAAGCTGGTGTTTGTGTCTTTCCTCTGTGAAGAAGAAAAGCTTGAGTGGGATTTGAAACCCGGTGTGAAAACAGGTTTTGCTGAGAAAGCCACTGGAAGTCAGAAAGCCATCCAGAACAGCTGAGGCCACCAGGGAGGTAACTGAAGGGAAATGGTTGTGATTCCAGCCCCCCTTCAGAAAGCAGCCACAATGTTACCTTTCTGGGTGTGCTTTCTGGTTTTAGCTATAAAAAAGGATGGGGTGAAGCACTTTGCACAAATCTTTATCAGACTCCACTACGATGCATATTCTGAGCTTGAAAACTGAGGCATCCGTGCTTGCATTCACTGAACTTGCTGGACATTTTGACATGTACTTTAGTGTGAAAAGGATCTCATACTGGTTCCCTTTCTTAAAAACTGATCTTGCAAAATGATGAATAGCCTCAAATTCCATTAAGCTCAATGCATGTGCTCAGCTACTGGCAGGATTTGGTCCCTATGCTTGTATGTAGTTTATGACTCTTTCTCCTTGGTGACATGTCAAATGCCATATTAGCCCATTGGTTCTTCACCAGGAACACAAGAATTACTGCTCCTTTAAAGAAAATGTAGAAATTATTACTTTTTTCCATGTGCTGCTAACAGGCTTCGTAACACAGTCACAGACTGGGGTGTGTGGAAAGGGACCACTGCTGACCTCTGCTCGAATCAAGTCCAGCAAGAGCAGGTTGCTCAGGGCTTCATCCAGCTGAGTTTTGAATATGTCCAAGGATGGAGATCCCACAGCCTCCCTGGGCACCTGTTCCAGTGCTTCATCAGACTCATGATAATCCTTTTTTCCTGCTTTCAAAGTGATAATCTCTTGTGTTTCAAATTGTCTCTGTTGCCTTTCATCCTTCTGCTGTACACCTCTCGGGAGGGTCTGGCTCCATCTTCTCTAAACACTCCCAATTAACAAAATTTGGGTCACATAAGAAAAAAAGATGGGCAGAGTTGCAGAATGCATGTCCAGACTGAAACTTGAGATATTACAGCTCCAGGGGAATTAGTCTGAGCTACTGGTTCAGATGACCTTTAAGTGAGGAACAAAAATGTACAAAAATCGTGTTTGATCTGAGAGTCAAACATCACTCAGAGCCTTGCATAGATCAAGGAATTCAGACCAGATCTGTCACTAAGACGAGCCAAAGAGAAACTCCTCTCCAAACAAGTTTCCAAATAAATTGTCCAATTTTCTTTTGAAAAACCCTCTGAGTGCCCCAACATTTTGTGGTGGTCACATCTGAGATGGCCCTTTGTCCTTCCAGGTGGATTTGATAATGTGATGTTAAGTGCTGATCCCCTCGGGAATGCAGATCCCCTTAAAACTGGTTGGTGTAATGAGTCAAAGCCAAAGACAGAGTAAAAGGCTGCAATTCTGTCAATGTGTTCAGACTTCAAGGTCAGCTCTGAATTTGACTCACTGCATTGGTCACCTGATGGCAATGGCAGCAATGTAGGATCATAAGAGTAACATCTGTGAAACAGGAAACCTTAAAGAACTGTAAGTAAGAGGTCTCTTGGGAACTGTACTCTCAAGTATCTGAAGAGCTATAGTAAGTCTCTTCTCCTGTTGAAGCTCACACTTTTGGGTGCTAGTGTCACCTTGATAGATAACTGTAATACAAAGTTATGAAGAAAATATGTGTTGGGCGTCAGGCTTAAGAATCCAACAAGACATGTTAAGTGTATGTTTAACTCTAGACAGGCATGTAAGACCCATGCACGTGAGTAAGTTCAGAAACATTGCTGAATCAGGACTAGGGAAGGCAGAAAGCTTTGCGAGTTCCTCTTTTTTTTAAATCAGTGGCATTTGAAAACTAGAGGATACATCAGTCTAAAAGCCTTCATTTTCCTTATAGCAGCTACAAAAGTACATGCCACTAACTACACAGGCACTGGAGAAAAATTCAGTGCCTATTTCAGCAGCAGGGCTCCAGTTCATCACCCGGTTTCAGTAATGATACCACAGCAGCATCAGTGTGGCCAGGAGAACTGCTTATACATAGAAATGGCATTGGCTGCTTCACCATGGCATCGCCATCACCCGCCCTCGCATGACTTCTCTGCCCCCATATGCCAGATGCTGAAGACTGGCTGTGACCAGCACAACTGACACCAAACTTCCTCAGAGCAGCTCCAGGCTCAATTTGCCTACCTGGATTGTGCATGTAGGAGCGACTGTGTGGGGCTGCTTCACACCAGGATCCTCCCTGGCCAGGATGCTCTGACCTCCGAGGTGTCAGGAGGCCAAAATAGAGATGCAGTATGAAAGCTACGCCTTATGAAAGCTGGTGTAAACCAAAGTGCTGCTATACTTTTTTTTTATACTTTGTTCTGAGAAGCATACACTGTCATATTCTGGCCTCTTTTGATTCCTGGGGATGTGAATAGAAATATGACGCATGATAACTAATTAAGACTAGTTGCAGAACAATTAAACTAAACAGTATTTTCCTTTGGGAGAACCATAAGCATTTCATGCCCCAGATAATTGATTTCCATATTCTTTCCCTTGGCTAGGAAATGCAAGTTCCTTGCCACATGTTCCCTGCTGGTTTTGGTCACTGAATTCTTGATGTTAGAGAAGGAGATAATGAAAGTTATCATATCCCATTCATTCCTACAGACTCTCGGTTCAGTGGGGGGTCTGAGCATTTCTTCCCATCAGCAATAATGATAATGGGTCTCACTTAATGAGCAGCCACTGAGATAAGCATGGACATCACAACAAATTAGCAACTACACATGCAACCCTGGAAAGAGGAAGACCATGGGACTCCAGGATCTCTCCCAGATGTCATCGATTTGTTAGTCCTTTAATGAAACAGAGGATTACCAGCCTCGGCACTGGTCCCTGCAACTAGCTGATTCTGTTAAAGGGGCACTGTAAAGGAGGACCACGCTTTCCAAAAGCAGTTTGTGAAATGTAACTGTAGACCATGGGATCAGGCTGACACAGCAGAGGGGACGTGCCCTGAGGAGGCTGAGAATAGCAATGAGGCCTCTGCCGAAGCTGACCCTGGGGCAGGTGAGAATAACTCCCTTATTCAGACAGAGCAAAAGCAGGGAGAAGGCAAGGTACCTGTAAACAAGACCAGGTGAGCAAACTTGGAGCATTCCGCTTTGAGGAATGCCAAAGCTGGTTTCTCTGCAGCAGCAGCGGCCACTGCCAGTGCGTCAGGGCAGGCAAGAGCTGCTTGTCCTCTGCATCGCCCTCCACAGCACTGGACTGTAGGCAGCGGTGTTGCAGGAAGTCAGGGCCATGTAAGCTCCCCATAGGTAATTGAAAGTTCATTGCATCCAAAATTAGCTGCCAGCCGCTGAACATGTGCTAAGTCTCATGAAGCAGGCACCTGGTCTCAGCTCACTTGCAGAAGGGATGTGTCCACTTCTCAGCACCAATGGCCCAGCCAGCTCTGGCTGCCCGTAACCTCAGCAAAGAGGTGGATTGGTTCTCCTCCTACCCCTACCAAGAGGCCAGTGTGCCCAGGAATAAGATGTACTGGTGGCAAAACTGGCCTTGCACTGCCCTCATGCAGTTTTTCTCTGGGTGAAGAGAGGACTTCAGTTTCCAGGGCTGCTAATCCTCTGTAAAGTTTACTTAGTAGCTGGAGAGATTGCTGCAGCTTTACTGAAAACTAACATCTTCCTCTGAAATGTGTTGCCTTTGGCTGGACTGATGTATTTATCAAGCAGTCACTTTCATCATTGCTTTCTTTAATTTATGCCATATATTATCACTGTCCTGTATGCTTTAGCTCTCTGATGTGCTTTGTGAATAGTTTGTCTACAAACACAGTGCAAACAAAGTTAATCTGATTGTACCTGGTTTGCTCTAATTAGAGCAATACTTAAGCATGGGTACTCAGTGTTGACATTATTCTCCGAGATCAGGAGAGCAGACATCAGGACTCCTGGGTTCTGCTTCCAGCCTTCCCTCTCTGTGCGATCACTACAGAGTAAATTGTGTAAATGGGATCTCTAGAATTAGAACCCTGAGTAAATGCAAGGCACCTAAATTAGTGGCTGAATATTTTGCAGATTTGTGAATACATCAGATGCCCTTAAAAATTCATTTTTATTAGGACAAAGAAACCAATTATCCTTTAAGCAACCCCCTAACAGTTATTAGTCACAGAGGAAGACTAAGATTACGTATCAGGAATATACTATTTAAAAGAAGACTGTCAAGATAAAATCCATACTTGGAGATATTTATTGACATGAACTTGTGTGATTGTAATAGTCAGAGCTGAGAAATACTTCAGAAAGCAAACTCGATTAGGTAAATGGTCAGTGCTCCTTGTTGTGGCATTTTATACAAGCAGTTCACAGTTTTCTGTGAAACCAGCTGATTACAGAGGAGCTAGACTGGCTTTTTACCAAGTTATGACCCAGGCAGAAATATTTAGCTCTTCTAAATGAGTGTAAGCAATGCTGAGCTCTTAGTTAAACCCGGGGTCCTATAGACAGGAAGCATCTTGCAGGTTTTTGGCAACTGAGGAAAAAGAGCATACAAAGTTTCTGGGACTGGACATGTTTGTGTCTGAAGGCAACTGAGAATGAGCACAAGCTTGTAAGGAGAGCGATGAGGACAGGTCTGTCCAGCGTAACAGGAAACCTCCTCATCAAGAGTCAAGGGAGATGAATTATGGGGTAGTGTAGCCTCCACTGTCACCACTCATTTGTTGCACTTAATGAATTACTGGAATTAATCACATAATGGGTGCTCAAAGACCTGAAAAAACATCCGGCTGCTCACCTGGGCAGAACTGCAGAGCATCTGAACAAATGCATGTCTGGCCTTTGCCTGACAAAACGAGCTGGTGTGGGTACATGCAAAGCAACGTCTGTCTTCAGCTGGGCTGGGAAAGCAAGGTCTCAACTGTTTGTGTCCATCAAAATCAGATGGAATTTAGATTTTGGATAAACTGTAGGGACTAGCTGGGTCAGTAACTTGACATGTTTCAATTCTATGTGCAGTTTCACTGCTTTTTAACAGAATGCAGGATGCTGTAAGAAATAGCCATTTCAAAGATGGATTTGTTTCAGAGGCAGGTGATATCTGTGGAAGGGGCCTATAGATCTGTGCAGCCTGAATCTACCACAAAGTATGCACAAGATACAGAAGAAAATGACATTTTCACTATCGCATTAGCGCAATGCTACTGAGAGTGTCATTGGCTACTCTGTCCCTTTTAGCTCTCTGGCTCTTCTTTTTTTGCTTTTTTAAATTCATTTTCAAGAACTCAAACTGGGACCCATATCCAGACTCTCTAGTTGGTATCTCATGCTGCCCAATATGTGTTTTGGCAGCTGTGCTGGGCCAGAGGATACCCAGACTGCTGGCACAGGTAGGGCAGGTATCTGCCACGCCAGGGGTGTGGTCATCTACCATGGGGCCAGAGTAGTGTGGTGCTCTAGTCAGGAGTCACAGCTTGGTTTCAAGCCTACATGGAGGCAAGATGTATTTGAGATTAGAGCTTCGGATGGGGAAACTGCCAGCCCTAACTAAACTCCTTCTCCATAATGCTATAGCTTGGGGCTGGCACATACCGATCTCAGAACATGAACTTTCCAACTCTCTCTCCTAGTTCCTGCTCTTGAATGTTTCCAGTGTTGCAGCTGGTGCTTCATTCCTTTGACAGCAAAGATTTTTATGAGTGGCATCCATGCAGGCAGGATGCTTAACAGCGACACTGCACCACACGGGGGAAGGATGGTGCTTGGGAACTCAGGTGGGGAACATGCTTCTGGGCAGCATCCACACAAAAATGTAGCAAGGTAGCCCAAGGAGTTTGCCATAATTTTTCTTAAACTGTGCCCAAGGCTGACCAAATGGCTGTGGGATTAGCCCAGGATTTGGGAGACCTGCGATCTGCTTTTTGCTTGGATGTGATTTCTTATTCTTGTTGGCAGGTAGCAGAAATCAAGAATGGACTACAGCTGCCCATTCGGCGAGTGCTCATCCATCTCCAACTCACTGGACTGAGCGTTTCAAAGGAAGGCCCCATGGTGAGACTGAGGATCATCTCTTCCCCATGTTATATCTCCTCATGACCATCATTAATTAGGTATGGGCTTAATCTCCAAAGCTCAATGTTTTATGTCCCTTTTAACATTTGCAGTTAGGAGAAGTCTAAGTAATTTCTTTCAGCATTACTTTGCCACAACATCTGCCTTTGGCTGTAGACTCTGTGGTTTAATTAACCTGCCATGAGAACAAATTTCCTTTTACCCTGTTTTAATTTCCCACTCTCTAATTTCATCAAATAGTCATTTGTGTCTCAGTTGCCACATGGGGACTGTAAAACAGGGATAATGGCACAGTCCTTCCTATATGGGGAGAATGTCGGAGTGAATAACCTCAGAGCCTGGCAAGCACCCAGATACTAACTATGGCAAGTACTGTGGCTGCACTCAGCTCTCTGCCACTGGCTCCAGACTATGATCTTCCCCAGACTCAGGATGTGTAAGTCACACCACTGTTATGTTACCACTGAATTTACTGAGAGAAGGCTGCTCAGTTAAGCTCCCAGTCAGTCTGAAATGCTGCTTCTCCTCTATCACTCCCTCCTTCCTTGCCTTTTCCCACATCTATTTTCCCAGGCATCTGGAAAGCTGAAAAAACAGGTTTATTTAAGGAAGCTTTTTAAAGAATGGAGGAACCATCAGAGCTGCTTCCCAGAGAGCTCTGTGCTGGTCTGTAATGCAAAATTGCTCAGGAGGGCTGAGAAGGAAGTCAGCTCTGGGCACGAAAACTTCACCTCTGCCCTGCGGGAACACTCTAATTCAGCCTAAGAGATTGCATATGTTAATTATCATCCAGGAGAGAGGAGCCATGGGAGTTTATTAAGCTATTCAAGACATTTTTAGAACGCCCAGACAGGAAGATAAGCCCTCTGATTTATTCAGAGGAAAGAAAAGACAATACGATGCTCAGTTAGATGTGGGGTGCATGATCTTGCATCCCTTTCCCATTGGCGTAGTCTCCCTGATGTCAGTGGGATGATCACTTGCATAAGCAAGGAAGGCACAGCTGAGCCATAGCAGTTGTTGCCTGTAGCCTATTGCCTAAATGCAAGCAGGGTCATAGCAGCCATACTGACTATGTGCAGCAGCATGAAAGAAGTGGATCATCAATATAGACAGGATAACCTAGCACTGAACGGGTTTTTGTTACAAAACTCTCAAGCTGTCCAATATCAAAGGCCAGATAATATAAAGTCTCCCCCAGCAACAAATCCAGACTTGAGCAAGAACAGTTCTGACTCCCCTACAGGCTATAAGCAATAATGTTCCCTATGTATGTCCAACATTTTCTCACCCTTTATGAGATGCTTAGCAGGGTGGAAATCTTGTAGGAAGGCATCTCAAGCATGTGTGGAGCCCAAAGCAACACAGTCTGGAAGATTTAGTGCTCAGGGTACTGTCAGCACAATGTGAGGGGAAGTATTTAGTCCTGTGACACTGAAGAGATATCTTATGGCTTGCTGGTACCGGGAGTTTGACCCGCTTCCCTCTGGCTTTCAGAGGAATCTAATGCAAAATGGCCCAGAAAGGAAAAGACAATTCTTTGTGGTGCCCTGAAGTCGCAAGCCAGGCACCTGAATGCTTGGCATTGTTTCACATCATGAGATACTCAAAGCTGTCAGAGCTGGGGTTTCTTGGGTTGCTCTTTTCTTCTTTGCTGTTTTTTTGGGGTTTGCCTCTGGAGGTCAGAAATTGCTGGGGGCTTCGTAAAGGTAAGTGAGATCCCTATATAATCCCATGACTCCAGAAACACAGGCTTTAAGAAAAATACCAAATATCCTGGCATTTATGATGAAGCCTGCAGCGAGCTATGGGAGCCCATGGTCGCATGTGTAATATGGATTTTTCCTGGCAAGCACCGTATTGTAAGCACCAGCAGCCAGTTTGGCATCTCAGCGTCAGTATTTGGAGATAAACAAAACTTTTCTCTAAGGATTTTGGTGCTGTAACCCATGATTTCTCCTCTGGTAACAGAGAGGAAAAACAAACCATTGGTCTCACACGTCCGTGCAGCACTTGTCACCCAACAGGATCCCAAAAGTCAGCAGGCCACTGAGATGGGAATATTGTTAGAAAGGGATGTAGACAGCCTGCATGGGGTCATAAAAATGTTTCCCTCTTTAACTGCCCCTGCTCCTGCTGCAGCCTCTGGTAAAACCCAGCAGCCAAATACCGGGGCTCTTGAAATACCAGATTTACTTAAAGGGGTGGTCCCCCAGGAAACTGGCCTTGCAGATGCCGCTTCTCACAGCTGCCGCCAGAGCATTCTCTGTTTTGTAACAAAACATCCTCAGCGCTGTTTGTGTTACTGAGGGCCCCGCGTGAGCACTAACTCACTGGTCCCCCACTGCCCTGGGAGAGGGGAAGGGATGTGTTGTGATCCACATGTCACACTTGGGAAACAAAGACGCAGAGCGAGGCAGGTCTGTTGAGATCAACAGATTTATGAAAGGGATTAACGTGATTTGGCAACTCTAACACCACAAATCAGGATGACAGTTTGCCTACAGAGGAAATTACATTGCAGTGAAAAGAATCATAACAATGTAATTCTTTTTGTGTAGACATTCCTGTTTCAAAGCGAGACTTACACTGGTTATAACCATACAAACTCTTGTATGCATTCTCAAAGTAAGGTGGACAAGGTAAAGTGCCCAGAGCTTTGAGCGTGATCCTTTCGAGCAGTGTGTTTGAGCTCATTCATACAGAAGAACCACCTACCCCTTTAAAAAAGAAAATCCACTAAACCCCATTTTGTATAGTATTAATTTAGTGGTTTGCATTCACAACCAAAAAAAATTAGGCTAAACTTTGAACAGCCATTTGTTACCGTCACTTTCTTTGCTTTTTTTCATGCTTGCGTGCCTGTGAATGTCTGTGTATGGTTCTGTAGACTACTTCATGATATCTCACAGATCCCCTGCTGGTCTCTAGGCTGCAGGTTGTGGAGCAGCGCTTTGGTATTTAGACAGGGCTGCCTTTCCTGAGAAGTGAAAATGGCCCCAGCCGGAGGAAACACTAACAAGAAGCCATTTCTCTTTTGTTCAAACCCTATAAATAAATACCTTATAAACAAAAGAGTATTTTCAGAGGAACTGGATAAATTCTTGGAAGAAAAATTCCCCCCAGATTGATGGCATGCAGGAAATCCCTGAGCCACAAATCTTGGGAGGCTGGGCAATATTTGGGAGAGCAAGTGCTGCTTGCTTGGCCTTTCTTATGTCAGCTCCTGGCAGACGGTCACTGGGAGAGGCAGGATACAGGTTAAACAGGCCATTGACGTGACTCAGGACAACTCTTGCGAGTCAACCGTTATTTGTGTGTAATTTGCTTTTCTCTTGGAAAACCTGACGGAGCAGGGTGGCAGTAGGTTTGTTGAAACGGGTGCATGCAACTCCACGCTTCACTGCTAGTCACCTTCAAACTGGGCAAAGCCCCTGGCAGACGTGCTGGGTGGCGTGGGGAGGAGCCACCTCCGGCTCCTGGTCACATCACCCGGGTGAGCTCTCCCGGGTCTTTCACTTTTTTTCTCTAGTGCGAGACTAAATGCGCTGATCTGCCTCTGAACCACCGGTGTCTGGTTCAAGAACTTCTGTAAGAAGTAATTAGAAGTAGCGAGGACTCTGCTGTGTTGAGCATCGGTATCTGACTGTGCGTACGCAGCACCACCTAGCGCTTTACAGAGATTTTTTTTTCCCCTCTTTCCCCAAATCTGTAGTGATGTGTTCAGGGTACGTCCTTTCATCCCCGGCACACTGCTAGTCTGTATGCTGCCGGAGGGCTCACTGCAAAGGCAAACGCTGTGTACGTTCACAGCAAACGTGTGACAACTTGGGAGATGGAAAGTACAGGATTAGAGGTGCGTTAACAACTCAGGCCGCATACAGGTTTGCTGAGATGCCGGTGTGCAACTCCAACGGATGCCCACGAGGTGTCTGAGGCCCAGCCAGCACTGAACGTCCTGCTTTACTTGAACCCTAATTCCAGAATCGCTGTAAAACTAATGACAAATACTTAGCAAGGGTTTGGAATAACTTCGGTGCTCTCTTCCTTTCTGCGGTGAAGCTGCAGAACCAATGCCCTCTGCTGATACTAGAGGATATTACCTCCTGTAAGCGAGAAAAAGCCAAGATTTAACTAATCAAAGAGCTCTTTTTTGCTTTCTTCAGCACCCATGCTGTTATCCCCAGGGACTGGAGGAAACTCCTGCCTGGGGGTGAAATCACCTGGCCAGTATTTGGCTGAGGGATAGCTGCTAAGCACAGGTTCTCCCAAGACCTAGGCAGTCCGCTTTCTGCGGCAGGCTCTACGCTGGGTGGCATGGCCGTTTCAGGCAGCGGCACCAGCGTGTCTGGACGCAAAATCCCCTGTTTTTCTCCACCTGCCGGGGCTCCCCAGCGTGTCCTCCGTGCAGGCTCCCCAGGGACTCGCCTGCATCTTCCCGGGCGCACCGGGCAGAGCGCAGGGTGCTGCGTTTCCTTGGAGGGGTGACTTACACCCCGCCGCAGCGCCTGCTGAGTCTCTGCACGCCAGGGAAAGCGACCGGCCAAGGCTGGCTTCGCGCTGGAGGGCAGGGCAGGGCAGGGCAGGGGCCCGCGGGGTGGCAAGCGCTCGCCGAGAGAGGCGGCGGCTTTGCGCGGTGCTAACGAAAGGCCCTTTTCTCGGCCCCAGGAGCTCGGGGCCCTCCGTGCAGCTGAACAAGATGAGCTGCCGGGCCTGGAGAGCTCAGACCGAGGGTGAGGGTGATGGAGCACGGGGAGAGGCACCGGGAGAAGCCGGTTACCGTTCGGCACCCCCTTTTCTTTTACCGAGTTAACGTCTCGTGAGGGCTTTTTTGGGGAAGGGGACTCCCTTTCTTCAGTGCAGGCCGGGGAACCGGCCGCCCCCTCCCCGCTCGGGTGCCTCAG
>NW_008796042.1:223239-225009 GCF_000699145.1 Aptenodytes forsteri | reverse complement strand
CCGTGCGCGTGCCTTTCTCCGCCGCCCCCGGAGGAGTGGTCGGGTGGGAGCCGGTCCCCGCGGGGCCGCTCGCCGAGCGGGCGGGCGCTGTCGATAGCCTGAGCTGTAAAGCCGCCTGGAGGTGAAGCGGTGCAAAGTTCACCGTTGAGTGCCTTAGCGGAGGATTGCGGAGGCGGAGGGGTCGGCTCGGGGGCGCTCACAGAGGCTCTTTGTTGTCATCCGGCGAACGCGGAGTGGGGGAGCAGAACGGTGGGTGTAGGAGGGAAGCGAGCGCAGTGGCTCGAGTTTTGTGTGCCCTGGGAAGCGTCTGTCACTCGGGCTGTTTTGCGTCGGGTCAGGGAAATCTCCGTTTGGTGCGTGCTTTGCATATGAAACAGAAAAACTGAGACCCGAGACATGTTAGAGGTCGTGAACAGTCCAATATTTTCCCCTCTGTTTTCCCTTACAGCACGGAGAGCTGTAGGGTTAGCGGTCAGGCTTGTGCTGCCAGCAGTAGAGAGGTGTTTTTAGAGAGCTGGCTGGCATATTGCAGACGTGAAACTGAGAGCTGAACTGCAATTAGCAAACTGAATACGAAGGGATGTTTTGGTGTCAGCTGTCCCCAGATTATTTGCCTTTTGGGGAAGAGACTTGCTCAGCTTCCTTTCAAAATGAAGGGAAGGGCCCCGGCTGGTGTTGGAGGGCTGGGAATTGCGCACAGACCTGTACTGCCGTTTTGGCTGGCCTGAAATCCCACCCTGTTGTGGGAGGACGGGGAGAGAATCGGCCTCTCTGCAGGGGAGGTAAACGCCGCTCTCCCGGGAGGTGGGGGTTTGCTTGGGAAAGGGTGAGGAGCTGCCTTCCCAGGCTGTGGGCCTTGGCCTGCCTCTAGCAAGGAAGATGGAAAGGCACCTCCAGTGTTCAGGTGGTGCAGATGGACAGCGGGCTGAATTTGGTGTGTGTCTCGTGAAAGATAAGTAAATGCATATATGTATATTTATGGAAGGCTAGCAAGGACGTGGGGTGCGAACGCTTGAGCAAAGCCCTGCAGATGGGTGCTGTGGCTCCCAGCCGCTTGAGGAGCAATTTCTGGAGAATGTACCACGCTGTGCGGCTGAGAGTCGCTTGTGCCTCTGGGAGAGGCTGTGCTTGGAGACAGGCGAGAAAGGGCTCAGTCGCCCCTTGCCCGGACTGCGGGGGGCTTGGCTGCCCCACAGGGGATGCCTGGCTGCCGGGGCAGGGCTGGCAGGTCTGCCCGGATTGGAGGCAGGAGCTGGTTCCCTGGAGGGGAAATACCTGCTTCTGCTTTTGTTCCCCAGAGCCTCCTTCCCCTGGGAAAGATGTTTAACCGTGCGGTGCCAAGCTGCAGCGTTTGCTCGCACGTGTTCCTGCTGCCTTTTTCTTTTGTTTCTCCTGCTGCCCTTGGTCGCTCGCTGGAGGTGTCTGCTTGCCTCCACTCCTCCTCCCCTGCTCCGGCTGCTTCTTCTACAGTTCCCTCAAGTTTGTTATCCCTTCCTGTCTTGCGTTTCCCCAGCAGTTTAAGCTGATGCGAGGTGGGTTGGCCTTCCTCAGCCTGGGGGCCTGTGGGACCGCAGCGTGCCTTAGTTCAGGGAGACGAGCAGAATGGCTGTCTTTGGTTTTGCAGGGTCAGGTTTACTGAGTGATCTCCTAGGGGCAGGTGGGGGGACGACAGCTGGGACCCTGGCATCCATCGCAGAGCCACTGCCTTTTAGCCAATCATCTCCCCAAAACTGCTGGTCTGACACCAACCACTTGTAAAATTCCCCCCCC
>NW_008796042.1:176856-215202 GCF_000699145.1 Aptenodytes forsteri | reverse complement strand
ACCTCTTGAATTTGCTTGATCCCTTCTGCAAAGGGCTCCTTCTACCCACTGCCAGTTTTTGTGCCACCACTTTTCACACCCTGCTGCTGAGCATTGCTCCCTGCAAGGGCCCAAATCTCACCAGAGCTCCCGGGCCCCTTGTTTCCTCTTGGGGAAATCCCCTGCACAGCAGCCTCTGCGCCACCTTCAGTGCACAGAGGTCTTTTGCAAATTGTGCAGAAGAAATTAAAGGGAAGCCCAGACCAACTCGTTAGCTTGGTGCCATTTCTACTATAGCCTTTTGTTTTGGTTTTTCCCGTGAAGAGCTCTAAATGACAGTGGGATGCTCAGTGTTTGGCATGGGGCAGGCACCCAGGCCCTGTATGACCAGCATGGCTTTGACTTTTGCTTCCAGCTGGAACTGAGCGGTTTCTGTTATTTGCACGTGCAATGTGAAAGCGAATCGGTCTCTCCTTTTTCCATAGTTTGTTTAGGAAAACTATGGTCTAGAGATAGGTGAGCTGGGATAAGTTGTGTAAACAAGGTCTAGCTCGCCTGGAGGTTTCATTTCCCATAAAGAGAGAAGTTGTGCCCCAGGTGCACAACTGCATGTGGTGGAGCAGATCTCACTGCTTGCATGGTTGTCCTAGGAATTGAGCCAGCTCTGCCCCCTTCCACGCACCCCAGTGCCTTGTGCCCCCAAAGCCTTTGTCTTAGGGACAGAGCCATGAGTCCTTCTCTGGGCAGAATCCAAACATGAGCCCAGAGCTCAGGGGTGACCAACTTTCAGTGCCAGAGCTGTGTGTGACTTCCAGACATGTTGAGAGCAACCCCAGGGTGGCTGCTGTGTGGCTGTGGTGCTGTGAGGGTAACCGGGTAATCTGAATCCTGGCTTGTGGGAAGAGTCCGGCTGGAAATATAAATGTCCTCTTACAGTTTTGGTTGACGGTTAGTTGTAATTGGGGCTCCCAGCTCTCCTAGTCCCATGCTGTGGTCTTCGAAGCCTTTTCCTCCTCCTTCCTGCTCCTGCATGAAACTGCTGTTTTTTTCAGCTTGGAGATCTCCCTCCTGTTGGTGAGTGATACATAGAATGCTTTCTTAGGTCGTTAATTCTGTATCATCAGTAATAATAATTGTACAATGTTGAGTATTATTAGTACAGCACTTGTTTGTGTGCATTACTTGGAGCCAAACCACTATACGGTTATTTTGTCTGATGGGTAACCGGAACGATGCCAGGTTGGTACTTAATGTGTCTGAGTCATGAGCAAGCGGAGCACTTCCACGACGAGGCTCCTGTGAGGCAAGGCACTCTGGAGCAGCCGTTCGGGGAGGATGTGGGTGGTGCTTCTGTCCTGATGCAGGACTTCGTTGGGCTCTGGTGTTTCCCTTAAATTTTGCCTCTGCCTCCTGCAGCCCCCTCAGGACTTTCTTCAGGCCACAGTCTTTGGAGCTGCTCCTGCGTCGTGTGCCTGGTGATGGGCTCTCTGGGGCATGGACAGTTTTCTTGAGAAGTGGCTCTCAAAGGGATTGTGCATTGCACTCGGAGGTCCTGCAGAGCAAGGCCAGCGGCCTCGTGTGCTGCAGGAGTCTTGAAGGAGGTTGTAGCAAATGAGTCAAGTGCTGTTACTCGTCTTACTTTTTCCACAACCTCTGTTTTGCTTTGCTCATGCCTGCAAATGGTCGAACTCTCAGAGATGAAACCTTTCCTTGTCTGCTCAGGGTTGGTATAACCACGCTGAGGCTATGACCTTTTTGTTTTGAGTAATGCAGATGGACTAAGCAGCAGGGTGATGAACTGGTTAAGCTAGGTAAATGCTCCTTTCATATCTGTGCCCTTCAGGACCTCTCTCCAGCAGCTTGTCTGTTATTAGATTTTCTTCTTAGACTGTCATAAATAGTGTCCATTTCAATTAAAAAAAAAAGATGAAAAAAAAGAAATCACTTGGTGTTTTCCCAGATTCTCCTTTTCATCTCCCCCCCGCCCCCCCCCTTGGTTCTGTCCAAGTTGCTTCATCTTGGCCTAATGTGCTTTCTTCCTAGTCGCCCATGTTTGATGGCAAAGTCCCTCACTGGCACCACTACAGCTGCTTCTGGAAGAGGGCTCGAATCGTGTCCCACACGGACATCGATGGCTTCCCTGAGCTCCGGTGGGAAGATCAGGAAAAAATCAAGAAAGCCATTGAAACTGGAGGCCCTGGAGGAGGTAAGCAGAAGTCTCCTGGTGTTTGGAGGTTCAGCTGGAACTGTGCTCTCTCTTCTCAGGCTGTTATTGTGGTTATTTGATTGCTGTGTCCCTTCAGCAAGTGATGTCGGAAGAATTGTTGTGGTGTCTCTATGCTCCAGAGGTAGGACGTTGGCAGTATGATCGAGCATGTTAAATCAACGAGGGAAGAAGCTAAGTCAGTTGGCAGATGTATTGCCAAATATTTCTTGTTGTCATGATTGGTGTATTTTGGTTTTAGTTCTTTAATATTAACAAATGCCGTTGTATGTTGTTTTAACGGTACCTTCAGTGCAGCGTATGGTTATGGTGGCTCTTTGAAATTGTTGCACCATGAACTAGTGAGTCAGGGGAGCAAGTGAGAAGGGTCTAAGTACAGACCAGACTAAACTCAACCACGCCTCTGTGTAAACCAAGGATGATGGGCAGTTTTAGATTGGTGTCTGCCTGTTGAAACACAGTAATACAGAAAATAGAAGGAAACTGGCACTTGGGAAGAGGAGTTCTGCTTTGAAGCAGAGCTATTTGTGACTCCTGTTACAGTCAGTTCTTCAGGAAGATCTCATTTTACACTACTTTCAGGAAAGAGGTAAAAAGGGTCAGCTCTGTGCGCCTTTGGAAGTCTTTTAAAATCATAAAATAAGCAATCCTGTACAATTGCTACTTGGTTGCTTAAAGAATTCTTCCTATTTCAAAAGTGCTTTTGAGCATGGACTGCTTATCTTGCTCTGTATTCAGACTCTTGACAGATGGATTGCTGGAACACAGAGGTTTATTAATCCAGACTGCTAACAATCTGGGACAGAGAATAAGGGAATGCCTTTCAAAGCCGAACTTTGTATTTGCTTTGTTCTCCAGGAAAAGGAGGGGAACAGGAAGGAGGTGGCAAGGCTGAGAAGAGCCTAAATGACTTTGCTGCAGAATACGCCAAGTCTAACAGAAGTACTTGCAAAGGCTGTGAACAGAAAATAGAAAAGGTAAAAAGTTTTTCTTAGTTCTCTATCTCTTGCCTTTTCTCCCACCAGTTCCAATTCAAACAGTGACTTTTATAATTGCTTCCTGTCTGTCCTGCATGTGGAAAGCACTTGCAGAGCTGCATTTCTGTGTCTGAGGAGCAGCTGTGTCCTGGACAGCTGACAGTAGAGGCATCCCTCAGGCGTTGTAGCCTGGGCTTCAAACCTGCTGATGCTTCCTTTCACTTGGGTCTTAGAGCAGGCTGGAACGCCACTCGCCAGCATTTCTGTGGCAAGAGAGCCACGAGTAACTGCGGCTTTTCCTGCTTGTTGCAGTACTGCAGAGGCGTTGGTCTCTTCCTCCTCCTCAGCAAGACCAGCTCTGTTTGTGTGCGGTGTATCCATATTAACTCCATGAAAGCAGACAAAAACAGTGATGCAGCTAATTAACGATGCAGCCCTGTAGTTGAACATGTCTTAGTGCTCTGCTTTTAGAGACAGTTGGCAAAATGAAGCTGTGAGCCTCTAATAGATGTGAATAGACCTGCCAGTTGGGTAAAGTTGGCAAGGGCCAAACAGCAGTATGCTTGTATCTGCAGAAACATTGGTGACTGTTGTGTAGACATTTCCTTGTTGGAGCATGAAGTATTGCAGTCTAAAAGCTCCTAAACAACTGCTTGGTGGGCATCTGAAAAGTACTTTGCAGTAAGATGGGGTGAGATCATATTGGCACTGATGCTTGAGTGGTAGGGACATAAAGTTAATTTTTAAAGTTGCCTGCATGGGGTTTAGTCATGTGAGTTTTGCTTGTTCAAGCTTGCTTGGAGTTGGGGAGTTGGAGTAAAGCCTACAGGATTACCTGTTTTGAGTGTTTTTTGAACAGAAAACTACCTAAAAAGCTGGGTTGTTTTTTTTTTCAACCTAGAAAGAATATTGAAGAAAGCAGAGGAACTGTAATGAAAGGGCTTGAACAAAAGTTGCAGGCTTTGATAGAGGAACTGTTGCTATTTTACAGGTGTTTAGGGGTTTTTTTACCATCATGTTGGTAGCAAGCTTGTTAACATCCTGCTCTTTCCAGAACAGCCTAACAATTGCTCTTGTGTTGCTTTAATCTGCCTCAGGGCCAGATCCGGATTTCCAAGAAGATGGTGCATCCTGAAAAGCCACAGCTGGGAATGATAGATAACTGGTACCACCCGGACTGCTTTGTGAGCCGCCGAGCAGAGCTGGGCTTCCTCCCAGCGTATGGGGCTGCCCAGCTCCTGGGCTTCAGCATCTTGAAAGCTGAAGATAAAGAAACTTTGAAGAAGCAGCTCCCAGCTACCAAAAGTGACGGGTATGTGGGGAATGCAACAAATTGCATTGTCTAGAGGAGCCATTGCTTGCCCTCAAATACATCCATGATAAATGTTTTGTGACATTGTTGTCTCTCTTGAAACAATGTTGGTCATAGGAGGATTTGGTCCTTCCTGTGACCTTATGCAGATGACAACAGGCAAATTCCCCGTCCCTGGGAGCGTGCAGTCCACTTGCCCCCTGTGACTGCCTTGAGAAAATGCAGAGACCAGCAGCTGTGACTTGGAGGACTGATGTAGGGCTTTCAACCATAAAATACTGCATGCTTAAGACAAATGGATACTGGGTTCTGCGCCTTCTCGTGTGATGCTGTTATCAGTGATGGTTTCTCTGCTCTAACCACTTGTTAGAGAATTGATTTGACATGTCTTATCTATGAGCTGCTGATCTGTGACAGGCACGGAATCTGATAATGATGTTTATTGGCTGCATAGTGCTTACACTTGGATGCTTTTGTTTGCTAAATCTTCTATGGTACCACTGAAATTTCATTGCTTTGCATTGAAATTTTTAGTGGAGGCTTTTGATGGAACTTGTACTGACAGAGAAGTGCTTCCAGGTGGCTTGCTAGCATTGGTCAATCTTTCTCTGTTAATGAAGGCTTTTGTTATTTGTTTTTGAAGTGACTTCGCCTAGAGTCATGCTTTATAACACAAGCCAGTGTTGCATTGTCCCCATGGAGGAAGGAACATAAGGTGTTCCTGGGTCGTACAAATAGGAAAGATCTTGCTTTTGTAAAACACTGGGCTTCTCCATGTACCTTGTAGGCTGAATTCAGCTTTGCTTTTACAAGGATTCACCATGAAACTCTCCAGTGGGACTGATGTTAGGTTCTGAGGTGCCATAGCCATGTCAAATCTGTGTAGTCTTTGTCAGTATTGGTCCTCCAGATATGTGGCTGATGGGCATGGCGTGCTGTTCAGAGCCATGCGTGTGTGTGAATGTCATCCTCGGCCATAGGTAACAGAGCAGAGCGTGCGTAAACTGATGTCTGTGTTAAGAGGCTGCCATTCAACTTCCATGCTTTATTGTTGGTTGGCAAGCAGTTACTCCAGAAGTGTTCAGCAGTGGTGCAGGTGCCGTGGGGAGGGTCCTGCAGTGCCGCAGGAGTGGGTGTTTCTGCTGGAGCCCTGTCAGGTTCTGCACTGTTCGCCTCACTTGGCTGAACTACTGGAGGCTGAGACAAGCTGTCTGCCTCTGCCCAGCAGCCTGCCGTCTTTTCACGCAGGTCTTTTACCTCTGTGTGTGTTGCAGGATGTAAGTAGAAGTACAGTGTTTTGAAGCACTGGCAGCTTTTCAAGTAGTCCTTTGCTTTTTGTGCCGAGGTGTGTGTTCCGCTTTGTCCTAGAGCAGTGCGTGAGTTTAATAGGGTTATTTGTCGTTTTCTCCCATGTCTTCAGCAAAGCTCTAGAGATTTGACTGCGTGTTTCTCTTGTCTGCCCTGACTCTGCTTTTCTGGGCCACTTCAGGATGCTATGCAAAATATGAAGGCTTTGTAAAGATAGACCACAGAGTAGTGTGCCAAGTCACTGTGTAAATAAAAGCCTAGAATTGCAGTGGAAAAAAGCTTAGGCTGGTGATGCAGGGTAATGTGAACCAGGACCTCATGCCAGAAAAGCAGCAGGACGCCTTATCTTTCCCGCTTTCTAAGCACTGCATGAACAAGCCCCTCAACCATGAAGGTGCTGGCTGGCTCTTACACTCCACTACCTTTCTTCTGCTGTTTGGGCTGTGTGCTTGAGCCAAGGGTATTAAGGGTCAATTGGAAAAACAGTTGTCTGTCAGACAAACTGAATGAGTGAGAGTGTAAATAAACAGAATGAGTGGAGAGGTGTGGTGTGCTTCCTACCTGGTGATTTTGTGCCAAGAAAGCACAGAAGTTCTGGAGAAGCCAAAAGAAAAACACCCCAGAAGTTTGAATGAGATGCACTTACCTCCGATAATTCATCTTGTGCGTTCAATCAGATAACAGAAATTAATAACAGAAATTACAACATCTCGCAGAAATGATGCTACAGCATCTGTTGTAGGCAAAATTATCTTTAAAGATATTTCTAATTGTGCTGCGTCCAAATTATATCTTGACTTGGATGTCTCTGCAATTCAGATGTGACACATCCAAATTCATGTGCTGCTTCTGCACATCTAGCCTGTACTCTGAGGAGAAGCTCAGACTTTGGGACTGCCCTGTCAGCCCTTTCCTTAAGGTTGGCAGTGTGACGTGCCTATTGCAGATGAGAGAAATGAGGTGCTGAGCAGGGCTACCGAGAGTAGGTAGGAAAATCCCTTCCCTCTGAAGGGCAAAATGGGAAGGTTTCTTGCAAGGATCCTGGCTCCTTTCCTTGGTCAGCTCTGGGTGAGACATGCCGAGCCTCCCCTGGGCTATGGGCTGTTGTGCCTGAGCGCCAGCACTTTGCAGGCCTGGGGAAGGAGGATCTTGTGTCCTTGCCAGCAGCTTCTCTGTGGAAAGAGTGCTCATGTACTGATGTAGGAAATGCAGTAGCAGCTTGTGAGCTCCCTTTGACTGTGCTTCTTCGGTAGCATGTGTTTTGCCCTCCTGCTCTGAGCTGTAATACTTTCCTGTATTTTCTGCCTCACTTGTTTGGGTAGAATTGCTGCCCAGGATAGGAGCAAAGTGTCATTCTGGAGATGTCATGCAACACCGGATTAACTGCAGAGGTTGCCTGAGGCAGAGGGTAAGTACTCAGGTCAGCAACAATCTGGCAGTGCTTTACAGGGAGGAGGAGAAAAGGGGAGATGTTCCTCCCTGTGTTGGCTGCTTGCTTTATCCAGGGTTGCCATGACTGTCCTTTCCACTCTTCACTTTCATTGTAGGGAGGACATGAAAAACAGAGTAGATGGTAAGGAAGGGCCAGGCTAGAGTGGGACAGTTCACCTCCCTTTTCATCTTCTCGAAAGTTGGAATAAATCTTGTCATTGCGTATCCTCCATGAAGGTGAGAAGAAGTGGTTTGCGTGGGCTGGTAAGTAGCAGTCCTTCGAAGCAAGCTGTTGGGCTATACCTGTTCAGTGTGGGAAGACTGTCCCTTCCCCAGCAGGAGAAAGGGTGTACACAGTAGCACCCAGCCGCTGTTAGCAACACATAGTGTTTGGTCCCAAGGATGTCAGATAAAGTTAATGTGTGTGTGTGAGTGTGTATTTTGTCGATTGTTCTAAAATTTGCTGTTTTGGGAAGATGTGAGATGAATTCAGCTTTGCCATTCCCTTCTCCAGCCTGTATAAAATGATGATTAGTGTTTGTTTTAAGCCTTGGGCATAGCCAGGGATGAAAGAGAAGGTGGTTACTGACAGCTTTATGCCTCTCTGCAGTTGGGATGATCCCTCCTGCTCTGCGGTTTGTTCAGGTGGCTGGAACAGGTACAGTAATTGCTCTGTCCAGGAGAGCAACCTGCTGTCCCCTTGACTCTGAGGAGAAGCTGCCAAAAGTGTGAGTCCCTGCTGGAATTTGGATGCTTTCCCTGGGTCCCGGGGCTTCTTGGCAGGGTGATTGCCTTCCAGTGGTTGGTGTGCTGGCTTTCCTCCTTCTGGAGATGGGGAGACAAGTTACAGCATAGGAATGAGTGCTGGCTTGCGGGGGCAGGCTGACTGTCAGCCTGCTGAGGGAGAGGCACTGCAGATACACAGCATTTGGGCACCCATCCTAAATACTTATATTATTAAGCCCGCTGGCCTGGGAAGGCGCAGCAGAGTGCTTTGCGCTCAAGCTGATGTGTTTTTCCCAGATTATGTTGTGTACCCTTGACTCTGTTAAAACTTATAGAAGTCATAATCCTCGTGGCGGGGCTCAGTGGATGCTCTGGTCTTGACCCTTGCAGGGGCTGCAGCCAGGGGGGAGAGGGGACTTGCTTGGCCTGGGGGCTTTTGAAGGCACAGCTCTGTGTGTGCTGTATCCAGTCCTGCCACGCTGGCTCCTGCTTGCCTGATTTATAAAACAAGATGGAGGTTTTCTCAAGAAATGCAAGCAATACTGGTAGCACAGTGCAGCTGTTGTCCCCCCCGAGGCAGTGCACTTTAAAGCATAGCCCCAGCTCGGACTGATGGGACCTTGCAGGGGGACAGCTGAAAGATGAGCTCTTCTGCAAAACCAGCCCCTTAAAGACTTGCAAAGTGCTCTGAATCGTGGTTTGGACAGAGGTGCTAATGACGGGCTAGTGGTGGCCACTGCAAACAAAATAAGAACTTGGCCCAATTTTAGGGCCAGGACAGTTACTAGAACTTACAGGTCTCTCATTCGTGAGTCTTCGGGAGAAGAGTACCTTTTAACATCCTCCTGCAGCTTTATAGCTAATAAGCTGTCATACAGGGTTAGTCTTAACGGTAGCGAAGTACTAGAAAGTGAAGTGTTTAAAATTTTGAGTAGGAGAGCAATCGAGAATGTCAACTTCACGGCTTAACCATCAGCCACAGCTTATAAAGTTAAGACAGATGCTTTCTTAAAGAGAAACCTGGCTGATGTTTTGAAACAACAGCAGCTCTGTCAAAATGAAGTGCAAGATCCAAGCTGTGTTCATGCTCTGCCTCAGGTTCCAGACCCATCATGCTGCACGTGGGGCAAAATTTCCCTTTATTTCCTCACGAGGAGAGCACACAGTGATTTGATTTATTGATATTGATGTATTTTGAAGCCAGGCAGACCCAGGGGATGACATGACTCTGGAAACATAAATGATCTTCCTCTGAAGTCTCTTGTCATTCTGACGTCTGCCAAAATCCCCTGGTTTTCATTTGGCTTCTTCTTCTTTCCAGTCTTTCTCAAGCAGCATTTTCTGCAACTTCTCTCTGCGTAGCTCTAAGGCCCCAGCTAATAACAATAAATTTCCTCACACACAACTGCACAGTAGTACATCACGAAAGTGCTATCAGCCTGGGAGCACTTTGCAGGTAGAAACTTCCTCCTGTCTGATTTCAGAGACCTGACTTAATTCCAGTCTGAAGAGAAACTATCTGGGAAATATCTAGTTCCCCAGTGTGTTAGCTTATTAAAGTTACCATGTTTGCTGTCCTTTATTTCAATATGGACTGTCTAAACTGAAAAATCAAGCTGTTGATTCAGCTGAAAGACACTATAGTCTTTTAACCTGCATTGCTACACCTCCTCAGATTTGGAGAGGTATGCTTATATTCAGTGATTCTTAGGTATGCCTTTGGTGTAACTAATACAGGTGTAGATGAATATGCCTGAAAATGTTGCAGTATTTCATGTGCTCTTCTGCCAGACCATACAGTTACCCTGTGGAAAAGCTCTAAGTGTACCTGACCTGATTAAGGCGGCTCGCGTTGCAGAGCCAAGTACATGTCTACAATCTAGCACTGAGGAATTTGAAAAATGGGTTTGCCTGCCAAAACTGAGGATATTCAAGCCTCCGCAGATATCAGCAGTCAGTAAACTGAGCTCTGGTAGCTGCTGGACAGGCATTTAAATAACTTCCTTTTGTGTATGTGTGTGTGTTTTGTTTTGTTTTTCTCTATTAGAAAGAGAAAAGGAGAAGAGGTAGATGGAAATGTGACTGCGAAAAAGAAACAGAAAAAAGAAAAAGAGAAAGAATCAAAGCAGGAAAAACAGCTGAAGGTGAGTTTTAGCTGATCACATCCTAAAAACTGCTTCGTTAGAAGAGTGCAGTGTCGGGCACTAACTGAAGAGCTGTGGCACCTAGGGAGGGGCTGTACCTGGTGCCCAGACAGAGCAGAGTTGCAGTACAGCTGGTCCTCGTGTCCTGGTGCAGGAGATGCCCTGTCACTAAGGCTTTACTGACAGCAAAAGAAAGAGAGGAAGGAGCTTCTCTACGACTTGTGCTTATTGGATTTAAATAGATTAGGGTAATGCCTTCTCTCTCAGGGAGGCTGGTTCTGTGGTGCTTCCTGTGTCATCTGGTTGTGGTGGCTGAAGCTCTGAGCCCGAGTGCTGTTGTAGAAGAGCTTGGAAACAATAAATAGCTCATTGCAAAAATTAAACAGAGGTAAAGTGTGGAACTAGATTAATGAGAAGTCGTATCTTTTTCACCCTCCGGGGAGCTGTGTTCAGTTCTTGGGTACAAAGTGGGATAGATCACAGCTTTCTACCTTTCAGTTTCTAGAATACGTGGGAAGAATTCCCAACAGAGCATCAGGAATTTTGTATTCATTGAAAGTTTGGCATAGGTGTTTTCCAAGAAAAAATTAACAAGCTGCTTTTGCTGCAATTGAAGTCTTAATGGAGCTGTAGAAAAGTGGTATGTCCACCTTTGAACAGAAGTTTTCTTCTTTGTTGTTAACACCTTAATTTTCAACAAAACTTAGCTGAGACATTATCAAGGTTTTGCTGCTGCAGTGCAGATGTTTAGGACAGATCAAGGCAATTTGTGGATCAGGGTTTAACTGTGGGTTCACTGCTGTGGGTTCACTGATTTTTTTTTTTTTTTTTTTTTTTTTTTTTTTTTTTTTTTTTTTTTTTTTTTTTTTTTTTTTTTTTTTTTTTTTTTTTTTTTTTTTTTTTTTTTTTTTTTTTTTTTTTTTTTTTTTTTTTTTTTTTTTTTTTTTTTTTTTTTTTTTTTTTTTTTTTTTTTTTTTTTTTTTAACAGCATTTCATCAAGCACGACCATTGACACTGAAAATTAAACCATTTAACACAGTCAACCAGTTCTCCCAGGGTAGACTGCATTTTTGAGTGTAGTCAGTGAATAACATTCAGAAACTATCTGAGATATTTTAGGGTGCTTCTTTGCTGTCCAACCCTTTCACCTTTTGTAGAAAGGCTCAAAAGAATTTGCAGGCTCCTCCGCACTGCTGCAGGTGACTAATCTGGCAGAAATTCCTCATATGCTTAGGTAGCTTAAAAGAACAACAGTGTCAATCAGCATTTCTGGTTTTTGTTTTAATACAAGGCTCAAATGTAGCCACATCCCCACTGTTGGCAGTGTGAACTAGTTAGGTGATTTTTGCAAAGGCTGTTGGGAACTCACTAAAGGTAGAAGTGTGATAGAAACATGGGTTCCACTCTGCCTAAAAGCTAGCTGTCTTGTTAGTGTCACTTGTACCTTTTTGTATGGGATAGTGCTGTAAAGGTTGCTCCATGGCCTGCCTTCACATGTTCATGATGGAGAAGCCTTGGTTTATATAGAATCCCATAGGGATGTCCTTCCACATGTAATCTTGAGAAGAGAGAGTGTTTGCTGAAGCTGTGGTGTGCTCATGCGTTCATACTGAAATCTGAAGCATGTGGCTTTAAAGATCTGTTCTAGGTGTTTGGGTGAAATGTGCGACTCTCCCTTTTGGTAAAGATACTGGTTCTTGGTGCTCTTCATCTCACAGTCTGTATTTAAGATACCATGGGCTTGCTAAAACCTTGTCCACATACTGCAGTGTCAGGAGTGTTCTTAGAAAGCAATTGACTGCAAGTAGCTAAGCTGCTGGGTTTTGTCAACAGGAGCAGACAGAGCTGATCTGGGGCATCAAGGATGAGCTGAGGAAGGTCTGCTCCACTAACGACCTGAAAGAGCTGCTGATCGCCAACAAGCAGGAAGTGCCTTCAGGGGAGAATGCCGTGAGTTGGTCTGTAGTTGCTTTGCATGTGTGCTGGGTCTTTGAATCAGAGAAGCCGACCTGAACCAATATTGCTGCAAGGTCCACAAGTTTGAAGCATGTTCCTAACATAACACTTCAGAAAGAAATTCAGTGCAAAACCCAGTCCTTTTGTCCCAGGACTCCGATGACATCACTGTTACTCTTGCTTGTGAAGGGCTGTGTGGTGGTGTGTGATGCTGAATTCAGTGCCTTAATCTGTGATGTGCCTTTATTCTGCTATGCCCAAGCTGGTCCTTTTTTTTTTTTTTTGTTGCTGGCTCTTCAAGAGCAGGTTAGTTATGGCACTTCATGTTGCCTCCCTCAACTGTTAAATTATGCAAAAAGAAGCAAAAACTGCACAAATACTTTCCTGGTATCTTTTCTAAAAACAGTCACTTTTCAGTCTGTGTAACTTGTGAAGGTTTTCTCTCTTTCAGAGCCACACATCACTTTAAGTACTTGTATTTATTAAGACTCTTTGTAAGGAGCGTGGGCTGGGATGTGGGAAGTGTCTAGACTCAAAATGGTCAAGAAATATTCTCTAGGCGGGAAAACCGGGACTTGTCTGAGCCTACATTCCCACCTACCTACTCATGTGCTCAGATGCAGTAGCTCGTCTCCTCCTTGGCTGTTCTGGCATGGCTGCCTGGTCAGATGCTGTGTGGTAGGTATGCTTTCCTGAATGCCAAATCTGAACAGGAGAGACTGCAAGCCATGGGTGTGAGCAGATAGGCGTGACTGGGGAAGTTTCATGTCGTGTCTTTAAAGTGTCGTAAATCAATCAGTGCTGGTAAGAGTCTTGGTTTATGTGTAGTGTATGCATGACAAGCGCTGGAAGCATCTACGTTTGTGTGCCAGCAGCCTGACAGTTATTTTCTTGTGCAGCCCAGTGTAATGTAGTGCATGGGCTTCCGGCCTCCTTCTGCCGTGACCTGTTTTGTATTGTGTGTTCCTTCAGATTTTGGACCGAGTAGCAGATGGGATGGCATTTGGAGCTCTGCTTCCCTGCGAGGAGTGTAAGGGGCAGTTTGTGTTCAAGAGTGATGCATATTACTGTTCAGGGGATATTACTGCCTGGACTAAGTGCGTTGCTAAAACGCAGACTCCCAACAGGAAAGACTGGGTGATCCCAAAGGTGGGTGTTTACTGCAAATTTGATGATCTGAAGCACATTTCTTAACTGATGTTACCTATTGTAAGGAGATTGAACAAGCATATTTTTTCCAGTAACACTAAATTGAAGAGATGTTGCTGATTTGATTTGAAACCCATCATTTACCCTCTTCTAGCTTTGTTTTCCCAGTCAGTAAAGTGGGTATTTGCCTACCTTAGTATGAACGTCTCAGAAATCCTTTCCAAGACCTGCAGTAAATGCCAACATCTGGCCAGTGCTCAACTTAGCCTTTAAATCTTATAATAGTATTAGTTGTTTTTAAACTCTACTTATGCTTCCATCCACAGGAGTTTCGGGAAATTCCTTACCTGAAGAAATTTAAGTGTAAGAAGCAGGACAGGGTATTCCCTCCAGATGCTGCGACTGTGAACTCTGTGCCTCCTCCCTCCGCATCTGCTCCTTTGACAGAGACTGTGTCTGCACCCAGAGGTAAGCGGCTGACTGGGCATGGGTCAGTGGAGCTCAGGATGGTTTGTAATGCCATTCCCAGCCAGACAAACATGCCACCCTGAAGAGGTGTGCTGTTCTCTTGCCCTCAAGCAGGCAGAGCTCTCCTGGTAAAAAATAGCATAGGAAAATCTCATGTGCTTCATCTTCCTAGCACAGGTCGACCCTGATGTGGTGGGTTGCCTGGGGACATGGGCTTGAGATCCCAATTGTTTTCTAACAAATCATTTTGGGTATTTGTTGATGGTGAGGAAATTATGTGTTTGCAATGAATCAGAAACTTTAAAGGCCGATGTTGCAAAATGTGTCTCAAGGGAGACCTGCTGTGAAATGCCTTCTTGCTTGGTTTCTTGGGGAACATCCAGGGACCTCCATAATGCCAGATATTCAACATCCAATATTAGGTTTTAAGGGCAAGAGTGTTTTGGTTTGGTTTTTTAAATCCTCCGTTGAGATTTGGCTTTACCAATCACTAACTCCCCTTATGCAAAATAGATATGCTGTCTCCGGCCCATGAATTGGGAAAAGGTTGGACTCCAGAAATTTCCCGTAGGCTGTTGGAATGAGTTGCATGCTTTGGTGATATAGCCTGTCCACTAAGAACTATACTGACTTCTTTCTTATTCAGCCTTTTTAGCCTTGGCCATAGTTCTGGGAGCAGGGGATTATTGTTACTTGGTGAAAAGGGTGGGAGTAATTCTGCACAGCTAATTTTAGCCAGATCCTGTTATTTTAGCAGTGAAGACAAAGTAACCCAGGTCTCGGTTCTGATTGGCAAGCTGATTCCAGCCCCAGTGTGCCTTGAAAGTAAACTCAAAGCGTTGACCAGAATTAAAGCCAGGTTACTTTGTTTGCTAGCAACCCAAGTAATCTGAGTGGGGGGAGAGGAGGAAACAAACCCCTCAGTTGGTCAACCAGAGTTAATAGCATTTATCTTTAGCAGTGGAGGTACGCTCTTAGAGACTTGTCACATCCTGGACCCACCTACATTGCAAGGTGTTAACACAATGATGTGATGGAGCCTCAGATGGTTACCAGTTTGCTCCTGACTTGTTATGGGGTTTGCATGATACAACCTTGTACTGTCTATAAGATCAAGACCCAGATGTACTGTAACATGTGGGAACGCTCTTGCTTGAGAGACGATCCTCTTTCTCCAGCCACTGCGAAACAGATTTCCTTTTGAAGAGGCAGGAGCTTTCACGTTACAGTGAGTTTCTGCCATGCTGTCCAGGCATCAAAGGAAGAGGGAAGCAGAGCAGAGTCTCTAGTAGCACAGTGCTGAAGCAGACTGACTTTTTTTTTTTTAAATTAAAAAAAAAAAAGGGCAAATAACGTGCCTACATATCCATCTTCCCTGTCTTCCATCCCTTCTGTTTGTTGGCGGGTGCTGAGCTTTGTTGCCCTTCCTAGGTGAAGGGGAGCTTCCTCCCACTTGTTTAGCGCAGGTCAGACATGCTTTTGGGCCCTTGTCTCCCTGCCTGCTGGGCTGATTGTCCTGAGCATGGGGGATGCTGTTCCTTTGTGCTTGTTATTTGCCGGGGGGGCTCTGTGCCTGTTGCTAACATGCTGTGTTATTTCCAAACCCCTAGACAAACCGCTGACCAACATGAAGATCCTGGTTCTTGGAAAGCTGTCAAAGAACAAGGAGGAGGTGAAGAGCATTGTGGAGGAGCTGGGAGGAAAGATGACAACAACAGCTAACAAGGCCACCCTGTGCATCAGCACACAGAGTGAGCAGCCGTGCCTTGGTTACTGGTAGCACTGGTAACAGCTGAGCGGATTACAGAGGGCACGCATCCTTTGAGCTCTCTGAGGATCAGTGTTTGGATTAGGGGGAGTGCTTTGTGTGTGCCCATGACCTTAATGTGCTTGGAAAAGTAAAGACAGATGCGTGCTGTTTGAGTTTTACTTACCTAGCACGTTAGTCCTGCAGGTTGTGCCGTAAGGCTCTGTCGGGTCTGCAGCAGCTGGAGCTCAGGTCTGTATGCAGACCGTGGTGGTGTGCAGGCCACCCTTGTTGGGATGAAAGGTGCTGGGGGCTGTGTCTGTGCTTGCATTGGGGAAGCCGCAGAGCTGACTGTGGGTGCCCGAGGGCAGTTGTTTTCTCTGTTGGCAACTTAGGGTCTGCTCTCGCTCCCTGTTGAAGTCGAGGAGCAGATTGGCTGCTGAGGTAGAACTGCTTCCACCTGCCAGGAGGTCCAAGAGGGACTGTACAGCCCCAGCCTAGCTCCAGGAAGGAGGTAGCTGGACCAGCCAGATAAAACATGAGTGTTCATGCTCTAGCCCAAGCTGCGGCTTTGAGCCGATGGGGATTTTGCTCTCCAAAGAACATGGTGAATCCAAAATGTGGTGGAATTCTGTTTCCACAAAGTGTTACAGAGCCCTGAATCATGGCCAGAGGGAGGGGCTAAAGTCTGAAACCTCACTGATACTTTTTCTCTCTGTTTCCCACCCTGCCTCTACAGAGGATGTGGAGAAGATGAGCAAGAAGATGGAAGAAGTGAAGGAGGCCAAAGTCCGTGTGGTCTCAGAGGAGTTTCTTCAGGATGTGAAATCCTCCAGCAAGGACTTTCAGGAGCTTGTGTCTCTCCATGCGCTTTCGCCTTGGGGCGCGGAGGTGAAAATGGAGCATGAGGAAATGGCCGTGGATGGGAAGTGCAGCAAGCCCCCAAGTATGAAGAGTGCTGGGAAGGTCAAAGAAGAACAAGGTGAAGAACAAAGCGGTTGTTTCTCCGTAGGCCTGTTCAATGCTGTGCATGCACAAAGCAAATCTGGGTATAGTCTATCCTTGCCCTTTCCTTGAGTTCTCTGCCCTTTTTCTCATAATAAATTTAAATAATGAGACCTCAGGGCAAGACTAGCTTTAAGTATAAACATGAAGCTGTCTCCTGAGCTGGCTCTTGTTTCCCCTAGTTCAGTTGTGCTTCAGAGATCTTCTGTGCTGTACGTGCACAAACTCCCTGACACCAGTCCAGGCTCTTCCTCATAACACCTTGGCTTCTCTCTCAGTTTGGGTCACTGTTGCAGCTCCAAGGAGGTGCTGGGGCACCAAGATGTGACAGACACTACCGTGACTCCCGAGGGGTGTTAGCAAGTGAGAAAATACTGGGGCCCAGAGCAATGGGTCTTTGTTCTACTTGGTTTAGAACATAACACTTTTTTAACAGAAGAGGAAAAATACCCAACACCAGTGGCATTCCTCACCAATGCCATAGAGAGCTTGCATTATTAATGCTGGACGGTGAACAAAACCATTGCATCTGCTCGCCTGTCTTCAGAACCCGTTCTTCTCCATGTCCTCCAAGCTTAGGTTTCTGTCATACAGTTGGGTATGTTACTGCCAGACTATCTCACAGCAGCAGGATCTCCAGGGGGACCTGACCACCCCCTGCACCCCGTGAGGTTTTTAAATCCCACTTAAACACAACCACAAATATGACTTTTATCTGCTGGGCAGGTGAAAAAATGATATGGCCCACCCCTTGGGGCCAGAAGGAAGGAGATAGATAGAATCTGGGGAGATCTTATTTTTCATTTAATTGGGGAAGTGGGGGCTGTGAACTGGCTGCTCAAGCCAGGTAAAAAAAGCCATTGAAGTCATCCTGTTCATATACTGGGAATCTGATTTGAAGTCTCCTTAGGGTGATAATTATGCAAATTGAGAATTTAAATGTTGATTCAAGTCAGACTGTGTTGCCTGCCTAGGAAAAAAATTAACTCTCTTTTGCTGCAGGACCTAGCAAGTCTGAAAAGAAAATGAAGCTAACAGTTAAAGGTGGAGCAGCAGTAGATCCTGATTCTGGTGAGTGATAACAATGGCTGCGCCTGCATCACACGGTCTTCAGGATGCGTGATCACTTGCAAAATGTTTTTCTGTGAAAGGATAAGGGTTCCAGCCTGCCTAGGAAAAAAATTAACTCTCTTTTGCTGCAGGACCTAGCAAGTCTGAAAAGAAAATGAAGCTAACAGTTAAAGGTGGAGCAGCAGTAGATCCTGATTCTGGTGAGTGATAACAATGGCTGCGCCTGCATCACACGGTCTTCAGGATGCGTGATCACTTGCAAAATGTTTTTCTGTGAAAGGATAAGGGTTCCATAAAAGGAATGTGATTTTTTTTTTTTTTTTTAAAAAAACCCAAAACCCACTCTTTTCTTGCTATCAAAGGAAGGATATTGGTCAAAGCTGGAAATTGAGAATTTAAATGTTGATTCAAGTCAGACTGTGTTGCCTGCCTAGGAAAAAAATTAACTCTCTTTTGCTGCAGGACCTAGCAAGTCTGAAAAGAAAATGAAGCTAACAGTTAAAGGTGGAGCAGCAGTAGATCCTGATTCTGGTGAGTGATAACAATGGCTGCGCCTGCATCACACGGTCTTCAGGATGCGTGATCACTTGCAAAATGTTTTTCTGTGAAAGGATAAGGGTTCCATAAAAGGAATGTGATTTTTTTTTTTTTTTAAAAAAAAAAACCACTCTTTTCTTGCTATCAAAGGAAGGATATTGGTTGACATCCAAAGCTGGATATTCCAGGATTTTCTAGTGTAACTTTCAGAAGGACCACTTCAACTAAGGAGTGCACCTTGTTCAGCTTCAGGAGCGTCTGTCAGTGGGGCGAATAAAGGCCCAGCCAGCAGAGGCCACAGGTCTGGCATGAGCATTCTGCCCCCAGGCTCTTGGGAGGGCAGCTGATGCTACTCTCCAAACCTATGGTGCACAGACACTGTTCTGAGTATTCATACTGCATCTGAGGCCAGCCCTTGGTTTTTCAGTCCATTTGCTAACGTGACACCTGCAGAGCTGTATCTCTTTTGAGAATTCCTCCAGCTGGTCATGCAGTGTTAAATATTAGATTTTAGATCGTCCTTTTTCAAAAGTTACAGGATTTTTTTCCTCTAGTTAGGATTGAGGTTCACTCCAGTGTATCTAAAGGTGTGTGCTCACAATTTATTAAAAAGAAAACATGCTTCAAGTAGTTTTGCATGAGCACGTGGTCACCGTTTTTGCAGTATTTTTGTTCAGATTCACGCTACTTCATGCAACGTTTGGGTGAGCACAAATGTAGGAAGGAGACCTAAAATGGTAACCTCCTCTGTGTTCCAATTTGTTTCTTCTCTGTAGGTTTGGAGGATTCTGCTCATGTCTTTGAAAAAGGTGGAAAGATTTTCAGTGCAACCCTGGGCCTAGTAGATATTGTGAAAGGAACAAATTCCTATTACAAACTGCAGCTGCTAGAGGATGACAGAGAGAACAGGTGAGTTTTGTTTTCCCTAGAAATACTTTTGTTCACTTTTTTCCAATAAATATTGGATTTTTGGCATCTACAAAAGCGAAGTATGAGTAAAATGCCTTTGTGAGGAGATATGGATAGGTATATTTATTTAAAAAAAAAACAACACAACCGAAACTAAACAAAAACCCAACACCCTCCCCCCCACACCTCCCCAAACCACCAAAAACTACAAAACAACCAAACAGCCACCCCTGGAGAGATCTGTGCTCGGTGTGGGGACATTTCTTTGTGGTGTTGACAAAACCTAAGTTGGGAGGTGAGTAATTTTGCAGAATTGCATCTGGTAGTGTTCATTCCTGCATCCTAGGATGAGCGAGGCATGTACAATTGGTGTCTTTAGGATGGGGTTAATTGGAGGGCCACAGTGCTCTGTGACTAATGGCTGCCCTTGAAAGTACAGAAGCAGAATTTGGTGGAGGTTCCTCTGTTCTAACATCAAGATCCCACATGTGAAGTCATCGATGTTGGGAATCTTTCTCATTCTCCAACTTACTCTTGTCTTCTAATTACGGAGCTGTAACCTTGGGAAACAAAACCAGATTCTGGCTATTCTACCACAATGTTGTCCCGAGTTGGCTGCCCTGAGGCTTAACAAAATGCACTGAAATGGTCAGGGGATGATCATGTGTGTTTAGCCTTCCAGTCTCATCAGACACGTGGCAGAGCTGTCCAGTGGCTGCATTACTGAACACAGATAAAGAAATGGAGAGGGTTCTTTAAAATGAAACTGCTCCCCCAAGCATGTAAGGGATGCACAGAAATCTAGGGGAGCTAATGACTGTCAGCAACAACCCTGGTTCAGCTCTGGATTTATTGCACTTTACCATGTTCATAACAAGCTTTTGTTGCTGGCTCTTGTATGTGGAGTTTGTATCTGGATCTGTGATTCGGTACCTGGGGGGATCTCCGTGCCTGCATTTCATGCCTGACAAATTGGAAAGGTTGATTGATTGTATCCCTCTAAATAATATGGAAGCTCACCCAAGGTGGTGTCAGTAATAAAAACAAATACTTGAGTTACTTTTGGTTTCTCTAAAAATCTGAACTCTAGGACTTGAGGCTTAAAGATGCATGGTGTTTGTTTTTCAAATATATAATCCCAATAGCCTGAAGATTCGTATTTGTGAAACATTAACACTGAAGAGATACTAACCTCTATTCCTGCTGTGCACACATTTATCCTCAGGGCTGTAGGTCTGGTGTGTTAACACTGGGCAATTTTTTACACCACTTCTTGGACATACGCTCTGTGGTGGCTTTTCTGTTGCGCTCCTGCAGTCGCTGACAGAGAATGTCTTCCATAAAATTAATGGTATGGAAATGGATGATTGGCATGTGGTTGCAGGATCAGTTTCATTTGGACTGAGATCTAGAGCCAGAGTATCTTATGTCTGTTCTTTTCTCGTGTTTTACTTCTCTAGATACTGGGTGTTCAGATCTTGGGGTCGCGTGGGCACTGTAATTGGGAGTAACAAGCTGGAGCAGATGCCCTCAAAAGAAGATGCCGTTGAACACTTCCTGAATTTGTATGAAGAGAAAACTGGCAATTCTTGGCATTCAAAGAACTTCACTAAATATCCCAAAAAATTCTACCCGCTGGAAATAGATTATGGGCAGGTAACTCTGAAATGTCCCTGTACTAGGTGGAGCATTGCTCAGCTGCTTTCCTCTAGCTGTTCTGCGTTCACTGTTGGATCACTTGCACTTAACAAACCTGAGGAATGAAGCACAGGTGCAACTATTGCATCTTCTCTGTGCTACAGAAAGAGAGCTGTAGATCAATGAGTGTCATGCATTAAAACAGATGTGTTGGGAAACTAAGTAGTTTTCCATTGTCAAGTCTGAAGTCCCTTTATTGCTCGTTCCTGTCTACTCTGTAATTGTAAGGATGTTAATCTGAACTTAATTCAGCAGTCATTTCACATACTTCCTGTTTGAAAACACCATTTTCTTTTATTCAAAATAGATACTTCTCATCTGTCTTCTGCGCCCAATATCCTCCCAAATGGTAAAGCAACTCCTATGCAGTATTCGGCTTAGTGCACATATTGAGCAGGCTGAGAATGAGAAATTACTCATTGCCAGTAAGATTTGGCTATTTAGACAGCTACGCTAAAGAAGAATTCTCTTCCTTCTGCCCAGTAGGGGTTTGTGTGTATTTAAAGGCATACCTATAACTTAAACTATTTTCAGATTAAATAGTTCAATGCTGTTAATAGCTATAAAGATACCAGAGAACATATTTTCAAGCCGTTGCATTTTTCTGTGGCCAAATTACCACATGTCATCTTTCAGTGCGAAGTACTCAATGCTTAGCTTTATTTCTGGAAATTTGAATATTGCAGCGGCAGTGTCTGTTACACTGCAATGTACAGTGATATTCTGAAGCATCTGGCAGATGCTTTATTGGTGCAAAGCTCTATCCATGAAAGCATCTAGATGGTATTATGGCTAATTGATGATTCCTGTACTCATCTATGACAGTTTTTATTACAAAAACTTAGTGAAACTGGTTATTGCATCTCTATTTTGTCATAAAAGCAACAAAGTAAACAGTCATTTTTTCATATCAAGGTCTCTATGCAGCAGAAAGCCTGCAGAGAAAGGAATTAATACTGTTGCTTGAGGTGAAGCAGAGATGCATGCAGAGTTCATGTTCCCTTAATTCTACTTATATTTTACAGTGCCACCTCTTAAAATAATGTCTGCCAAATTACTGAATAGGTTGATTTTTAAACCCTCTTTGTTCCAAAATGTCAGAGCAATGTCCCACGCTCCCTGTGAACTTCAGGCTAGTCATAGTATGCATACACTAAATTGGTTTTGAGTCGTTACCATGGCAGCCAGCCTGTTACTTTTATCCTTTGTGATTTTGCTAATTCTGATACTATTTTTACCTCCCAGGATGAAGAAGCTGTCAGGAAACTGACAGTGGGTGCCGGGACTAAGTCAAAACTTGCTAAGCCAATCCAAGACCTGATTAAGATGATCTTTGATGTGGAGAGCATGAAGAAAGCGATGGTGGAATTTGAGGTGACCACGCACGTTCACGTTTCTCGCTTCTAACCCTCCTTTCTCTCTTTACATCATGCTTACACAGCCAGAAGCAAGTTCTTTGCAATCCAGGGTGCATCATACTTCCCAGAAGTCAGTGTGAGTTTTAAATCAGCCTTAAAATAAGGGCAAGAGTCTGACCAGAATTTGCCAAGCACTGGAAGTAGTAACTTGGTTATGATGCGTGCAGCTTTTAAAACATTGGTGTATTCTTTGTTCTTCAGTGGGGAATGCCTGCATCAGTGTCTTCAACTTAACAAGCCTACGAGGAACTCATCTGCAGGTCCTGGGATCAGTAATCATTCTCTCTTTTTTCCAGCGACATGTGCGTCATGACCACTGTTCGCTGAATGCTCTTAAAATATTAACACAGATAGCTGATCTGCTGGTCATGTGAGGCAGGAGGCACTTCTGTTTTGAGTGGTGAACCACATTTTGGGGGGGAGCAAATGAGCGTGCAGCTCGGACTTGAGAAATGCTGCCAGTTGATACATGCACTAATGAAGTGCCTTGACAGAGTCCAGATCCTCTTCTGAACAGGGCCAAACTCGGGATTTTTTTGTTGTATTTCCCATTTGTTCTAATGATATCCTATTTTCATCCATTCTTATTTCCTCCATACTTCTTGATCCATGCTTCTAACAAGCTTTCAGAGAGTGGTTTGGTAGTATCATCTGTCTCTCCTTGCATAGAAACAGTTTTACTGGTGCTCAGAGATCCTGCAGTTTGTTTTAATGCAGCCATTCAAACTGGGTTAATTCTAAATAAAAAATTTCAATTTTCTTCAGCCAGCTTAGTTATCCTGCTCTAAGACTTCATATTTAAGCAGTTGTTGTTTGCTCTCTATACCAGTATTTCATGTATCTACTTTTCAGAACAGGCTTTGCACCATTTTGTACAGCTTGTCTGAAAGCTTTCAGATGGCTTGCCCAACATTTTGTAGTACCTTGGGTTAATTGTGTTCTCCTGTATCTTCAGTGGTTTTTTTACATCAAAGTGTTCTAAAATACTAACAATTCTTTGTAACTGGAACTGGCTAAAGACTCTGAACTGATCATCATCTGATGTCTTCTGGTTTTGTAAAACTCTGTTGAAACTATGTTAATTCACACCAGCTGCAGATCTATAGGAGACCTGGGAGTCCAGATGGGCCTGTCTTCCTATTAGATTTATCTTCCTGTACTGTTGCTGCCGAACAGCTGTTTTCCATTAGAGGAAATAATGTTTTTCCTAGATAGAGGTTTCTGTGCATCCTCTGAAAACTGCTGCTTGTTTCCTTTAATCAGCCTGATCTCAAGTATTTCGTTCCATCCAGGCACTCTCGTTCTGTCAAAACTGTAGCAAATTCTTAGTCTTTCCATTACACGACAATAGATTTACCTGACGTATTTCTCTTCCTGCTTCTAGTTTAGCTTTCAAGAGTTTTACCTCACCAAGCATACAGGAGTTTATTACAATTATCTATGTAATTGCCTTACATGACAAGGCTGTTAGAGGGCTGAGTCTGTTCTAGTGCTGTGTCCTCTCTTGCCTGGGTGGAAGGCAAACAACTCCCTTGCCTCTCGTGACAACCTTGGTGCCCACATCTGTGATGTGGAGCTAATTCTTCATGTTAACCCTCAGTACATCTGGCAGTAATTGCAGTGCTGTTGTTTTATACCCAGCCCTCTGGCTGCTGTGCTCTTTTGATGCATCTAATGATAAAGCTTTGGATGCAGTTTAGCTTTATATTAGCTCTGCAGGGCTCTGTTCACCTCCCGTGACTCACAAGAGACACAAACTCCAGCCCCTTGGCTGTATGTGGGCTCTGTAAGAGATATATTACTCAGTCACATTGTTGGGGGATGTGTTAGTTTATAGGTGTTAGTGTTTATGTGTTAGTGCTTATATGTGTTAGTTTATAGGTTTATATAACTTATAGTTAGTATAGGTGTCCGCAGCTATTCTGCACATCCAAGTTAAATGGCCCATTTTACATGTTCTTCATGATTTTTCAGCTAATAATTAGATAATACAGATGGATGGTACTCAACAAGAACGTATTGGTCCCAAAAGTTTGGGAGCTGCAAATCTATTGCAAGTTGTTTTTCATGAGGTTTTTAATCTTGGCTTTGTGACTCTCGTGTCCCCAAGACATGATCAGTTTTGAAGCCTGTCTTTTCTCTTGCAGTCCATCTTGGCTTTTCTTAGTATCTGGCTTTACGTATGCTTAGCTGCAGCTAAAGGTGAAAGTTCTCCTAAGCCCAGTGCAGGGTGGAAATCTCCATACAAAATCAGTTCAGGGCTTTCACACCAGTCTGTAGTTTGGAAGAGCCTTCTGAGTTCAGTTTGCAGAGAAGGTTCGCATAAAGCTGGGTTTCCTAGCTCCATAATGAATAAATAATGTGGAACTTATCCAGATGGTATGTGATATACATGGTTTCATAAGATCTTCTGTCCTTGAGCTGAATCTTAAACCCATCAAGTTAAGTAAAAGCTAGTTTGACCTGCAGGGTGTACGGTGAGTGCTGTTAAGAGTCCAGAGGGTCTATGTATGATCGTTGTAAAAGACTCCATTGGACCTGACTTTTATCGAATGTTTTTGCATTCAGCTGGTCCTTAACTATGCAAGGATTTAATGCAAATTCGAAACTCTCCCAAGATCTGTCAATACACAAACAAAAGCAACGTAAATTAAATCGGTGGATAAATGCAGGCAACCAAGACATTGCTTTTAACTTAGTTGCTTTTTTTTTGGTTCATTTTTCATTAATGAATACGAAGCATCTTATAACCTCTTTGCATTTGACCCTTGATAATTGTAGGGTAAAATTGGAAGAAGGTGTCTAGGTTGTGCATGGAGACACAGGTGATCTTATGAACAAGAATTATTTAATTCAGTTTGCTGCTTTGCCAGCCTGAAATGTATGGTTACTGAAGTGATTGAGGAATCCATCTGACACCAGGGCAATATTAAACTTCTAGCCAGATGCTATTTTTGTGTTGCCCTAGCATGCATGCTTAGTTTTCCATTGCAGTATTCCTTTGTTTATAGGATGTCTTCTCAGTAGCGTGCACTGTCCTTCTGACATCATTCCTCGATCCACAGAGATTAATACCAAGTCTGAAATGTTTCCATTCTTCGTGTGGTCAGTCCTACCAGGATGGAGAGATTTGTTCCCTGGAAACTAGAGGGGGAATGCTGCAGTGGTTTCAATGTATTGAAATCCTGTTTTAATCGTTTAAATCTTCATCAGATTGACCTGCAGAAGATGCCATTGGGAAAACTGAGCAAGCGACAGATCCAGAGCGCATACTCCATCCTTAATGAGGTTCAGCAGGTGAGCATGAAAGAGATGTTAGAGCAAGAGGGGAATTCAGAAGTTGTTCTGGGCTCGGAGTGGGGTGAATGCTGAGCTGTGTGTATAAAGATCTGTGCTCTCTCTCATTGGAGAAGAGGATATGGCTTCCATGGGTAACTAGTTAGTTCTCTTCACTGTTGTACCAGTTCGGGCAGTACTTGGATCTTTCACACTGTCGCAGCACAAACTTCAGGCTTAGCCAGACATAAATGGCAGTTGAGCAAATGAAGCTGGTGTCTTGATCTAGTAGCAAGCTGGTGTTTCCACCCCAGAGAAGTCTGGTTTAGGATGAGAATAAAGGTTAAGTTGACACAGGAAAGGGTCTGGCTTGATGACATTACTGTATTTACACATCATGATCTGGACCATTCCAAGAATCACTACATAGTATTATTGCCTGAACAGCTTGCAAAAGTGTACCAGCATACCCCATTTTTTGTTATGGGCTCCCTGGCAAAGCATAGATATGCGAAGTTTTACTTCAGTTGTTAGAGTAGACCAGAACCTTGCCAAGGACATATGCACCCCTTCCATATCCAGAAGCCTTTATTTTGCCTTCCGGAAACATAGTCCCCATTAGATATTTCTTGTACCAGAAATTCTGTGTATTTCTGTGCAAGTACTGTGACTTACTACGTGCAAAACAAATAGAATTGCCCTTTTTAGTTCTGTGAGAGTTTCAGCATTAACGCTACTTGTATTGCTGCTTCTGTGTATTAGTCCTCAAGTATCTTGTGTGTGTCTGTTGCTATGAAGACTTAATCTTACTCACTAATTTTATTTGGTGCTTGTTGTCTTCTCTAGGCAGTTTCTGACAGTGGTTCAGAATCCCAGATCTTGGACCTCTCCAACCGCTTCTATACTCTGATTCCTCATGACTTTGGGATGAAGAAACCACCTCTCCTAAATAACTTGGAATACATTCAGGTATTGACTGGAAACAGTCACCTGTTGTTTGTAGGCAACAGGTCTGATATTCTCTGTGTTAGATGTCTGATTTGTGAGGTTTTAAGACTTACTTTAACCTCATGCTTTCATGAGGTTAAGCTTGTTTTTCTTCAGAATGTCTTTTTCTTTGTTTATATGCATATGTGTCTATACCTTATATATAATTATTTGTATATTTATTAGAAGATATATATGTTAAATATTATGGCCTATTTATGTGTATATGTGTGTGTGTATTTTAGTATATTTAAGTGTGTGTGTGTATATTTAAAATTAAAAAAAAAAGGCAGCGTCGTTGTGTTGTTAGATGGCAGCATGTGGCCAGTGATTCACATACACTTTTATAATTTGGGGTATTCCAGAGTTATTCTGAACATGTGAAAGACACAAGTAAAATAATGTCTTTAAATTCTTCAGGCTAAAGTGCAAATGTTGGACAACTTGCTTGATATTGAGGTTGCTTACAGCCTTCTCAGAGGTGGAAATGAAGATGGAGATAAAGACCCAATTGACATCAACTATGAAAAACTTCGAACTGATATTAAGGTAAAGGAAATAAAAGGAAATGAGTGCCTGTGAATACAAGCTGATGTCCTGTTAGTTTGGAGTATAACAAATCACCTAAACTGTAAGTGGACGATGTGTTGGCATGAGTTCAGTGAAGGACCACTGAGATGGTTAAGGGACCGGAGCATGTGTTGTACGAGGAGATGCTGAAAGAGCTGGGGCTTTTTAACCTGGAGAAAAGAAGGCTCAGGGGATATCTTGTCAATGTCTATGAATACCTGATGGGAGAAGGGTGTAAAGAAGACAGACTCTTTTCAGTGGTATCCCGTGACAAGAGGCAATGGGCAGAAACTGAAATACAGGAAATTGTATTTAAACAAAAGAAAAAGCTTTTGTTGTTGATGGTGTTTTGTTTGGGGGTTTTTGTTTGTTTGTTTACTGTGAGGGTGGTCAAACACTAAAAGTGTTGCCTGCAGAGGCTGTGGAGGCGCTGTTCTTGGAGGTGTTGAAAGCCTGACTGGACTCAGCCCTTGGCAACCTCCTCCAGCTGACCGTGCTTTGAGCAGGAGAGTTGGAAATCATCTCAATTTCCAGAGGTGCCTTCCTGTCTCAGACATTCTGTACTGAGTGCTGTCTGTACACTTGTACATCTTCTCTAGCTGGGAATAAATTTCCACCTAAATGATAAAGGAGGCTTAAACTGGGGAGTTGCAAGCATATGGTGGATGTCATCATGTTATAAGAAAGCCTGCTAGTTTGTATGCTAAAGAAACTTACCTTGTTTGCCTCTTTGCAGGTTGTTGACAAAGATTCAGAAGAAGCCAAGATTATTAAACAATATGTGAAAAATACTCATGCCGCTACTCACAATGCATATGATCTCAAAGTCGTGGATGTAAGCTGGGCAATACTGGGATTTAAGTTTGTGAAGATGGACTCTTCTAAGCTGACTTACTTGTTCACAGTTTCCTTTTATTTTTGAGTAGCTTATCTAGTTTCCTTTGTTGACGGGATGGTTTCATAGACCAACTGCCATTTAATAGAATAGCAAAAGTCTAGGCAGAGATGAGTCTAAGCTTACTGAGGTGTCTTTGGGGGTGTGTTTTTATTTTAATTTAATTGGCCTCAAAAAAGAGGTGGAGGAGTAATCATCTTCTAAAATTGAGCCTTAGTTCATTGAATGATTTTTCAGAAAACTATGGTCTCATGAAAATGCAGAAGGGAAGGTGGAGAAGTAATCAATAACAAGTACTGTGTGATCAATGCTACCTCTTTTTTGCTAGCATGAAATAGCAAACTTGTAAATGCTAAAAACCATCCAGATCAACTTTCCTAGCAGATTAGTGTATATTCCAGACTGGATGATTTTTTTTTTTTTTTAATCTAACTAGTTGCATGATGGTAACGGTTTATTTGCTTGGTTGTTCTTTTTCTCCTATCCCTTTTTGAATTGAAGATCTTCAGGATTGAGCGTGAAGGAGAGAGTCAGCGTTACAAGCCATTTAAGCAGCTTCATAATCGCCAGCTGCTGTGGCACGGTTCCCGCACCACCAACTTTGCTGGTATCCTCTCGCAGGGTCTCCGGATAGCTCCCCCTGAAGCTCCTGTGGTATGTTAAACAGATAGCTTCTCTGGCTGCCTCCATCCCTGTGCCCAGAGATGGCCACAGTTGGAGACAACCTAAATAGGAGAATTTCTGTGTGGGGAGGGCTCAGTGTTATCTCTCAGCATGCAGGCAACATTGTGTGTCCAGAGTGGGTTGCTGACTGGTGTCCACAAGAGCTTGAGTTGCAGCTTTGCTCTCCTGGGAGGCCAGCCAGGTGGATTCAATGCTGCCTTTGTGTTACTGTCCCAATCTTTTTTTCTTTTTTTTTTTTTATCTTTCTTTTGCTGCTTGCAGACCGGCTACATGTTTGGGAAGGGCATCTATTTTGCAGACATGGTATCCAAGAGTGCCAACTACTGTCACACATCTCAAGCTGATCCCATAGGCTTAGTACTACTGGGAGAAGTTGCCCTTGGAAATATGTGAGTAACTTATGAAGAGTATTTGCCGAATGTCCTTAATATATCATGGGAGAAGGTGATGCTAAAATTGTAAGCCTTTTCTCCGGTGTGAAGAAAGAGCACTTTGTATTTCTTTAGAAACAAGATTTCTTTTTTCTTAAAATGAGAGCTATTTGGTGGGGCAAAAAAGTCAGTGTTACAGGTCTAGAATCTTACACTAAATGCCAATATCATTAAAATTAGTAACTGAGACAAAGAAGGAAGGCTGTTGAGTTCCAGAAGAATAGAATCTGAATTAACTTTATATTAACTCACCATAAAGTGAAGCCGGGGGGGGGGGAGAAAAAAAACGATTTTTCACCAAGATAATTTAAGGTGAATGTAAAATGCTATTGTGTGTTCTTTGTGCTGTCCAGGTATGAGCTAAAGAATGCTTCTCACATAACAAAATTGCCCAAGGGAAAACACAGTGTGAAAGGTAAGCATTAGTAGTTGTCATTGGTAATCTGTTATTGATGGCAAACTCACCTTGTGGCTCTCTGCTTAGCAAAGAGAACTATAGTAATGTCATAGCTGTACTTCCTTTAAGGGTTGCATAATGTTGCCCTATAGTTGCATCTGTATACGTGTATATGGTGTTTTGAGGTGGGAGTTAGTACACTTGGAATGTTAAGACTGAAGTTAATGTGTTGCTTGAAGTTCAGGAGGAAACTCATTTGATATTACACAAGAGAAAATGTAAGGTGCGTTCTCCAACTTATTACTTGCTTTCATCATAACAATACTATGTATTTTAGAAGAAAGATGAGAGGTTTGATAGATCAGAAGAATAATTGTTTAGCTTTCAAAGTGCCTTAGAAGCTTGGAGAGACGGGAAAATCTAAGAATAAAAGTTCAGATGGAACAGCTGTTCTCATTACATTTCTATCTGCAAAAAGTATCAGTATATTGCACTGAAAAAGAAGATGAGAGAAAAGACTTAGCTCTGTAATTCAAGCAAAAGAAATGGTAATCATGACTATCTTCTGTACCGAGATGGGAGAGTGGAGAACAGTAACATTCAGTAATGAGTGGCTTTTCTTAAACTATTCATTTTGAGAGGCTTAAAAAATCAGTTGCCTAAAATAGAATAAAATGTGATTTAGCATCTTTTTCAATACATACTACTCACAGTATTATGGATGTCAAATCAGATTTGTATTGAAGAGTTTAAAGAGAATAAGAATTGGTTTGTTACACATATCTGAAAATGCTTCAGTGTGCATATTTTCATTAATAGACCTAGGATATGAGAGCTATAAGGCTGGTCTGTTTTAGCTTTGATCATACAGATTAGACAATTAACAGCCAAAAGTCTAAAATTCTCACTTTTAATGTAGCAGAGTACGAGTACCATAAGTATGGTGATGCTGAATTGAATAAACAGACTATATCCTTTTGTGTTCTTTTTAAGATACTTTTGCACGTGCAGCATTTGAAAAGATATGTGAAGTAACATTTGGCTGGCTGAGTGATTTTCTTTATGTGCAAAGTCTGTGTTTGCCTTCTAGATTTGTAACTAATGTGTTTTCCCTTTCTAGGCTTGGGCAAAACTGCACCTGATCCCACAGCCACTACCACCCTTGGTGGTGTAGAGATTCCCTTAGGGAATGGGATCTCAACAGGAATTAATGATACCTGTCTCCTGTATAATGAGTATCCTTTGCTAGTATGTTGGCTGCACACTGTGTTTGAGTGTTGCTGAGTTTAGCAGGACCTCGCTGATGTCGGTCAGGAGTTTTGGCACACTGTGTTTTGTTTCTTTTAGATCTGCTTTGGAGTACTCACAGACAACTCAGAGTCTCTTCTCCAAGGGAGATGATTTTTACAGCTGTCACACTTAAATTGTCATTCTGCAAAAAAGGAAACAATACACATAGCAAATAGCTTTTGCCCCAAGAGGACTCAATACCTGAAGGCATTGGAGTGGCCAGGCAACACTGCCCAGTAGTGCCTTGCCCAGAGACGTGCCAGGACAAGGGAAGGGGAATGCAACCCGTGGTTGTTTCACATCACTCCAGTCTGGTTTCTTCCTTGTGGTGCTGTGGTTGGCCAGCTTGGTGAGGAGGAGGTGGGGGAGCCAGCTCTGTGGCTTGATGGAGTCTCTCATCACACAACTTCTCTTGTGTTCCCCAGACCCTTTGCAAGTATTGAGGTAAACCTCAGATGCCCATCAGAGATGTAGCCGTTAAGCCTCTTTTCTAGGCAGAAGTGCCCCCAAGTGAATGTGTGCTCAACATTCACAAGAGGTCATAAGAATAAGTGATGTCTAAGGTCCCAGATCAATCTCTTCACTGCCAATGAAGCAAGTAATCCATTAATACCACCTCTGGGTTGTGTAGAAACTGTCTTCTCTCTTGGTAGGCTGTTTTTCTCTTACAAGCGGTTTTGGCCACAGAACTCATGGCAATACTGTTTTTATCTTGAGTTTTCTTAAATACAGCATCTGTCTTGGTCAGATGATAAAATATAATACAGTTGTTAATAGCTAATTGAGGTAATATGATGTGCATTCATTTTGTTTTACAGTGTGTTTAATGGATGCTTTTCACCTAAAATTGGGATTAGAGGTAAGTTTGAGGCCTAAAGCATTGAGAAACAAATAGGCAAGGTGGGACTGTCTTCTGAAAAAATAAAATGGTGCAGTGTGGTTATAGGATGTGCAAGCACGCCAGTCATTGTAGAGCTCTTCTCTGTGATTCCAGTTTGGTTTTTTTTTTAGTAGGAAATTAAGAGGACATTAATAATGACTTTGTGCTGGAAGGTAGCAATAGAGCTACAATTATAATTGTAGATGCCAGGTCTGTAACTGCAGATCTCATCTAGGCTACGTTGCTCCACTGTTTAGATAGCGAGAAAGATGTGTGTTACGGCTCTGGCTGACAAAAAATAATCTTCAAGAGCTACAGCCCCATATCTAAGTCAGTTCACCTGCCTGTCACTCAGGATTCCTGCTGCACCACCATTAATTCTGCATATGACTGTTAGTCGTTTGTTTCTAACTATTGTATAAAACATTTTCAGATTCAAAGAAAAGTCAAATTTAAAGATTTGTGGTTTGACCTGTTAGAACTGCTTAATCACACAGGCATCTATATGGTAACTTAAGTTCAAAGGTGAAGTTTGACTGTAGTTTGAGTTTTTTCTGTGTTGTTAATATCAACAACTGTAATTATTCCTTAACATTCTTCCCAGATATATTGTGTATGATGTTGCTCAGGTAAATCTGAAGTACCTGCTGAAACTGAAATTCAACTATAAGACATCACTCTGGTGAACAGTATTTAGAAGCCCTGTTAGAGTTATACTGTAGTTACACTATAGCGTTGACTTCTGACATGCTTACGCATTGACTTCTCTTACCAAGATATCAAAAGCTAAACTGCAGAAGAGGTTACTAAATCCTATTTAGTACAACACTTAGTGAAAGTTTTATATAAATGTGTGGCAACACACGGACCTGAATTCTGATGAGAAACGAGTACCTGGTTTTGTTTTATACCACTTCTAATTTTGGGGCTTTCAAGTGTTTCTTTTAATTGACCAAACTGACCAAAAAAAAAAAAATCAAGCTTGTGTTTTTAGCCAAACAGAGCTGGGCAATAGCAGAAGGAACTTGAGGAAGTTTGCGATATTCACTCTGTTAAGGTTTCCTCTTGTTTAAGATACCCTTTTTCAGTTTTCATTTGAATAAATGATAAATGTGCATTTATTTTGAGGTAAAAAATAAAAGCTAATTTCATACTAACAGCTTTATGTTTCAAAACTTCCAAATGGTTTTGGTTTGAGTCATGTTTTAAATGTATTTGGTAGAATGTTCTTAAACATGATATCTCTCTCTGAAGATCAAATGCCAAATACTGAAATCTGTAGTCACGTTTCAGGAAGTCATGGTGAATTGAAAATTTGGACTTTCCACTGCGACTTCATCTGTCAACAGTTGGTGTGGTAAACATGGAAAATGAACTTGTGGCTGTTTGAATTTAGTATTAGCCCCAATAAACCTCCTTTAAATATCTACCTTCAACGTGATGTAAGTTGGTTGTTGTAGACTCAAGTCCCAACAAAGCCGTAAGTTGAGTTTGGGTTCAGACTTTACTCATCATGACCTGGAGTGAGATATATTGCCACTCTGTGGGTAGTCTTGAATTCTCTGTCTTGAAACATCAATATAAACTAATAATTTCAATGTTCAGTGATGTTTGTTACTTCTCTTAAACTAACTCACTTTCAGTAAGTCATTGAGCAATATGGAGTACTTGACTTATAGTGCAACACCAGTCCTTTCTCTTCAAAAATTACTTATTTCCCTGAGCTATTACGGCAAGTTGGCTGATCCCCAGGGACAGCTCTGCATGGGTAGTGCATTCAGTATCTCCTCCACTGTGACAGTTCCCTTCCCAAGAAGGGACAGTTCAAGCTCATTCTGATGGTTGCAGCTTCAGTCTTCGGTAACCTGCATGGAAAATACAGATCCATTTCCTAAAATGTTGTGATGCCCTGGTGCCTTTGAAAGAGGAGCTCCAAGCCAAAGTGGTTGCTTACAGTGCAGCTGTTCCCAGGATCTGTGAAGGAGAGGAGGATGAGGAGTGATAGATGGAAAACAGAGCAGCTGCTGATGGGGAGAGAAGGAAATGCAGAAGGACTGGGTAAGTCATATGACTTGAGGACAGTTGAACACGGAATCAGTTGAGGTTGGTGCTTGTGGATTTGAGAGGAAGTGAAGAGAGTGGCCCTTGTCTTCTGGTTCTTCAGTAGCTTAACCAGTGGCTAATCATTGTTTCACTTCCAACAGAAACTTTTGGTCAGTCATTTAAGACTTAGGTATAATCTTGTCAGTCTCTGAAAGAGAACATGAGAGATGGTTCAGTTTAGTTGTGAGGTAGATTTTTTTTTTTTTTCCTTCCCCCTAAAAAAACCAGCTCAGTTTGAGACCAGGAATTAAAGGTCGATGCTTTCGATGTTCCCTCTGTCACCTGTACCAGAGGTGGCTCAGAGTTCCCTTTTGCTCTAAGACCTCTTGTCCTGCCCTAAGATATGGCCGTAAGCGCTATGTAGCACAAGAAGCATTTTACGATGTGTATGTAGTGCTGAGTTACAGTTGCAGCACAAGCAAGTATATCGCAAGCTGTCTCTAGCCTCGCAAATACAGCAGTAAAAGATACAGTGGGACAGGACTTTCTGAAGAGGCAGTGGATGCCCTTTGGGGACCATAAGAGACCCCTGGTGTGACTGTCCTGCAGTGGAATCTAATGTGAATTCAGGGTGCTGCTTCTGCTGCCAGCTCGTCCGACTGCAAAGCAGCCCTGCCTCTCCTGAAAGCAGGTGCTGGTGCTGCTGTGACCCAGCATACAGACGGCCTCTCCCTGGGGCCAGGCTGAGAAGAGCAGCTCAGTGACAACCACTGAAGGCATTACTTTTGGAGTATGTGCACGAAGCAGAGCTGGATGAATAGGTAGTCCCATTTCTGTCAAAACTACTTGAAAGAAACGAGTTGTCAAGACATTGGGTCTCATGACATCCTCTGCTTTTTTCAGAGGAGGGATGTTGAGGAACGACTTCTGATCTAAATGTTGAACTATAAAAAGCAGCAATGTATAAATATTTAACCATTTTATCCTTGTTCAGCGTGGCTGGAGGCTCTTGTTGTACAATGGCTCGCAAATGTTAAGCTAGTCCATGCAGTTTATATGAATTGGGTAAACTGAAGGAAGCCAGCCTAGGCTTACTGATTGGCAATCAGTGTAACTTGTTTGTGACTTGCCCAAGTTCATGCAGGAAAGAAGTGGCTGAGAAAAAACTACAGCACAGGTCACCCAACCCCATACTTTAGCCATAAAACAATCTGAAATCAGTTGGTACAGCCTTTCATGCAACCCCCCCCCTTCTGTTTCTAATCAGAGGAAAGGAAAAAAAGCCCAAAAAAGCCCAGACCTCTGGGCACATCAAACTTTCTCAATACCATAGAGTTGTACTCGGGTTCTAAAATGAGTCATGCAGTGTTTGTAACTACTGAGGTCCTTGCTTCAGCCTTCTTTCTGGAAGACTGTTCCAGACCTCCCTCTCTGAGTTCCGGGGACATAATTTTCTGCTGAAGTGTTTTTGTGGCCAATTTATATCCCACTTAGTATTTTGCTTAGATTGCTTTTATATATGTGGGGAGGCCCCTAACTTAGTCCATTATACTCTCATTCCTTCTGTTAGGCCAAAAAAAAATGAGTTTCCACTGTTACAGAGTACATGCATCTGACCAGGAGCTTGTGTGTCCTTTTACTTTCAAATAAATGCCAGGCTACTTCTCCAGAAATGATCGTTTTGGAGATGCAGTGGCACCTATGAGAAGAAATGCAGTTGTAGATCCCTGTCAAGATGACTTGCTGGGTTTCATTTGTTCCAGTGTGAAGGTAGCATGCGAGCCAGCGGGCATTGCGGGTCGCTTCACAGAAAGCGAGGTATGCAAGTACAGTCTGAAGGCGAGAAGAAGGAATGGCTTCCCAACAACTGAAAAGGGAAGCTACTGCTTCCCCCGCCCCTTTGTTACAAATTCTAATTTCATAACATGATTAATGCAGCAGGACTCAGACTTTACAAGAACATGCTTCAGTGACTGCAGAGCACACTCTTCTGCCAGCTGTCTGTGCTTTTCTTCCTACTACCAGTGCCTGCCTAGGGGAGGTGAGAAAATGACATCCCTAGCTGTCTCCTGTCCCCGGGACGTAGCACTACCTGCACTGTGCTGACAAGACTGAATGCATCAATTAGTAGGTGGTGTAACCCATGTCTTAATATAATCTGCAGTAATTAAGGAGAAATGGGAGCACGGAAGTGCTTTCTGCAGTGTTTCAGCACACACCATTAAGAGCAGTTGCCTAATGTGACCCTCTGGAAAGTGAATGGCATGAGTGAAGCCAGTTTAAAGATCTCCCTCCACCTGTGCAAGGCAGGTGAGTCAGCAGTACCTAATGGCAGGTTGTTAGCCATGAGCACAGCTGTTCTCGGTCACTGTCCCTGTCAGTCAGACTAGTTGTGTCATTTCCACGTCACCCAAGTGCAAACGCAAATTTGCCAGAATGGTAAAAGGACGCACTGAAAACTGTGTATTTGTCTGCATACTGCCAAATGGCACTGGCTACGGCTTTGTTAAACAGGGTTGCGTTTGTGTGACTTGGAAACAGCATGCACAGGAGAAATGAAAAACCAGCGCATAGAGACAGGCAGCATTCATAAAAGGGCAAGATGTAAAAGGTCTTTTATAGCAGGAATCCTCATAATACAGTGTTGATTCTTGCCCTTTCAGCACAGTGAATGGTAATAGCTTTCTAAATATTTTCCAAATGCATCTGTTGGAATGAAACGAAGGAATACCCAGCGTCATGCTGTTGGGAGCTGAACTCTGCCTTCTGACCTGGCAGGAGGTGTTGGGGGTGGGGGGAAATCTCTCTTAGCTTTTTCATCTGCTTTCTAGTTTTATCACAATGTACAAAGAAGCCCTGAAAGGCATTGGGCTTTTTGCTTTCTTCTTTCCCTTCTAGAAATTCAGGCTCTGAGGACTGTTGCAAAGTGTGATTGTGTTGTAGAAAACTTTTCTTCCCTCCCCTGAAAATCCCTTGCCTCGGTGAAAGCTCTTGCATCAGGGTAGCATGGGGCAACCGCTGCTTTCAGCACAGCGAGACCTGATGACAAGGTTTACAATGCACAGCAGTAAGAATCTCGCTGGCGATCAGTGCCTCCTGTCAACTGTGGAAGTCTCAGTGTCGCCACGCTTAGTTGAGCATTAACATACAACCCGTGGAACAAGGGGAGCCTAGCTGAAATACAGAAAAAGTGTTAGTGTCGTTCACACATTATTGTTTACCTGAGCCTGGAAGGTCTGGTCCCTGCCAGGCCTTTTGGGTAGTGGAAGTGTTTTATTAATGGGGAAACTGTACAGGGTTTAATGTTGTGTATTTTTTGCCTTTGAAATAGCAGAGATTACTATTTTGTTGCTTTTTGTTATTAGTTTATTTAGTGTTATGCCTACGCTGCTTTGCATCTCTCTACTGTAGTTGCTTTGTTTTGTGCTGTGCAGTATGGAAAGCTCTTGCTTAAGTGTCTTAGGCCCTTTGGGGGCTAAGGGGAAGAAAGGCTGTTTTAACAGCCTTCAAAATGACCTGAAAAAGGGGGTGGAAATGCATGCTAGGTTTTGTCTTTTCTTTTTACCATTTAAAAAAACAAACAAACAAAAAAACCAACCAAAAAAACCCCAAACCTCTGCTACAATGTACATAGAAAGCCCTGTGGCAATTTCTAAAGGATTTTTCTAAGAGAAGAAACAAACTGAGTAACTCACTTTTTTCCTCTTAAGCACAAGGGCAGCATTGATTTTTTTTTTTTTTAAATTGTTTAATAACATGACCTATATCCTGCCCCTCTCAATCTGCTAGAGCGCCTAGTTATCTGAGTTCATTAGCAAATAAAGAACACAAGTTAAAAACTCTATTCCATGTCCCAAGATACAACTTTTCTGTGTTTTGCAGCGTCCTTAGTTTCACCTGAAGGAGATGCAAACAAACAGGCGTAGCGTCCATTTTGCATTGCGCCATGCTGCTGTTGGCAATATGTTTAAGATGTGACACTGACGTAGCCTTGGCTAAGATATACTATTAATTTATTTTGAACTTAAATTTGTATTAAAAAAAATAAATTTGGTTGGTATAAGTAGCAGTAGGTACTGTTGTCAAAGCCCAACACACACACAGAGTCTGGTCCATAAGCATTTAAGGTGCTTGTGGTTTAGGGTAATATCGCCATGCTTAGATTTCTTGATGCAGAAGCTTTAAAATTCACTGTGGTGCAGAGACGCAAGGGGGACTATACAAGGAAACCGTCTCTGCTGCTTGCAGAAAGCTTTCAGCTGTGATGGTTGGGGACTGCATTAGAGGGCAGACCAAGACAAGGAGTTTTTTGGGCAGCAACCATCCATTGTCAGTGGTATGTTGGCTCTCTCCCTCTCTCTGGGAGAGAGTAAGTGAAACCTTGACCTTCAGGATTTGGTGAGCATTTCAGTAGACTCTTAAGGAAGAGTGCCATAGACCATGACTACAGGGCCAGGACTGATTATGCTGGGTTTTTTATTCTTATCACTTACTCCTCCTGAAGTCTCACCTTTGCAATCATCTTGGTTAGGCATGGGACAGCTAACAGTGAAAAGCGGAGACAAAGAAAGTAAGTACAGTTTAGCAAAAAATTATTTGATGAAGGAAGATGGATATAATATAGGGATTGTTTAAAGACACTATGCTGGGACGGCTACTTGCGGTGACCCCATGGACCGACTGACAGACTACCACCCCTGGACCCCCAGTTGCCCGTTCCCCCTCATCCTGCCAGGATCCAGGAGGCCCGCGGGTGGAGCGTGCGGTTTCTGTCACAGGCACTGTCCCCCTCTCCCTCGCACCGAAGCGGATCGGGGCGAAGCCCCTTTCCTAT
>NW_008796042.1:171116-175871 GCF_000699145.1 Aptenodytes forsteri | reverse complement strand
GGGGGTGAGGGCGGGGGGGTGGAAGGAGCGTCCTGCCCCGGGGAAGGGGTGAGTAGCCCAGTGCTCCTGTCCCTTCTGTCGTCCTAGGGGGGAAAGAGGGCTTATGTATTCATAGCATGTACAGCATACAGTGTGAGCACCTCTGAAGGACTGGGGGGGGTTAGGGCATGCACATTGCATCTAGGGGGCACTGATAAATGCAGAGGGAAGAGCTCAAAGACCCTGTATTGTGTGTCAGTAGATGAAAACAACTTGTAGAGGAAGACTATGAAAATATATGCTTGCATACATACAGACCTATACATCTGCATAGGGTTTGTGTGGATGTTGTTTTCAATGCACAGGAGGATTAGATAAAAACTTAGGTATAGATGAAAAAGATACATGTGTTGCTATATATATGGATTCATGCACAAGGTACTTGAGTGTTACAGAAGTGGAAATTAATTCAATGTAAAATGTGTCTACATGCTATCTTGATATGTCTTCTTACAAACTGTAAATACACACCAAGCTAAAACGAGGGCATTTAGTAATTTCAATAAATGTGCACACAACAGGGTAGACATATTTTTGGTGACACTGTTTTGTGCATCACCGTGCAAGTTCATGAACATACCAACTATTCCTATATCAGAAGATTCTCGGAGAGAGGTGACTTATAGTTGAAATCTTGCTTCTGACTACTCTGTGTGGGTCTTTCTTACAACTCCAACAACTGTCAAGAGAAAAATTGGTTAATATGCCTATGTGGCCAGTGTCATTGTGTTAACCGAACAGATTTATGAAGGATCATCGTAAATTAAGGATAGAACTGACACTCTCAATTTGGTACAGCTCAGTCATGTACGCTGTACTGCATTAGAGTCTGATTAATACAAGTCATGGGCCAACTGAGACAACCGTAATTAATAATTAGCAACGTTTTATTGCTTATTGAATCAAATTTCCCTCTTCAGTAGAATGGACAGTGTTTAAGTTACTGTTCCTCCTTTTGCCTTACCCATCTTCTAGGGAAGGGACCATGTGTTTCAAGAAATTAATGTGAAGTATGAAAAATGAATTTTTCATCTCTGCCACCTTTATATTGCCTACAGTGGCATCAGAAAGATTTGACAGGTCTGTTGCTTCACCTGTAACAGATACTAGAATAGAGCGTGTGACTCAGTTTCACTTAGGATTGTGCTATACTGCAGACCCTTGCCAGCAGTATCATTGTTATGGTGTCTGCTTGGCAGGTGAAGCAGACACACAGTGTGTGTATTTGGGAAGGTAATAGGTTTCTGCTGTGCTGACCTTGCCCCTAAGGTTTGTATTTACCTAAGTTTGGTGCAAGTAGGGGATGTTTTGGTTTTTCATCAAATAGGGAGCTTCATGTTTTCTGTAGTGCTGGTGAACTGCTAGAAATGTGAAAGTTTCAAAGAGTGGTTGCCTCATGCTTCCATTCCTCTTCTTTCCAATTTTGCTGAACTGGTTGTTTTCAAATTGCACTGTAACTATCGCCGCCCATAGTTCTTTCATTTCCAGCCCTATACTTAAAATAAAGATGTAAACTTGCTCCTGACTGATTTAACACTGACTTCATGCAGCTTTCAGTCTGCAACTTAATTTATAAGGGATAATAACAGTAAACATTGCAAAATTGTTTTTGGAATCTTCCATAGTGGTGTAAAAATAAGTTCCTAAAAAAGTTAGAATAGTTCACGACTAACAGACTTTCAGATTTATGTATCATCCCTGTGAAATTTCTCCAGCATAGTTTATAGTAAAGTAGTAGACCATAACTGAGTTTTCACATAAAAAGAATTATAAGTGAACACAACATACTCGGTGACAAGAAAACTGAAATTTTGCAGGGTGGTAAGAACTATGCAGTTTCACTTTCAAATTGGAAACCTGGTTAAGTGGAATTTGTCCCAGAGTATTCTGATAGCACTTACTTGCCCTCTGGCAAGTTCTGTAATACAGCTGGGTAGTGAATATTCCTTAACCCAGGAGGGAGATGAATGTAATGCACATAGTTTTCTCTCATAATATGTGCTTATTTTATCTGCTAAAGTTACTATTGTTCCATTCTTCTCTAAAGCTGACATTCTGTCCTTTTGAAACTGACAAGAGAGTTCACACTGACAACCTAAAAAATGAAGAAGATGGCAGTGCGTAAGTTTACATGCATTTCTTGTAGTTAAGGCCTTTTCTTACTAGTGGTGCTAGGGGAGAAGGATATAGTCATTTGGAATGGAGCAAAGTGCTGTGAAGAAAGAACAATTCTGTGGCAAATACTCTAGCTGAAAAATTCCAGAATATTAAAGGTCCCAATTGCAGAAGTACTTCCAATACTAAGAATTGGATTTATATTTTGGAGACAAAATTTGTTTCTGCAGACTGTTGGGTTGGTGCCTGATGAGTGACTAATTTTAGTCAATGCATTTTTTCCCTCCTCTTATCTCTTGGTGATTTTGCAGTGGAGGTAAACGGTGGGCAGTTTTACTTCTGCAAACCAGATGGCTATTTCTCTCTGTCTCAAAAGAGTAAAACAGTTGATTGTATTGGAGTGTACGTAATGTTGCCCTGTCTCTTGCTACTAGTAATAGCAATCTTATTTGTGGATTACTCGGTTATAAAGTACACGCAGTAAAGCTGAGGTGAGACTTTGATAACGTGCAAATGTGACTAGAGGACTGTCCTAGTCCCGGTAGAGGCAGAGTTCTGCAGACAACAGCACAGGCAAAGCTGTGTCTTGGTGTGTTCTTTTGCACAAGCGAGTCTGAATGAGGAGGACTCCTGGAATGAGCTCTGTAAGAGAGAGAGTGAGATGCCATTTTTGCTAGAAGTGAAAGCATGCTTAGCTAACTAAATGATCATCAGCGTGGGGCTGCCGCCAGGAGTAAACCACTGAGCTACTGTGGAGTGCAGTTTCTGTGTTGTATGTAGGCGAACATCAACAAGTGGCAGGTGAATCAGAGAAAGAAGCCATACTGTAGTAGTGATGGGTGTCAAAGTGTTCACCTTTTACAGTACAAATACTGAAAACAGTAGTATACTGCCAAATATCATATATTGATAGACATTGCTGGTACTGTTTCTAGGCGCTTGTGTTTTAGGATGGGCAGAAGAAGGGAAGGGGGACAAGGATCTTTCTGCATGGCTTTTTATCCCTTGGATGGAGGCTGCAGCGTAAGGGCAGTACTTCATGCAGAAATTGTTGTCTTTACCCCCAGCGCATCCTTATGCTGTGGTTCACAGGCACCCTGCCCCTGCATAGCCAGTTGCTCTGCTCTGACGCTTTCCTGGATAGCTGGAAGAGGGATGTGGCCTCTTGCCACTTTCATTTTCCAGTCCCAAGGGGCCGTGAGCCTAGCACCACTGTGCTCTGGACATTTGAGGCAAAAAAATCAGCAGAACTATATGAGATTACAGCATTTGGGAGAGAAGGCTCAAGATTAGTTTCGTGGCTGCTAAATAGTACCCACAACTAATAATTTTGGGATCGTTTGTGCTGCATACCTTTAAAATTGTATGTTACCATGGTATCAGCATATTGTCCATCATGAGAATGCAGTGTTTCAAAAAGAGGGCTTTGGTATTGTCGTTATTGTCTGCACAAGTTCTGTAAAAGGGTTCACATGGCTGAAAAACTGACTTCCATCCAGTAGTTAAATTGACACAAATGTCAGTTTATTAGTGGATTCATAACATGAGGGAAATACTGATTCATGCTTGAAGCAAAAAGTTATTGTTCATTTTTTTATTTATTTACCTCTTCAACCAGCCCAAAGTTTTGGGGGACCTTAAAAGCTACCCAAAGCCACTTCTTCCTCATAAGTGCTTTTTACTTTTTAAACTTTCCTGAGTAAGCTGTCCTTTTAGTGGCCAATCGTTTGAGATGCTTCCTCTGCTGAAACAACTTGTGCCATGCTTGTGTAGATGAATGATCTCTCGGAGGGTTAATGACTCAATCTATAATAAAGGCTCATGTTTTTCCCCTTCTTCTCCATGCGTTTCCTCTGTCACACCATTTTTAGTGCTGGCGATTTACATGTAGTTTAATTACATAGAGTTTTTGAGGTAGTCATGCAACCAATGTTAAAATAACTGCTCACCTGTACAGAATTTAGATAAAATAGTGTAATGATCTGGAAAGGAAAGGTTTTACATTATGTAATTGCTTATCTGGATCCTAGAATTTTCTATATCGATTTAGATATGCCCCTTTGTGCCCACACATTAGTAAAATCAGTAGCTATGGAACATCCCTGTGGTTACTTGTAACCTTTATTTTCAAAATTGTAATCAGCTGTTACGAATTCATTATAAAAAAAAAAATCTGAAAACACTTTCACAAATGTAATGTGCTAGCCTGTGTTCCTGTTTAAATTTTAAGATCAGCTGTTGAGAAGCTGTATTTAAACTGCTTTGCTTCATGTTAGTACTGAAAATATACATCAGGGCATCCACAACTGCCCAAACTGAATTGCAGTCATACTCCACCTCTTTTGTTCAGTTATGGTATTTTCAAATGTGGGGAGGCAATAGATGCTCAAAAAAGTATCAGAGTTCCTTTTTAAGTCTGTTCATACTACTTGCAGAACAGTTAGAGAAGGTTTTTTAGATTCTTTTCATGGTAATCCTCTGTACGTGCTCCCTTGTCCTGGGAGAAGAAGGTTAGGGCTAGAGGAACGATTCCTGGCAGCCGTGCGGTGCAGGCCAGAGCGGCAGTTCAGGACTCGGGGAGCTGTCCATTCACTGGACCCC
>NW_008796042.1:162915-171071 GCF_000699145.1 Aptenodytes forsteri | reverse complement strand
CCTGGCAGGCGTGCCGGTGCAGGCAGAGCGGCAGTTCAGGACTCGGGGAGCTGTCCATCCACTGGACCCCACACCGGCAGCCGCCAAAGCCGATCGGGTTTCTAGCTAGCCTATCATGAAAACATCAGGGTCGTTACTGTGCTAGACTTGGTGGACTTGAGGTTATTTTAATGTTGATTTTTTTTTATTATTATTTATTTCGGTTTTACATGGGCTTCCTGAAAATCACTTCTTGTAAGTGTTATAAGACACATAAATACACTTATTCCTGACTCTTAGTTACTGATGAGCTTCCTGTTATCATACTATTAAATGCCTCATAATCTAGCACACACTTATTTTTACTGCACATCTGTGGTGCACATATTTTACAGATTATTTTTTTTTTTAGGGCTACAAAAGGCTGTTATAATCGTCTTACATTCTTCATTAAGCATGCTGGGATACTTGTGTTTGGAATTTCTGTGCATCAATTCCATGCTTCCTTTTTAGCTATAGTTTTCTCTTTAAAAATAGGTGTAAACTTGGTTTAAAGATTTTGAACGATAGGAAGCTCGACATGCCCTTTCTTAGTATAGTTACATAAAATCTGTTAAACTTTGCATTCATTGCTAACCTGAACTTACGCAACGTCAGTTTCTGACAAATAGATATAGTTATGCCTTTCCTTGTAAAAAAAGGCTGCAGAGCTATTTACTGTCTGAATTATCTTCCTTTGTAGATACTTGTGATCAGTGCAGATCTTGACCTTCTTTGGGAAGAACAAGATTGGAGTGTCTTGACTTTCTCGCAATAAGGCACGTTTTTAGATCTTCAAATCTTTCTCCTAGCTCTGTTCTGAATCCTTTCCTAATTTTTCAGACTTAGTCAAGTGTGAACACTGTGTTCAAGTAATTAATTTACGTAAACAACATACGCAAAGCAATACTCAATAGGCTACTAAGACAAGACTAAGCCAAACGTACAGTTTGCACTGGAATAGTATGCCAGTGTAGGCTACTGAAAGCAGGCCTTCTAATTCCTGAGCCACTGCTCTGGTGAGCTGGCTGTACTTCCTCCCTAGGTTGAGGGTTTTTTACGCTCAGTATTAAGTCACCTCCATGATCCTCTGAACCTGGAGGAGCTTGAAGCAGATTTTGGTCGTGATACCCTAAATGATGCATAGGCCTTATTTCTTCCTTTCCACCCATTTGTTTTTTAAGTGTTTGATGTTTGTAGAAATGAAATCTGTGTCATTGTCATAATAGGTATTTACATTCAAGCATGTGTGTATATTCTACTTTAATCTCTACGTTTATAATTAAAATGCTGGTTAAAAAGACTGCCTATGATTATATATTTGTTATTCAGAACAGGAGTGTACAAAATTACTGGCATTTAATGTGAGGCTGGGATATTATAAACCTAATAACTATTTTAACTAAAATTGTGGATAGTTTTAATAAACTTAATCTATCCCAAATCACTTTGCAATTTTTATAGTTTCTGAAATGCTTTTATCTGTACTAAATATTGGTTGTTTTTTATTGTAACACATTATTGCTTAGAAGATCATCCTAGTTACTGGTTTTGTGGCCCTGGTAGTATGTACAGTACTGCCAAACAAAATGGAAAAAGTAGGGAGGTGTACCATATTCCTTGAAGTTTGGTGGTGTTGCAGGTAGCCCCTAAAATCAATATAGAAGAACTTGACAAGAAAACCCATGTATCATATTGTTGCCTTTCAGGTAAAATTAAGCTTATGGACATCTCCGTTGTCATTTTGATACCCTACATGTATTCTAATGCTTTAAGCTACGGAAGTGTTAGTGTTAATAATTTTCTGCAACTTGTTACATTAAAATAGTTTAGTTTACCTTTGAACTTGCCTAGATCAGGAATTTCTTATTTGGACACTTTTATTCCTATATAAAGATGCCCTTTTCCAGTTACCTTACTTTAGTTGCAGGTTAAGTGAAAACAAATGAGCAACCTTATTCTGTCTTGCATCTGTTGAAGATTAACTATCCCATGTGGAAAAGTCCTTGGCAACTCATGCTGTTTTGGAGTGGTAATCTTATAAAGCTAGAAGGCAGTGCAGTAACGTTCTGCTGTCCCATCACTTCTCTACCTGTTGTTTCTGATGCCAGTCATCTAATGCCCTGCTCTGCTGACCCATCATCTGTCTCACAGGTGAAGCATCTGAGTTTGATGGTTAGCAAAGGATCTCAGGCACTTCAGCTGTGAGATTGACACCACCCCCCATCTAAAGCTTTGCTGCCTCTTGCTGAGTTGTTTCATTTCCACTGTTGACATGCTCGCCCTTGACTGAACTTGATTCATATGAGCAAGATGGTCAGAAAAAGAGGAGAATGATTGTATGTTTGGTCTTACAGATGAAGTGCCTCAGATCTTTCAGAATAGTGATCCATTCTGAAAAGCCAGCATCTCCTCCATTTGACAATCCTGCTGACCCTGCTTCTGCCTCTCCATCCCCAATGACGTGTACTTTCCCCATGTTCTTAAACAGCATGTACTTATTAATCCCTGCACACGTTCCGCACCGTATCTTCTGTTAATTTGGGGGGGATGCTAGTTCTTCACTGTTCTTACTGTTACTGTTCAGGACTGCATTCTTGGTTGATAGCAGGGTACCCATGTATTTATGCAAGCATGGTGTACAGTATCTGATTATTAGTATGAAATGTGAAAAAAAAAAAAAAGGCTTTAATCCTCTGATACCTTTAACATGCAGCTTAGTTACAAGAGCTGAATTCACTGTGAATCAGATCATCATAGAAGCACGTTCCTGTACCAGTCACTGTTAGGTCTCCAACCTGACAAAGGTGATATGTCAGAAAAGAAATGTGCAAGAAGGGCAACAGTATAGCCCAAGTTTGTCACCTTGTTTTTGATATGTAATCCCATATGTGTTAGCTGTTGTAGATTTGAACAGCTTGGGAGATAGGGGGGTGGAGGCCCTCTAAACCACCAGTGAGTCAAAACTAGTTCCATTTCATATCTTAAACATTTCTTTAAATTTTTTGAAAAGAATAGAAACTTTCTTTCCTTTTTTTTTTATTGAACTTTTTTCAACACGTGGCATAATAAGATGGCAGCAAATGAAATAATATCATGAAAAAATAAGGAATGTAGGGATTTTTTTGCCATTGCTGCACCTGTATTCTCTTCAGCAGTCTACCCCATACCAAAATGCTCTGTTCCCCTGGAAGGGGACAATAATTCATTTTTTGGTTTGGTGATATTCCCTGGAATGTATCCTCTTAGAGGCAAGGATCTCTGGCACTGTGAAGTTAGTGGGGTTAGGACCTAGGTACAGGGCAGTCACAAGAAAAGGAATTTCCAGACCTTTGGAGTCAGAAATGTACTTGGAACATTTCCAAAGAGAAGCTGAAGGAGGGAGTAGGGAAAGTGAGGGGGAGAAGAGGATGCAATGCAAGAAGGAGTGGTTGCAACACTGGAACATAACTGGAAGGATAAAGTTGATTTGAGAGCAAAGCATGAATCTGTGGAAGCATTGTCATGCGGAAATATTTTTCCCCTCTGCTAATGTAGTTGCTTCAAACAGCTCATTCTTAGAGAGACATTTGAAAATTCCAGAGCATGAAGGCTGTAGTCAGGCCCAGTTTTGTCCTTCCTGGCCCAGAAGTACTGCAGAAGTCTTACGGATGCAGTGGAAGGGGAGCAGTGAAATTTTGATGGATGCATTACGCAGTTTGAACAGTTCAAGCAAACTAAGGGTCCCGTCTGCATTTATATCTGAATCTGCTGCCTTTCTGAATAAGGAGGTTCCACCAGGGGCGACTATCCGTCTCCCTACTTGTGAACCAAGCTTAGAGAGCTTTCGTGGAAATTTTTGGCATTGAAGAATTTTGAATTGGTAGGAAAAATAAAAAGTGTTCATTACTGTTTCCTTGTCAGTTGTATAATATATTTGCAACTGCATCAAACAAGCAGCCACACGGAAGTATGTAGTTTGGACATAAGGCTTGTTCAGAATTTGCTGTGTTAAACAAAAGTGCTCAGCATCTGAAGCTGTTTTGTAGATGCGAAGCTAAAGGAAAAAACAAAACATGAATATGCTTTCAAGATTTATTGGGCAATAAACGTATAATGCTATACTTAGTGTCATGGAGAGCGCGCTGGGTTCACTCATTCAGCTGTGAAAGATTTAATATTAAATTCCACTTTCTGCCTAAGAATTAATTAAGAATGAGTAGGCTCTGCATAGGTTGTATGGTTTGAAATAACTTATGATTTATGTGGACTTTTTGATATATTGCAGGTTCTTCAGCAAAAGCCCTTGTAAGCTTGAAAGGTAAGAAATTAATGTGTTATTTACTTGTACCCAATCTGACTTTCAGGTGCACTTAGTTTCCGGCTTCAAAGAGTTCAAGAAAATAACACTGAACAAGGTTTTTTGTTGAAATATGATTGGTTTTATTGTGGATATTTGTTAGTTCTATAGACTAATAATCCTTGGTGGTTGAAACTACATATGTTGTGGTGTATTTAGACGCTGTTCTTCGGGTGAAATTCCTGAAATTTGTTTTTTCTTCCTAAGTAGTGCCTAGGCGTCAGGTTTGATGAGAAGATTAAGGTAATCCTTCCTCTCTCGAGGATGAGATAGGAGAAGAATTCTTAGCGAGACCTGTACATGTGACAAAATTTACATTAGGAAGGAATTTCACGATCTCTTTGTGTTTTCTGTCAGCAAGTTGTGGGCTAAATAAAATCTGTTTCTTACATCTTTTTCTTTGAAATTGTCTTCATGAACATTCATACAAATTTTGAATACTTATAATCTGCCCAACAATAAAAGTTTCTTTATATATTACAAGGCTTCTATTACACAAGGAAGAAGACATGGTCTGTTGAATATGTTGTAACTAATATAGGTTTGTTTCAATAAAATTTTATTTACTTGTTGGTGTGCACCTGCTTAATCATTTTTTAGAACCAGAAGGCGGCCAGATCTTGTAGGGCTATTTTGAATACTTATAATCTGCCCAACAATAAAAGTTTCTTTATATATTACAAGGCTTCTATTACACAAGGAAGAAGACATGGTCTGTTGAATATGTTGTAACTAATATAGGTTTGTTTCAATAAAATTTTATTTACTTGTTGGTGTGCACCTGCTTAATCATTTTTTAGAACCAGAAGGCGGCCAGATCTTGTAGGGCTTTACCTTCTCCAGGTGTCAGTTACAGCCACAGTACAGCTGTCTATATGTGTGTCAACCTAGCAGTGGAAGTAACTGATTCCAGCAAAGGAGGTTTCAAGAAATCTAAAAGTTGTCAGGAGTAAAAAATGTTTTGTTCGTGTTTCTCCTTGTACTGAAAATCTCTTTCAATTTTTTTTAATTAGTGTTCAGAGCAACTTAATAAAAATATTGAAATCTAAAATCCATTTGTAGTTGAATCCAAAAAAGATGTTGCAAGTAACAAAAATGTATTAGTAGCTGATGATGTTATACTAGCTTTGCAATAGTAGTTATGTTAAAACATATGTATATGTATATTAATGACATGATTTCTTCACAACAGAGGGAAGTTTATCCAGTTCGTGGAATGAAAAGTATAATTCACTGCAGAAAACACCCATTTGGAAAAGCAAGAATGCTGGTTCTGCAGTGGAAATGGTAAGAAGCAATAAAAAGACAACTTCAGGATTGGTAAAATACCATAAAGTGAATCAAATTTAAGGATCAGAAAACTTGGCTGAGATTTATAGTTTCATAATTTCCGAATGTTAAACTATGTCCTTCACAAGCAGTCTACACAGTTTGAATATGAGATGAAAACATATTTTATAAATGAATAATCAAACAAATTAAATTGCTGACCTTGTTCAAGATAGCTTGTAATCATTTTCTCTGTTTTTTGGAAAGCAAGTGCTGTGTGAAATGTTTGTACTGTATCTACCACCTTGAACTTAGGAATCGCCATTTCTGATCAACCATTTGTTTTATCTCATGAAATATCTCACTTCTAATTATGGCTGAGAACTGATGCATAAAGAAAAGGAAGGGAAAATGTCATAATGCACTTCCATCATTGTGCCTTCTGGGGCGCAGATTTTAATAAAAATAAAGGAATGTCAGTGAAATGTCATGTAGTATTCTGAGAGGTCTCATAGGAGACCTTACATTAAAGAACAACCTTGGGGTGGGGGGATGAGCCTGCAGCCTCCAAGGGCATGTCTGGTGTTTGGATTGACCATTTCCCTCTATCTTTTTGAAATATTCCATTGTTGTTTCTTTCCCCGTTGTATCACATTCAAGCTTTTCTTGACTATTCTCAACCTCTTCTACCTTACTGAATTATGTGATTTTTGGTTTGGTTTTGCCACCAGCTATATTGGACCCAGTGCCTCATTCGTCTCATCTGTAATACTGTGTGCTCTTTTAACTACATCCTGGAGGGTATATGAAATACTGTCTCAATCACTAGGCAGATCTTTCTCCCATACTCTTCTGGTGCCCCCGCCTTCTACAGTAATTGCGACCAACTTGCCAACTATCACCTGTTTTTTATTCAAATCATTATTTTTTGTGAACTGTTTGTTTATTGGAAGGAAAACATTATGTTTGAAAACTGTCGCACTTGCCTGCTCTGCACATGATCAAAATATCGGAGCAGCATCCAGTTGTGCATTAAGCAATGTGACTAACATCTGTCATATGTAACTTGTTCTGTGATCTTCTCCCTGTAGAGAGAAACTTCCGCAGAGAAGGTATTTATTTTGGTAGGATTCATGCAGATATATATATACACATGTTGCTATGTGTTTATGCTAGACAATGTAAGTTCTACAAAATGCAGTTCCAGGCAATGATCAGAACTTTGTGATGGCCCTTAGTTCCTGCAGGAGTTCATGTCACAGTTTCTAGCTGTTCCCCAGGAATGCTCATCTCACAGAAACAAGCCTTACCGGTAACTTAGAGAATTGCATGTAGTAAAGAACCGAAGTCACTAGCCATAACATTTGTATGAAAACTTTGTCAATCTTTAGGTATGCTGGCTGTAGGTATTAAAAATAAGGAGTCAAACTTTGAATGTAGCTCAGTATTCTATAGAAAGCTGGGAGAAGGATCAGAGGATAGTTTGATGTGTTAGCAGTGGCCCATGTTGCTGAGATGTGATATAGCCTTCTGTACTAGTTTGAGTTCCCTCAACACTGGAAGTTTTGCAGATATGTTGTACTGTTGGTTGAAAAATCTTTCCAAAAATGCCTGACATATTTAGCTAACGTGGATGATACCTCTTTGCGATGCTTGCTTATTTTATTTTTGTGTGAGGCACCGGCAATCCAGACTGATGGATTCTCTCATCATTTTGGATAGTTCCTTGGAATAGAATTTGGCAGCCTCTGTTGAGGGTTGTGAAACAGTTCTCTTGATCTGGATCATAGCCTTAGCATAAGGTTGAAGGAACTCTTAGTTTTGTCTGGATTGTTTTAGCATTTGTGTTCCTGTGTTGGCACGTGCTTTTCATCTGGCATAGTGTCAAAAAATCAAGAAGAACTATAGAGACATTTGGGAGAAAAATCTTGTTCTGGAACCAGCATCTCAAATGTCAAGACTAAAATATAATTGCAAATATTTAATAGGAACCTGGGTCATCATCCTGTGGGCAGAATGCTGTGATTAAAAAGTCCCAGAGTTCTGCGATGTAAGAGTTTTTATTGTTGGAACAGGATTGTGGATTTGTTTTCTTGCTCAAAAGTTCGTATAGTTCTGACCTTTCTTTTTTAGGGCGATGGCTTGTCAAGGATGGCAGAGATGTTATAAAAGAACATAAAGACATTGTAATTGAAATTTAAGATTGTTCTTAAGGTTTAGTGAATTGGAGGATATGAAGAAAAGAACTCGATGTATCTAGGTGAAGAGAGAAAAATAACATCCATAACAATTAATATGATAAACTAATTACTATGTTGCTGTGGTTTAACCCGGCAGGCAGCTGAACACCACACAGCCATTCACTCACTCCCTGTCCCCCCCAGTGGGATGGAGGAGAAAATCAGGAAAAACAAAAAGTAAAATTTGTGGGTTGAGATAAAGAGTTTAATAGGACAGAAAAGGAAGGGAAAATAATAATAATGATAAAAGAATATACAAAATAAGTGATGCACAATGCAATTGCTCACCA
>NW_008796042.1:131273-162886 GCF_000699145.1 Aptenodytes forsteri | reverse complement strand
TTGGCCAGTTTGGGTCAGCTGTCCTGGCTGCGGCCCCTCCCAGCTTCTTGCTGGCAGGGCGTGAGAAACTGAAAATTCCTTGACTAGTGTAAGCACTACTTAGCAACAACTAAAACATTGGTGTGTTATCAACATTATTCTCATCCTAACTCCAAAACACAGCACTGTACCAGCTACTAGGAAGGAAATTAACTCTATCCCTGCAGAAACCAGGACATCTGTTAGTATGATGTAGGCACCATTTGATTACCTTGCCGATAGATAGTTCTTCTGTTCAATGTGTGTGTCTTTCCTGGTTTGTAACATCTACAAGGAATGGATGTGTTCTTCTGTGTGCTGAATGTGCTTAGGGGTCTAGCACATACAGGGCACTACTGTTACCTAAATACATTTGTGTAGTTATATTTGTAAAATATATATAGTTTAGAGTAAGAAAGGCACATTTCCCTGGGAAAGCTCCAGCTGTTCTCATGGCATGGGACAGACAGATTTTTTGCTACCACTAATTAATTTATTAGAGAATCTCCTTTGCAAACAGATACTTTAATCAGTCACAAACTTATTAAATGTCTTTCTTAAGTGTAAATGCTTATTAGTGAAGTTTTATTTCACTTTGATTTATTTTATTTCTGACTCCTATTAAGGGCTTATCTTTGTCATCAGTATTCTTCACATTGTCGGTGTTATAGATTTCATACCCATATCAATTTGTAGCACTTTCACCACCTGTACTGAAAGAAGTGAAATCTGCATTTGTTCTGCCTTTACATCACATTTGTAAATAGTTTGAAATACAAGGAACGCTACAGGGTGCAGTCTTGGGGTTCTGCAAAGGAGACACATTTCAGTTGTGGCTGGCTCCTGTGCTGGGCCACAAAGTCTTCATGGAAGGAAAAGCTGCTTGCTCTCAGTACTATGAGCCAGTCATAGGTTACTCTTTTGTCCTCATTGAAAGCACAAGTTTTTTGTCATAGGGTAAAATGTTGAGGAGTAACTAAATGGAAGTATTTTTTTCATGACACGTATTTGCAATATGGTTTCTTGTTTTCAGTCAGCCTTCTAGTTCTCTTTGAGCTATAACATCTTAGCACACAAGTAAATTTTAGTTAGCGTAAATTCTAAATTCTTCTCTTTTCTGATATTTTCACATAACTTATTCAAGCTTTAGTTTCTTCAGACTTCAGCTTCTTAGCATTTTGCAGTGTAGGCGCTTTCAATGAGTTAAAAAAACAACAAACCCACAACACTTTGTTAGACTCATAAGAAATCCTTGCAAAAAAAACTATATCCAGCTAATGTTTTACTGAGAACATACCAAAACAAATGCGCTGTTTGAATAAACCTTTTTTGACCCAAAATTCAGAACAAACTGTTTAACAGATGTGCTTATAACCAAAGCAAGGACTATTTTAAGCTTAGATACACAAGTGTTTAGACACCTAACTCCTCTGGAAACAAGTGGGAGTTAGGTTCTAAATACTTCCCGTGGAACTGGGCCAGCAGTATAGTAATGGGTTATAGTTAGCATTGGAAAGCCTGGTATCTTAAATTCCTTCTTCTCTTCTCTCAGCCCTTAGATCTCTAACTGCTAGGAGGCACTATTTATTGTGTACCATGTGCCTTAAAATCAATAGGTGGCAAGAGAAAAGGCATTCCTTTTCTCTCACTGTGAATTCTGTGCATGAACAGAGAAATCAAAATTTTTTTTTTCTTGTAATTCATTCTTAATTTTGATACATACAGCCCTTCAGAAATTCAAAACGGAGTCGACTCTTCTGTGAAGAAGATGACAGACAAATAAACACAAGGTCACCCAAAAGAAATCAGAAGGTTGCGATGGTTCCACAGGTACCTACATGTATGCAGATATTTTTTACCAAAAAGGGGAACAAGCCTATCTGTGTTAGCTGAAAACTAGAATACATTTGCTTTTCAAGTTGCATTATCAGTTTATGAATATTCTTGTGAGGAAAGCTTGTTGCTAGGAGTAAGCCACAATTCAAAGCAGGTTTATATCTTTCTTCCACACAACTGGGTTCCTCAATTTGTTTATGGGAGTACCTGTTCTTTTTGATCCTGGACATAAGCATACAGAGCTAGAAGGGATTCCAGACTAATTGCCCATCTTGCTCCCGCAAACAGTCGTATCCTCTAGTCTGCATAAATTTATTCAGCTTCAGTTAAAAACTGACTAGGTTTCTTGCACTGACTACATCATTTAGAAGGCTGCTATAGAACTTAATGTATTCCAACAGTTAGGAACTTGCTCTAGATTTGTAGCCTAAATGTATTCATGGCCATCTATACCTTCTTGATCCTGTAATGATAATGTCCTCCAATTCAAACAGCTTGTTTTTCTACTCCTCCACTTGACTGTCTACTCCTTGATATAGCATGAAAGAGCAGCTGTAATTTCCCTCAGCCTTTATTTGCTATGTTAGACAGGGCAACATCTCTTAGTCTCAAAGAATTGTCGCTCTAGTACCTTTGTCGTCCAAATCACTTCTCTGTACCATCACCTTATGAGCCTGAATTTGCCACACTGAAAAAGTGCTATTTGAATACTGGTCGTACTTGCCTTCTGAACTGTACTGGGCAGTGTCGAATGGGGAAGACTTGGCAGTTGCCATTTTGCTGGGACCATTTTGTCAGAGATGAAGACCATGACATTTCTCTCTATTCATTACCATGATTTCTTAACAGTAGAAAGGCCTGGATAACGTTCTAAGCTCGGTTGGTTTGTACTTAAATGTCTAGTTCAGGAGGTCCAGTGATCGCTAGATAAACATTTGTGGGGGACTGCAGCTGCCATAGCTCACAGATCTTGCTGGCCTGCTAGGCTTTGTTTCCTGGAGTTCCAGTGGGAGAAAGGGGACCTGTATCTAGAAGGTAGTGGTTAAGCGCAGTAGGAGCCAGCAAGGTGCCTACCTTATGCTTTATCCTATTATTGCTGCTACTAAAGGTCAAAATACTTTTGAGCGTTTGGGGAAGGATAACAACTGATTATGGCATGGGGACCCAGTTAAACTAATATTCTCAAAAAGTTGTTATTTTTTGCAAATAAGTTTTTTCTTTCTGTCAGTTAAGACAGCCATCCCTGGAACAAAATTACGGAATTATTTTTCTACAGTCTTGTTTAAATGCAGGTCTATGTATTATGCATGCAATCTAAGACAGTGTCTTTTCTGCAATTTATAAAATAGCTTTTAAATGTAGTTAAAACTTGATTGCTTATGTCCATGCTAGTTACTCTTGCAGTTTTCTAAAAAGCAGACACTCTGCTCAAAGCTTTGGCTGTATTACGTTCCTGTGCTAGCTTCATCCCCAGTTTAAGAAGAGTTAGCAAGAGTAGAGGCACTAGTGCAAATGAGGCAGTTAGTGTTGCTGGCATCTGAGCCGCAACATCACATATGCTCACTCGGGACAACGTTCAGTGGTACCTCAAACTTTTGAAGTCTGTGTGTACATTAGTGCCATGCTATTGTTACCGATAATGTAGTTTCAGTGTTGGAAAATGTTTCTGTTAGAAAAGCTTTGTATGGAGGTAATTTGTTGTATTGATCCTGCTAAAGTTTGCCATCTGTTATGTTTGATTGCATTGCTGATATAATGCAGTAAGGATTATTATAGATCTGCAACAAAAAAATTGTCATGAAACAGTATGTGCAATTAAAATCTAATAATTATTAATGTGCAAACTTTTATCAAGAAAATCTAGTTTAATTATTTGAATACTGAAGAATGTTAGACTGTGTTTAACTGTTTCCTTTATTTTACTACATAGAAGTTTAATACAACAATGCCAACACCAGACAAGAAAGCATCACAGAAGATTGGTTTAAGGCTTCGTAACCTGCTCAAACTTCCCAAAGCTCACAAGTGGTGCATATACGAATGGTTCTATTCAAATATAGATAAGTATGTTTGTTTTATATAATTATCTCTTATTAGTATAGAAACAAGTAATTTTCTGAAATCGAGCTGCACATTTCCATATATTGGTTAGATACTCCAAAGTTTATTCTTGAATTATTAGTTATTGAAAATTATTTCATTTTTGGTCTCCCCCCCCCCCCCCTTCTTTTTTAAAATAAGCAACCTACTTGGGTAGTTCCTTGGATAGTCTTCTATGGAAAGCCTTCCTTCATGGAAATAATTTTCTTTTTATCACCTCTGCCTCTACCAGATACAAGATTTTATTCATGATGTTTTTAGCATCTTAAGCATGAAGTTATCAGAACAGTTAGACTTTTTTGAACCCTTGGATCAGTGTTACACATGGGGGATGGGAAGGGGACTGCTTCTTCATATGGTGCTGCTTCCCTAAAAGGTGTAAATGTTGATTTCAGATATTTCTTCCCCATCATCTTGTTTTTATTGTGATCACTAACAGAGCTCCAGGTTGTGACTATTCAGCTATATCAACGTCCTTCTTGGATCTCCTAATCTATCTCGTAGACTGTTTCTGCAATTTGTGCCTCAGAGTCTTTGGTACTTGTTCTCTTAACACCACTAGCAAGGTGGTGTGAATTGTTTAAAAGAACTATTTTAATTTAGTCCCTAATCATGAAAAACTAAAAATTCTAAAATGTAAAAATCATTATTGATGAATGGAATCTTAAAATCTACACTGATTGGCTAATATATGAAACACTAGTATTTAATATTCTAAAGAATGGCTTCAGAGTTAACAAGCATTCTTTTCCAGAATTTATTCATAACAAAATAATTACTGGTTTTCCTTCCTATTTTAATCACCATTGCTGTGGCTGTTTTCCTTAACTGAGAAGGCAGTCATAGCAACAGAAAAACATTTTAGGATCTGCTCATCACAAGTAGAAAAAGTACATCTTTGTCCATCTTCATTAGTTTTGAATTCATCATCTGTAGGATTTAATTCCTTTGAAGAAGTAGTCTTTACATGTTTCCCCCCCTCCTTATTTGGAAAAAAACCCCACCAAACAAAGAACCCAAACCCTACTTATTCCTAATAGTAATTTTAATACGTGACATTTATAATTATGATTATTACAGCAGTCCAAGAACTTTTAGTTTATTCTCAAATAATTGTCTGTGGAACTTTAAGTCTATCAGTAGACTAGAATTTGAGTTTAGCAGGTAATTCTGAAAACCTCTTTCATAGTTATCAATGTATGCTTGTAATGTTAGTAAGATATGATCATGTTAAGATATTATAACATAGTTTACTAAGAAACTACATACCTTTGGAAGAAAAACTTTGTATGTTGTTTTGAGTGATATGATCTAGACTTAATAAGAAGCTTAAAAATGTTTAAAGCATAGAGCCAACTGACAAAACAGGGCTCACTGTACAAGTCTCAAAATATTTTAATCTAATTGTCTCATCCAAAATTGAAATAATCAATTTAAATGCCATGTTGTCTATAAGTTTTTGAAATACTTTAATCTCTACAACTACCATCTGTGGTTATTAGATTATTGAAGCTGTTTCAGTTGGATTCTCTCTACGCTGCTGCAGTGGACTGTTTTCTGTAAAATCGCATTGACTTCTGACACGCAGAGACTTCTAAAGAGCTACTTACTACCACAGTGATCATAGGTCCTCAGAACCAGATGCAGCTATAGCTTGCCTACATCATTTCCCAGAGCTTCCAATCTTGTGGATGCTGTGGGTTTACAGTTTGCCTGTAAACAAGTCTACAAGTATGACTTGTAGACAAGTCATAGTAAAAACAATCAAATACAGATTCTCTTTCTCCAAAAAAAACAAACCAGTTGTTCTTTACACAGATATCTTACGTCAGCGACAGTAAATCTGGATAAACTAAAACTCTTTTATACGCTTCCTTGTCTGTTTCCTGAGCCTCATTGATCATCCTTTGTGGTTTCCTTTTCATGCCACAGCTGCTGATCTTCTACTGCAATAATATTGTCTTCCATTCTTGCCCGAGTCTCCTTATCTCTATGCACATTCCCTCTCTCCTGCCACCCCACACACTCACTTGAAAGGGGTGTTGCTTCCAAGATCCTTTTTGTTCTGTGCTTTGGGATATTCCCCTCTAAACCCCAGCGCCCTGCAGAGAGTGGAGAAAAGTGGCTTATCTAGGATGCAGTTATTCTTTTGTTCTCACCAGGTGAGATCTATTTCAGTTGCACATAGTCTTTAATGATTAACCTGCTATTAGACGGGCATATCCATTGCTGCTCCCTTGTCTCTTTAGCCCAAGAAGGATGTGGTACTACAAAGTAAAAGGCAGTTATAAAACATAGAGATACAGACAGGTCACAGCATCAAAGAGAAATTCATAACTTGTGTAGGTAGGTTCTCTGAACTGTCACTTCTATAATACGGATCCTCTGCTTCATCATGGAGTCATGGTATGGTATAATAAAAGTCTCACTTGTATAGCTGTAGAGAATGACAAGCTGGCTCAATTTCCTGTATTTTGGAACCCTCTGTTGAGAATCTGGGTTATAATTGAATGAATTTATGAAAAAGGTACTGTCTCTTTCTGTTTCTCAGTATCACATTGTCCCTTCCTTTATTCTCAATACCTCACCATATCTTTACAGTTTCTTTCAGTGTGTTGCAGTATCCTCATGACACTGCATTGGCTTTGCTGAAGTTTTATTTGGTGCCTTTATATACATTACAAAGCAGGGTGAATACGTATGTTTCCCTGTAGTAACAAGAGAGAAGAACATTTTTAAACATCACTGATAGTAAGACTCAAACAGAACAACAGTCCTGGAAACTTTCTGTCTTTGTTTTCAGTTGAATTTATTTCAGGTTAAATTTGTCCTTTGAATAGGAGTGTCTTGTTTATATGACTAATTTATACTTTTTGTTTTCAATGTATTTCTTGTGATGGATGTTTTTTGGAATCTCGTTACAAAAGTTTACTAAGTGTAGTTAACAGAGAACCAATTATGTTTCAACAGACCACTATTTGAAGGAGATAATGACTTCTGCGTATGCCTGAAAGAATCTTTTCCAAATCTGAAAACCAGAAAATTGACAAGAGTAGAATGGGGGAAAATCAGACGATTAATGGGAAAACCACGGAGGTAATTTTTTTTCTTCCTTTCTTTTCAACTTATAACTACATGTAGTTTTGATGTTACTGGAATAGTTACTTCTAAAATAATTTTGCATGCAGGTAGTAAAGCAAAATAATAGCTGAGAATAGAAAAACATTTTACTGAAAAGACGTTCTCTGAGCACACACCCTGCTCCCCCCCACACCCTGTTCCTTATATGCGTGTGTCCAGTCCATGTAGTTCTCATGAGCCTATACTTGAAATGTTCTCTTCCCACTCTAGATAACTGAGTGTCCGAGCTAGGATATGTTGAAATTATTATTGTATCTTCTATGCTGTAGTGCTTCCTGGCATGGAAGACAGGCCAATTGTTTCACTAAGTTTTCTTCTGGCTATAATTAAGCTCCTCATGGGGAAAACAAGTGCACATTTTCATCTCATTTATTTTATTATTTTTTAAACCATTTTATAGATCCTCAACTTTTCCTGGCTTGGCTGCCAAAACAGAGAGAGGAGAAAGTCACCCATAAAATATTAGACATTGTAGAGAAGAATCTGAATTTAACAAAGGGCATAGTTTTTTCTCTAATTTAGAATACTTAATTCTTAAATCTACTGATTCAGTTCAGCCTTTTCACAGAACCTATACAATTTAGCCTAGAGAAAGCTCAGGGAGGATCTCATCTCTGTGTATAAATGTCTGAAAGGAAGGTATAGAGAACACAGGGCCAGGCTCTTTTCAGTGTTGTCTGGAGATAGGACAAGAGGCAATGGGCACAAACTGAAACACAGGAGGTTCAGTCTTAACATAAGAAAACACTTTTCTACTGTGAAGGGTGACTGAGCTCTGGCAAAGGTTGCCCAGGGAGGTGGTAGAATCTCCATCCTTAGGCCTTACTCAAAGGCCGTCTGGAAATAGTATTGGGCAGCCTCCTGTAGGTGACCCTGCTTGGAGGGATTGGAGCAGATGACCTCCAGAGATCGCTCCCAAACTCAACCATTCTGTGATTCTGTAAGATCAGGAGAAAAATATATAAGTAGTATTGCAGAAATAAAAGACTGATTTATTTACAAAAATACTAAAGCACCGAATCCATTTCATAGATCACTGTACTGAGTCAGATTATATTTTGGCCGATGGAGGCTATTTCATCTTCTGTACCTGTAAACAACTTTACATAACTAAAAATTGCCAGTCCAGGGAAGGCAGCAGAGCCTCCTTAAAAATAGTTCCTTTTGGAAAGGTGTTCATATCATTTGAGCTTAACTGTGAGATAGCTTTTAGTTCCTCTATAATCATGCTTCCCACTGAGGGGGAATTGGTGTGTTTGGTGGTGGTGTTTGTTTTGGTTTGGGTTTTTTCATTAAGCTACCATATACTTAGTTTTTTAAAGAGACACACATGCCTAAGGAACCACAGGTCTAAAATGGGCAGTAAGTTGTTTTATCTGAATTCTGAAGGACAAGTATTTGACTGGGTATAGAGTCTGGTTTTGTTTGTTGACCAAAAGTTTATGATATCTTGCTTTTTATCAACCTAAAATAAGCATTCCTGTTTGCTTTCCATTTCTTTAATAATTTAAAAAAAAAAATTAGTAGTAGTATTTTGCAAGATCTCCAGAGTGGTCTTTGGGCTCAGTTCTAAAAGATTTTGAATTACTGTAAATAATTTGAATGCTTTTTCGGGATAGTTTTCAAGATAATTTTCATCTACCTCTAGAGCAAAGCTTTTTGACATTACTTTTCTTTTAGAAATTTCTTGTCTGTCCTCATCATATGCAAGTAAGCTAAATACCATGTCAATACCAATATCTCCCCGTGAGGGGGGAGAAAAAATAAGACATTTTGCATCCACAGTGTTGATGGCAGAGGATAATAGTGTCTCTGTGTGATAGCTGTGCACGTGGTTGTCGTCTTTTTTTTTTTTTTTAATTTTGTTTTAAATATATTGTAATATTTTCTTATGTCTGCTGCTACTTTAAATGTCCTATCACACCATCAACAGTGTGGTTGATTGGCACAACAGTATCCTTCATGGGAACCTGCAAAGCTTGTAAGATTCCAGTAGACTGTGGGGAAAGATATGCTCCAAGAAAAGGAAGAGGTAATAGTTAGTCTTGTATACTCTGTATAAACTTCATTGGGGTTGTGAAATAGCAACAGATATGAATTAAGCTCAGATATGCTTGTTCTGCAACTATATGATGGTGATGATTCCTCTGTTAGTTCAAATTCTCATGACCGAGGTAGAAACTGAGAATACTACTCAGCCTCTTAAAAAGCCTCTGTGGAAAAGTAATGAGGTTGCAATATGATGTGTACCATAGTTTTTATCTTCATTTTTTCATAGGAATGGCACAAAGATGGGATAACCTTTATTAAATACATTTGGGGGGCATGGGGTTGGAGATTTCCTGTACCAGAAGCCAGAAATACATTGCAAATACTTTCTACCTCCATGACCTACAGCATTTGGAACAGAGACTTCTTAAGGACATCTGAGCTAGTAGCAAAACAGTAGTTGCTGTTGTAGGGACCTCCAAGGTCAGTGATTAGTATGTTAGCATTTGAATTTGTTTTTCTAAGAGCACAGGTCAAAGAACACCAGGCAATATCTGATGTTCCTGATGCAAGACCCTGGACATGATCAGAAGGACTATTATTAAAGTCTATATTGCCTTTTTCTTAATTTCTTTTTTTTGTCTTGCTGTGATTAGTCAGTTCTCAATAAATTGAAAAGCTCTGACCTGCACTTTGCTACTTCATATTCACAGCCCATGGCAAGCGTTAGTTCACACTTGTTCCTCGCCAGTAGTAAATATGAAGCAAATAGCATCTTTAAATGAGAATGGCCTCAAGTTGCGCCAGGGGAGGTTTAGATAGGACATGATGAAAAATTTCTTTACTGAAAGAGTGGTTAAACATTGGAACAGGCTGCCCAGGGAAGTGGTTGAGTCCCCATCCCTGGAGGTATTTAAAAGACGTGTAGATGAGGTGCTTAGGGACATGGTTTAGTGGGCATGGTGGTGTTGGGTCGATGGTTGGACTCGATGATCTTAGAGGTCTTTTCCAACCTTAATGATTCTATGATTCTCTATCCAAATAAGCTTTGCATAAGTCTCCCAACCACCATCTCTCTCTCTCTGTGCCGTATCCCTTTCCAGATATTTTGAATTTCTAATGAGGATCATTAGGCAATACACAACTCCAGGTAAACACATTCTGCTCTTCAGTGGTAAACTGGTGAATGGGACACAGTCGCTTGATCTACAGTACAGTTTCTGACTATACAAAGAATAGTGACAACTTTTGCGGTGATAGTGATTGGAAAGCCTCCTAAAGAAACCTTCAGCACAGTGCATTACTGCACATACCTGACAGAAGTACATCACAGCTTCAGTTCATTCCTGTTCATTCTTTTTTTTTTTTTTTATGTCTTGCTTAGGACTAAGATCTCATTGTGTTAACACTGTACACACTGGACAAAACAGATGGTCTATGCCCCATATAACTTAGAAACCATGTATAAGATAAAAGGCAAATGATGTATGCATATAGACAAGCGAGTGTGAAACTGCTGGTAAGTATGAAAGAAAGTGGTCTCAGCACCCTGGCAGCTTAGTTCTTAATGATCTTCTCATACACATTGCCAGGAAGAGAAATTTTGGAGAATAGTGAAATGGCTTTGTGGAACTCTCCAAGTGAGGGGTATACAGAAGAAAACATAAGAATGTTTATTTCAGCATATAAGAAGAGAGTAGTAGAAGCAGACTTGGAAATAGGAGCTGACTGCTCAGTACTGAGTGAGAGCGAAATAACTGAGGAAGATGTTGAAGGGATTTAAAACAGAAAATAAATTGCAGTATAGAAGGGGGAACCGGCGGAGGAGTTGTCGGTGTCTTCTAAAATAACCTCGTAAAATAGGACTTTTGGTGCTTAGGGACATGGTTTAGTGGGCATGGTGGTGTTGGGTCGATGGTTGGACTCGATGATCTTAGAGGTCTTTTCCAACCTTAATGATTCTATGATTCTCTATCCAAATAAGCTTTGCATAAGTCTCCCAACCACCATCTCTCTCTCTCTGTGCCGTATCCTTTTCCAGATATTTTGAATTTCTAATGAGGATCATTAGGCAATACACAACTCCAGGTAAACACATTCTGCTCTTCAGTGGTAAACTGGTGAATGGGACACAGTCGCTTGATCTACAGTACAGTTTCTGACTATACAAAGAATAGTGACAACTTTTGCGGTGATAGTGATTGGAAAGCCTCCTAAAGAAACCTTCAGCACAGTGCATTACTGCACATACCTGACAGAAGTACATCACAGCTTCAGTTCATTCCTGTTCATTCTTTTTTTTTTTTTTAATGTCTTGCTTAGGACTAAGATCTCATTGTGTTAACACTGTACACACTGGACAAAACAGATGGTCTATGCCCCATATAACTTAGAAACCATGTATAAGATAAAAGGCAAATGATGTATGCATATAGACAAGCGAGTGTGAAACTGCTGGTAAGTATGAAAGAAAGTGGTCTCAGCACCCTGGCAGCTTAGTTCTTAATGATCTTCTCATACACATTGCCAGGAAGAGAAATTTTGGAGAATAGTGAAATGGCTTTGTGGAACTCTCCAAGTGAGGGGTATACAGAAGAAAACATAAGAATGTTTATTTCAGCATATAAGAAGAGAGTAGTAGAAGCAGACTTGGAAATAGGAGCTGACTGCTCAGTACTGAGTGAGAGCGAAATAACTGAGGAAGATGTTGAAGGGATTTAAAACAGAAAATAAATTGCAGTATAGAAGGGGGAACCGGCGGAGGAGTTGTCGGTGTCTTCTAAAATAACCTCGTAAAATAGGACTTTTTATTGATCAGTAATCAATATATAACTGTATGAGTTCCACAGAAAATGTTTAAATTGCATTTGACTGCAGTAAAGCAATTAACAAAGGTAGTAAATTATTTGATAAATAACTGCTTCTGCAATTAAGCAGACCTACAATAGCATCTGTACTCCTTTTTTAAATGACTTCTTTCATTGACACAAGAATGATAAAACTTTTTTTTTAAGAAGGAATGAGAGATAGGATCGAGTCCTTAATGTCTTTATGCTTTCAGTATCTCCCTCATGCATCATGCCTATTCAGTAGGTTAAAAGTGAAAAATTAATAAAAGCAAGTAAGGACCTTAGGAGTAAGTCTTTCATCTTTTAGATTACATTTTAAGACACCCCCGAAAATGGGGGAGGGGACTGCTAGAGATTATCTGGTTTTACACAAATAGCCCAAGTTCAAATAAATTTGTACTTTTACTATGATCAATCTCAGAACAAGTCACCTGTAGAATAGATGTTTTGTGGCTGAGTTTTGCTTGCATCTGTGCAGAGTACAAGAGACAGAGAAGTGCCCTTTTGTACTAAGTTAGTTTAATTGAGCTAACGAGCACATGTGAAAGGGATCTACTATGTATCAGTAAGTGATGGCAGCCAGGGACCTCACAGTAAGTCCTCCTTATGTGCATTGAACTGGTATTCAGAGTAGACTGGATGTGGGACATCCATTAGCTTTGTTGTGACACCAGGTAGATCCCTATAAGCAGAAAAAGTCCTAAAAAGTTGTTGTACTCTTCTGATATACTAATGCAAACAGCTAGCATTCCCGAGTATTAATTTTAAATAAACTGTTGTTTTAGGAGTGATAATTGTGGGGAGTAAGACTGTCTAAATCCGTTCAACAAAATCCTTTCCTCTTGAACACTTCATCCCAAGCTTTTTCATTTTCCCTCACTGATTGGTAAACTATGCCTATTTATTTGATGTGTCTTCGCATATGTATGTTTTCAGTGCTGAATTTAAGTTAATTGTATTATAGGTGTTCCTCTGCATTCTTTGAGGAAGAGAGATCAGCATTAAAACAGAAACGGCAGAAAATAAGACTTTTGCAGCAGCGGAAGGTTGCAGACATTTCACAGTTCAAAGATCTTCCAGAAGAAATTCCATTACCGCTTGTAATAGGAACAAAAGTTACAGGTAATTTCTTAAAAACAAACAAAAAAACAGCCAAGTGTTTTGCAAAGATTTTAGTAAACCATAATATACTTAGTGCACATAGTTAAAATAAATTTAAAACATCACAAATTGTATGTTTGTATTGTTAGCTCATTGAGAAGGTGCTTGTGAGGATTAGCTAGTATTTTTAAAACAATGGTACAGTTTTGGGGTACAAACTTAGTATGGTTTAGTATTTCTGAGGTTGAGATTTTGTTTTTTTTTTTTTTTATGTCTAGTATATCTAATAAATCTTGGAGAGAGAGATGCTTAAATGCAAAGAGCTGAGTGCTGTCTGAAAGTTTAAAATCTAACCTAATAAAAAACTTGAGCTTTATTTTTCCATAAATATATCTGTTTTGAAACAGGTATACAATTGATATTGCAGTGTAGTTGGACGTGTATACTAAACATGACATTGCCTTGCTGAAAAAACTTACACATAGGAAAACTTCCGTGGGAAGGAATATTGTTAAAAACATTCCACAAGCTAATTCCTCCATCCTGTCTGTTTGTGATCCAAATGCTTTTCACTTAAGCGTGGTATCTCCCGCTCAAGCCACTACTGTTCATTGCTTTTTGTGTTCTTCAGCAACACTGCCCTTAATTCTTGCTGAAGAGCAGGCATGCACAACACTGCCTCTCCTCACTCTCCTAGAGCTGTATCCTTGAGCTGCGCTCCTCATTGTCTTTTGCTAAATATGCAGTCATCAGTGGAAGTGATCAAAGAGAAATGGTATGCAAAATCATCTGGAAATTGACTTTTGCCTGCAAAATCTGTCTGTCAGAAGGTATTGGGTATTAAATAGTGTTTTATTTAGACATTAAGTGTAGTGCTAAGGATTAGATTTGGGAAATACTTGACTTGCAAAGATAAATTTGACAAAAATTTCAGTAGTATTTTTATTGTATACAATTCTTCTTCTGGGTTTACTTTTTTTTTCATTTAATATGTGGGTTTTAAATATACATATAAAGAGTTACTTGCAAAAGGTGTATTAAGTCTATTTTTCTCAGTGGTATCAGAACATTATAATGTTTGGTTTGTTGTTCTTTTTTTTTAAGCACGTTTGCGAGGTGTCCATGATGGACTATTCACTGGACAAATAGATGCTGTAGACACTCTTAACGCTACATACAGAGTGACTTTTGACAGGGCAGGTCTTGGAACACACACAGTCCCAGATTATGAAGTTCTTGTAAGTATTAATGACACATTCTTAAAATAGCTGTAATAAAAAATAAAATAAATTAAAAAAAATCTACAATTGTATGCTTTAATCGAAAAGAAGAAAATTCAAAATATTACATCCAGGTGGTATTGTCATAAAGTAGAAACAAGCATAACAGATGCATGGGAAATTCCAGGGGAATGAGCTTCTACTGTTCATGGTTTTCTAGAACAGGATGACCCTCTATGATAAAAACATAATGGCTCAGGCTGGAATAATTTACTAAAAATCTACAATTGTATGCTTTAATCGAAAAGAAGAAAATTCAAAATATTACATCCAGGTGGTATTGTCATAAAGTAGAAACAAGCATAACAGATGCATGGGAAATTCCAGGGGAATGAGCTTCTACTGTTCATGGTTTTCTAGAACAGGATGACCCTCTATGATAAAAACATAATGGCTCAGGCTGGAATAATTTACTAGACCTACTATTATAGGCTATTATAATAGCCTGAGTTTAATATGAAGAAATAATGACTAGCGTAAGATCTCAAAAAAAAGTTCTGCTATGGGACCCTGGCAAGATTTGTATAAAGGGTTACTTGCAAAAGGTGTATTAAGTCTATTTTTCTCAGTGGTATCAGAACATTATAATGTTTGGTTTGTTGTTCTTTTTTTTTAAGCACGTTTGCGAGGTGTCCATGATGGACTATTCACTGGACAAATAGATGCTGTAGACACTCTTAACGCTACATACAGAGTGACTTTTGACAGGGCAGGTCTTGGAACACACACAGTCCCAGATTATGAAGTTCTTGTAAGTATTAATGACACATTCTTAAAATAGCTGTAATAAAAAATAAAATAAATTAAAAAAAATCTACAATTGTATGCTTTAATCGAAAAGAAGAAAATTCAAAATATTACATCCAGGTGGTATTGTCATAAAGTAGAAACAAGCATAACAGATGCATGGGAAATTCCAGGGGAATGAGCTTCTACTGTTCATGGTTTTCTAGAACAGGATGACCCTCTATGATAAAAACATAATGGCTCAGGCTGGAATAATTTACTAGACCTACTATTATAGGCTATTATAATAGCCTGAGTTTAATATGAAGAAATAATGACTAGCGTAAGATCTCAAAAAAAGTTCTGCTATGGGACCCTGGCAAGATTTGCAGAAAATGTTCAAGAAAACCTGGCCCTTTGTAATTTGCCAAAGCCTGGAAAGGCCTCTGGTAGTCGCAAGCGAGTATTACGAGTTGATTGCACCTCGTTTTGAAACTTCTTATGGTAATGAAGCTACCTGTGGGGATGTTGCTTTGGTCAAACAATTTGAGATTATTTCCTAGCTCATAGGCTTTTGTACCAATTTATGAGCTCCAGGAGTTGTTCCTGCCAAACAGTCTGACCCTAGACTGCAAGCTTTTCAGAGGACCTCACGTTCTTTTGTATCTTCTGTAGTGTTGAATCTACTAAGGGCCCATAATTTGTCGAAGAACTAGTCTCTGTCATGATCTGAGTTTGGAGCCTCTGCTGAACTCGTATTTAGTTATGATTTGTCTGCAGCTTGCCAACAGAATTTTTGGAAATTGTCTTGCAGGCTTTATTTGATGTGAAGCCATAACACTTTGAAAACTCCAGCAATGGAGTATGATTTTGAAGCTCCTGCTAGCCCAAAAGCAAAATGTTAATCTTTTAACGTTGTTGGGTTTGGGGTGTGGATGGGCATGGCTAGTCCAGGTTCCAGAAATAAATTATGTATTCCAACAGGTGTGTAAAATTAATTAATCTGACAGCTGAAGTATATCCTTCCTTTTCCTGTCTTGCAGAGTAACGAGCCTCACGAAACCATGCCAATTGCTGCCTTTGGACAGAAACAACGGCCTTCAAGGTTCTTTATGACCCCTCCCCGATTGCATTATACACCTTCACTCCAGTCTCCAATTACAGTAAGTTACTTTTTTCATGTAATATTAATCATTGAAATATTTTCTGATACATGTTGAAGCTGTTACCTTAAAGAGTTTTTGAGATTAATTTTCTGAGGTTATTTGGCAAGATAAAAATTTTAGCAAATCCCTCTAAAAATAAGCTATTAAATTAAATGTTCTTTCTTGTACAGGACAGTGATCCTTTATTAGGACAATCTTCGTGGAAAAACAAAATTTCAGGCACAGATAGTGAAACACTAGGAGGCTTTCCAGTAGAATTCCTCATTCAAGTGGTAAGTGTTAACTACAACTCTTAATTTTGTGTTGTCCTTTTGTATGTATTCTGCCAATTCTTCTGCAGTTAAATGACGTTCTGTTGATTTATGACAGATATGGTGATATCCAAATTAACTTTTGAAAAGATGTTAATAATATTTGGTTTTATTCCCACCCCTTCTTAATTTTCTCACTGGTCTGTAAACTTTGAAATACGCTGCTTTTCAGACCGCAGGAGGGGCTTATGTCTCCAAAAGTGTGTCTGTTTTTTAGACCAAGTGGTAGAGCTGGGAAAAATAAGATATTATTTCTACCTGCAAACTTTGTACTGTGCTAAGACTTTTTTTAATTTAAAATATACTTGCAGTATGCAAAGAACATTTGCCCATGTGCATTATCGTATATTGTATAATATTGTATTTTATGTGCTCCCTTCTTGAAGAAGAAAAGCAGCACTCTCTTCCCTGAAAGCAAACATACATGTTCTAGATAAGAAAACCGGTTTTTGTCTCATCTTTATGAAATAATTCCTCAGTGATTTTTGTACACAAGTTCAGAAGAGCACAGACAAGTAGTGTTAGGAAGCTGAGATTCATTGAAGATCAAAACTTATCGAAGGAAGCTACTCTTCAGGATGATGGAAGAATGTGATTGCTCATGTTGGCTCAGCTTAAGATCTGTGATCGAATTCTTTAACAATGAAAGCTGTTTTGAACATGCTAAAGGAGATTGGAATGATCTGTGTTTAAAATATTAAGAACTGAGAAATAATGTTGCTAAATGCTTCTCAAATTTTAAAGTGTATGTAATTGGTCAAAAGAATCAAGTTGTGTCTGTAGCTCACATGAGACACTATTTTGGCCATTCAACATAATGAATTTTATTTGACAGAATGATCTATGCAGTTTTTTAGGGGAAACTTAATGTGTGAAGCTAATTTTGAAAAAGGTGGCTTGGCATCTAGCTTAGCTAAGAAAATTCAAAATAGATGTAGTTGCTGTAAGATTAATGATGTTAAAAATTAAAATACACAAAAGATACGGTCTTTGTTTATGCTGCTAAATTATCTGCAGCTACCCTCCTTGAGTCACTGAGTATGATCAATGATACTGGGTAACTAAGGTGTATTGAGCTTTGCAACTATTTAGTGTGTCAGGTTGATCTGTTTATGATATTGCTTCTGTATTTTATATCTGAAAACGTGTGATTTCTCAGTCATGTTTGGAGGTATATTATTACTTGTTATAAGGAAATCTGAGTTTTAAAAGTATAGGCCTCTTGCTTGTGTTACAAATGGTGGCATTTTACAAAGATACTGCATTAATACATATTTTTGCTTGAAGATTGTCAAAAGATTTTGAACAAAATCAAGTCACAGATTTTTGGCATTTGTTTATATGAGCATCTTAATACTTTATCTGGGTTTTTGATAAAGAATCATAGAATAGTTTGGGTTGGAAGGGACCTCTAAAGGTCATCTAGTCCAACCCCCCTGCCGTGGGCAGGGACATCTTCAACTAGATCAGGTTGCTCAGAGCCCCGTCCAACCTGACCTTGAATGTTTCCAGGGATGGGGCATCCACCACCTCTCTGGGCAACCTGGGCCAGTGTTTCACCGCCCTCAGTGTAAAAAATTTCTTCCTTGTATCTAGTCTCAATCTACCCCCCTTTGGTTTAAAGCCATTCCCCCTTGTCCTGTCGCAACAGGCCCTGCTAAAAAGTTTGCTGCCAAATAAAGAATCATAAAGAATCGCGAGGCTTAAAAAAACATTTATTGAAGGGCCATGCATTATTTTTAAGCCTAGCATCTTAAGCATTTTAAGTATCAACTTTTTTATTAGAAGTTTAAGGATGGTACTGAAATTTGGTGGTGTGAAATACGTGAGACTGGTGAATACTGATTATTGATTGCACTGCTTTCACCAGTCCAGAGGTATTTTTATGTTAAAGGTGACGACTAAAGATGTTCTAGCCTTTCTTATACGCTGGTACAGTAAAAAGGTCAAAGCCCTCATTCTGATTTAATGGTGATTCAGGAAGTAAAAGATCAGAAAAAGTTTGATTCAGAGAGAACTTTCTGGAGAACTGTTGCCAGGCAATTATTTATGATACCATGAATAAACAATTTCACGGGAAAACTTTATTTTGGACAAAACAGAAAAAATGCAACACACCTTGAATAAGGTTTCAACCCAGCCCCTTAGTTCTCTTTTACGGGTTCTGAAATTAATTTGGAACAAAAGGAAGTGTAGCCAAAATCATGTGCAGACACTGACAAATAAATGTTAGGGATATTCTCTTTACGTATAACTTGCAGTTGTAAGCAAACATTGGGGCTTGTAACAACTATTTTAATCATAGTTCTATACTGGTGAGTCTTAGTTTTTCTAAATCTTAATATAAATTTCTACATGTTTACCTTTTGGCATCAGAGACTGCTATTCTTCCTGGTTTTTACGGTGGACAAACATATGCGTATTAGGAGAAGAATGGCTCAAAAATTAGCATTATGATATTAAGAACAAAGTCAACAAGAAACAAGTCTTTCATGCTTACATGCAATATGTAATGTATCCTTAAATATTTCATAGGCTATAATGCAGGTCAAAATTGATAGATTACATTCTTGCATTCTAGTCAGTATTAAAATTTGGAGGATGTTTTTCCAAGTGCTCAGCTACAGCTTCCCCCCCCCTTCTTGTGTTGTTTTGGGAAAAAAAAATTAGATTGGGAAGGAAACAATCTAGGACAGAACAGATTGTTTGCAGGGTTGCTGCATGTCCAGTAGAGGGAGTATGTTAATGCAGCACATTCGGAAAAGTGAATTGGTGTCTTCCTGATTGCTCTGGAAAAAGGAGTTATCTCTTCAAACTAAATGCATGAGGAAAAAATCTAAAAATGGATACTGGATTTTTGACAATTTTGTGCTTATGAAAATTTTGAAAATATTCCACAGTAAGTTATGGCACACTTTACTTTGAAATGCTTGTGTTCTTATAAATACTCTTTTGACTAAAAATGAAATCTAAAGTACAAATCTAAACGTACTGGTTGGGTTGTTCCTTCATCTCTTTTAATGTGGAAAAAGTTTGTACTAAAACCTCATTTCCAGTTTAATGAGAACTATAACGGTAAACAGGATGAGTTATGCTGAAAATAGAGCTGTTAGGCAAGAATTTCTCAAGGAAAATAGGGCTGAACTGATTTAAAGCAGTCACTGATGATACTGGCAAATGAAAATGGAAGTCTATTCAATAAAATGTACCAATGAGAGAAAGTTGGTAGCTATCATAGATACAGTGAAAGGTCAGAGTTTCTTGTAGAAAGAGTCCAATTATCTTGATCACTGGAGTATATCTGGGAATAGGATGAATATCATATAAGTCCAAGCTCATGAACTGGAGAACTAGGGCCCTGCATCCTCAAATATGTCTGGACATCAAAGTAGAAGTTAAGCACCAAATACCTTGCAAGGTTTGGGGACAAATAATATATTCTGCATTAAGTTGGGGACTCACCAGCTTCATCAAGGAGGAGGACTTAGACGTGTTAGGCAGTTGCTGGATGGTGACAACAGCAGAGCTTGACGAGTAACTTGTTGGCGGCAGTGGCAGATGGTGTACAGTGCTTTCCTTCCTCCCAGGTGTTTTTTTGCCAACATGAGCATTTGTGTGGTGTGTTAGAAGCTAGATCAGAGAGAGAATCCAGCTCACAAGTAACAATTTTAAAAACTTTTTTTTCTTGCCTTTCCTGAATTTATTGTTTGTCATTATCGGTTCCCTGATTGGCATCTTCACGTAGCTGCAGAAATGCAAGTGCTGACTCAGCACAGGCGTTGGGGGACAGCACAAGGACAGAAATGAGCAGCTAGAATTGGAAGAGTGATAACCTATGCAGTATTGCCTCTGTGCATCTGACCATGGCTTGCCATCCGTTCACAAGATGCATCTGGGAAAGTATTTGTGGTAGAAAGAAGTATTGATGCCATTTTACAGGTTTACAGGTCTGTCATTTGAAACACTGGTACAGGCTTCCTGTTGCTCACATTCAGGAAAGATGACAGTGAGTGGACAAAAGATACAGAAAGGGCCACAAAAGTTTAGGAGATCAAGAGCCTTTTATGGGAGAGGAAACTGGAAAGGCTTGGGTTGTGATTAGTCTAGTGAAAGAACGATGGAGAAGAAACGCTTTACTGTCTGTGAATAAACAGGGATAAATACAAGGAGGGAGAGCCTATATGTAGCCAAAAAACAGCCTTGGCAGAACAAATTGCTATGAAGTGAACAAGGATGCATTTAACATGGAAATTCCAAGAAGATTCATAATTAGCTGAAAGAGGTCCTGGAACAATTTTCCGTTAGGATTTGTGAGGGCAAGAAACCTGGCTGCTTTAAGACTGAGCTTGAAAATCAACAAAGGAGATTATATATAAGCAGATGTATGTTGAACTAGGAGTTCCTATTTCTCCCAGTCCCATGTTCCACTACTAGGATGCAGTTAACCCCTTTGCAATTTACAAAACCTGAAATCTTGGCTCTGTTTACATCAGTAATAAAACTGGCGCTGGTTGTAGCGGAGCTAGGATTTCTCTCGGGGCCCTAGAGAGTATGAACAGTTTTAGGAGTGATGCGTGTGTTGAGAGCACTCCCAGTGATTTCCACTTCAGCCTGCTAGGTCCCAAGGGCAGCAGAAACGGGGTATTCCCGTTATGAAAGAGGGAAGTGGAAAGCCCAGAGTTGTTCTGTATAAAATAGATCCAGTCTCTGTACCAGGTTTTACTGCAGGAGTGTACACAAAGGGCTGGTGCTCGGTTGAGGGCACAGCTGAGAACAGGCTGAGAACTGTGTGAAAAAAGGTATGGTAAGGTGGGTGATACTAATTGTAGTACATCATGGCAACACGCTTTGCTTTCCTTCAGGCTGCAAAAAAAGAAGATTCTTGATTCCTCAGCCTCTAGCTGGCCATAAATTATATTAGTCATCCTATAGGGAATTTCACCTGATGGATTTTTAGCATTCTCCAATCTAGGGCACTTGTAAATGCTTTAAAAAATCTCTGGAAAATCCATCATTTAATTTTAATTATTTTTTATTTCTGCCTCTTAACTTGATGAACAACTGAGAAATGTATTTTAAAATGATGAAAGAAACACACATTTTATTATCTTGAATTTCTGTGGCGTTTCAAAACTGCTTAAGGATCTGTTCATTCTAAAAATAGTTCCTTTGTTTTAGACCAGGTTATCGAAAATCCTTATGATCAAGAAGGAACACATCAAACAATTGAGAGAGATGAATACAGAAGCAGAAAAGCTGGTGAGAATGTTCTCTTTTCAGTACTTAAAACAGGATATGCTTTAACAGCTAATGCAAATAGATACAATTAAAACGAGAGTTTAGGTAAATTCTGTATTTTATTGCTTTCTATAATGTGAAATTTTTTTATTATTTTTTAAAGACAAGTCAGAGAGGTCAGTTGTTTCAAATATGGTTCTCCTTTGAAAGCATTATGCTTTGGAAACTGATTAATGTTAACATTGGAATAGCATATGTCAGTTGACACGTAAAGTAAGGAAATGCTATGTACTTTGAGAATCTTGGGTACAAGTTTATATGGTAAGACATTCATCATAATTTTATTTTGTGGATGGTAGGTACTTATTTATTTAGCTTTCTGGCTAAAACAATAACTCAGTTAAGAGATTTTCTATATAAATCTCTGAGTGCCCTTGACGGGCAATTAAAATTACAATACCAGAGCAGCTACAGCATAATTAGCAGCAGCAGAATAGTTTTTCTTGCCTGGCTTTATCTAATCATCAGTCAGTAAATCAAAATGATAAGAATGCCTCTTCTACCACCCATGGCTATCAATCAACTTGAAAGTGGAAAGCTATCAGTCTCAACCTTTTGCTAGCGTCCATTCAGACAGTTGTTTCTACAATGTACAGATAGAAGGCTAAAGGTTTGTGGAGAGGAAGAAGAGTCCTTTTTAGTTCTTGAAACAAAAAATGCTGATTTTTTTTTCATGTAAAATATTTGAATGTTGAAGGATTTGATTTACTGTGGTAAGATTTCCCTCTTTGTCCCTTCAGTGATCATGTGCACATGTATATTCTGTTATTCTGCTTTCTACTGCCCCATCCCTGTGTCTCTGTAATTTTCTTCTTTTGTGCTGTGATGCTGCTCTTCAAAACCTTGTTATCATTTCAGTTACTACATTATTTTTTCCTGTGCATCAAATGTTTTGTCTTTTAATTTTGCATATTAATAATTAAAATAGATGCAAAAAGAAGCAAGATTAAAACATACCATTGCAACCTGTAACTCTGATACTGAAAGATTACCAACCCTTCTTAAAACAAACTAAAAAAACTTTTTATTTTTACTGAGATATTAGTACTTTTGCATAGATAAGGAAATCCATAGGAATTACAGTAGCCTTCCTCTGACAAGAATCCAGCTATTAACATGTCACTCAGCTACTAAGTAATAAATCAACTGTATTGTGGAATAAGAATATCAAGGAAAATAACAAAATTGAGAGAGCAAAGAAGCAACAGGGAAGAAGGGAATCTAGAAATAAACATTAAATTTGCTATATTGTAGCTCAGTTGTAGCCTAGATAAGGACTTTGAGATACTTTTGAAATTCTTCCCTTGTGCTGTTGTCTTTGTATATCAGCAAACATAAAGTAACCTCTGTTGCTATTCAAGGCTGTCCTGATAAAAATAGAGGACATGATACCTTTCTATTGGGCCATATTCTTAGCCTGTCTTCTAATCCTCTTTGTCCCTTGGCAATCTCATCTACGTTTGTGCTGCTGAGTATATGTTGTTTCTCCTTTAAAATGTGTTTTCTTTGAACAAGAGTCTTTTTCTGGCACCAGTCCACTTGAACATCAATAACATATCTGAACATGAATAAAATAGAATCCTTTGAGTTCATTCAGGTATAGTTTAATTGTCAGACTTTGATAATAATTCATACAATTGTGATTGGATAATTGTTAGAGTAACACCACTGTTTGGTTTAAAGCAATCCTTTTATAGAGACACTTTTTTAATGACTGATCCAATATAGAAATAAACGGAACTGACTAAAATCAGAAGTGGTACTGAATGTAGTCCATTATTATCTGGCAATAATAATAAATTTACGTGAGGCAGGGGATGCCTTCAGAGGAGCTATTAATACATACAACTTCACATTGTCTATTTCATTTTTCTGAAAGGACAGCGTATTAATAGTTAAGCATCTTGACATCACTATACTAGCCTTGGTTGCAGGCTATAAACAAGTTACCGTGTACGTAAAACAGTAAAAGCTTTTCTGATAGCTATTTGGATAAACAAATCTAAATAAAAAGGATGGCTAGTTCATTTTTTCGCTTGACCTGCGATAAAGACAAGGTAAAGGTGATGCTGGTCATTCCAGAGAGCATGTAGATGCTCAGTGACAGAGAAGTTATCTCCTTCCATCTACTGAAAGCCATCCGTCTTATGTCTGCCAGTTCAGCTGTTTGTCAGTGTTTCCAGATCTTGGATTGCTCCCGGATCAGAAATAGTGCTGGTGCTGAGAAATATTTCTTTCGCCGTCACTAGCATAGAATGCCCTTAGCCGTTCCTCTCTGATGGGGAATGCACAATTGTCTGCGGCTTTCGCAGCTAACCTGAATTAGTCTGCTCTAGAGGGGCTGGTCACTGAAGAAGGTCTGAAAGTTACAATTTTTTCCTTATGTTCCAGAGCTGCAGGAAGTCAATTTTATCCAGTTTGCTCTTACGTGAATTCTGAAGTTGTGGTGTTAGTTTAAAGCCGTATTAATTTGGTATTCAGACTTGTAAATCCCTGGACATAATTTCAGTGATTAAGTTTAATGGAGAACTTTGAACTGAACTGATAACTGAAACCTTGATTTTGAAGTTTTGACCTGGATCCTCCTGATGAAGGCTCTTGATTTTGCAATTTGCTTTGTCTCGTGGTGTAAAATCTATTGCCACAGGTTTGAGTGTATGAGGTACCTGTATCTCAGACTTGTGGCTGAGAAGCAGTGGAAATACATCCAGCTTATCTTGCAAGAGGCCATTTGTAGAGGAAATTTTATAATATGTTGTATGTTTTGTTTCAATTTCGTAAATATCACCCAAACAGTGTCGAGACACATTCTGAAAACAGTGTAAGAAAAAAGTACTGTATTCTGGGATTTATTTTTTGTGGAAAATTGTGCTTACCCAAAATACTTACGTTACCAAATATAAGCTCTAGTAACTTTCTTTTTTGGCAGAACTGTTAGCTGTAACAGAAGGTATGTAGCACTGAGTCATCCTCAAGTGACCACTAACTTACTAGACAACTGTGCCTCCCATCCTGCAGCAGAGGTGGTCGTGGCCATATTGTCCTATACTGTTCTCCTACCGACAGGATAGTTTTCTGTTCATACAGTAGAGAAGCCATACCCAGCTACTGGAGAAATAAGCAGGTCAGACCACAGTCGTCTTCTGTAGCATTTACCACCACAGATTATCGTAGCACTTTATGAAGAGAATAAAAGCATGGTAATTACTACACAGTTGTCACTTGGAGTTTTAAATAGTGATACTGCATTTTAATATTTTGTATGTTAACATTTTTCTATTTAAACATTGGGATTTCAAATATCTCAGTACTATTTTCAAGTGAAAATTCCTTTTGATGAGTTCAATAGATATAAATGTACAGTATTGCTTTAACTTTAATATGCTTTGTCTTTTCTGCAGAAATCCTATTCTATGCCAATAGGCATTGAGTTTCAGAGGAGATACGCAACTATTGTTCTAGATCTAGAACAACTAAACAAAGACTTAAATAAAGTTTTGCATAAAGTTCAACAGTATTGTTATGAGGTAAGATTTTGCTGGAACCTGTATGAACTTGTTGGTTTTTCTTAACCTAAGTACAAAAAAAAAAAAATTTAGAATTTCCTGGGAATAGGGCATAGGTGGGGGTCACTTGGAAATGAAACTAGTGGTAGCTGTATTGGATTTCTTCTCTCTCTCTCTCTGCCTTTGTCTGTCTGTCTCTCTGGTTCTTTTACCAGAACACAGACACTTTTGCTGATGCCAGTGGCCAGTTTTGAAATAGATGTACGTGTACATAAATGAAGAAAAGATACCGTGTGCTATATACCTGTGAACTCTCTTTGAAATCATTTGTCATTTCACACGTACACCAAATGCAAAGGAGATCTTTTTTCTTAATTTCTCTTCACTGTATCTATGCAGCTTGCTCCTGACCAAGGCCTCCAGCCTGCTGACCAACCGACAGATCTGAGGCGTAGGTGTGAAGAGGAGGCTCAGGAGATCGTCAGGCAAGCAAATTCCTCGACAACAGGACAGCTTTGTGTTGAGAGTGAAAATTTAACTGATCTTATCTCTAGACTTACAGCAATATTACTGCAAATTAAGGTAAAATGTTTGCAAAAAATAGTTTCTCCCATAAAATACGTAGTATTAAAGCTCTGTCAGTTTCTTTGTGCCAAACTGTGAGAACATTTTTTTTTCTTCTCCTACAGTGTCTAGCAGAAGGAGGTGATCTGAATTCCTTTGAATTTAAATCACTAACAGATTCATTAAATGACATTAAGAATTCAATAGACTCCTCAAATATCAGGTATTACTTTTTGAATATTTAATTCTTACTTACACATTTTGTGCCAGCAAGCAATTCTTACTGTGTTTTAGAGGTGAAAATTGACTATAATTAAGGGTTTTTTCTGTCTGGGAACTTTTACTTATAGGAATGGTCCCATTTAAAAGGGGGCTTCTTAGAGTGTGAAGTCACCTGATTTAACAAAAAAAAAAGGGGGGAGGGGGGGGGGGGGGGGGGGGGGAGTGCTAAATTGATGCAGCAACAACTAGACTTTCTTGGTCTTCAGTCATTTGTGACAGCTAATAAGTTATTTCAGAACATTTTCAGACTTTGGAATCCCACTAGTAAATATAAGTTCTTTAAACCACAGAACAGTACAATTTCAGTATTCTTTTTGCATAGCTACTCAACCTCTTGTCTGTAAATATCAAAAGCTGGCATATGAGACAATTATAGCTTCTGACCAGCTTCCATTAGCAATATTTTAAACCAAGAAACAGAAGAACGGCCCATCTAGTCTAGATGGGCCATTTTTCAGCAGTTGTCACAAGCAGGTGCCTGAGGAAGCATTACAAAAATAGCAAGAATGTGGTGATAGCAAGAATGTGCTGATACTTGTCTGGAGTACGCTGCAGCCTCCAGCAGTTTGTGACCAGGATTTTTTTTCTTTTTTATAATTATAATGCTGCTAAATTACATAATTTAGAAAATACATCTAAATGCTAAGTATTTCTTTCTACCCTCCATACTCACATTGCTACATAATAATGGGAGGCTGCACACACGAATTTTTTTTTTTTTTTTTTTTTTTTTTTATTTTTGGCAAGGATAGCAGGATGGCCTTTTGATTTAAAAATAATTATTGAGAAACAGTTTTATGTCTTTTTTTTTTTATTCTTTTTTTATTTTTGGCAAGGATAGCAGGATGGCCTTTTGATTTAAAAATAATTATTGAGAAATGCAGTTTTATGGCATTTTTTCATTAGTAAAAACGAAAATAAACCTCAAACATTAGTGAAACTTCTCTATAATCAACACTGCGAATTGCACGTTGGAATAGATTCAACTAAAGGTTGATGTACACTGCGAAGAAGGCGATGATGTTTCCATTTCACCGTACTTATTTTGGGCATTTTAGCATCTCTTCATAATATTTTTATTTCATTAACTCTGGTCATCTTAAAGTCTTCTTTAAAGTACCCAAGTCAGTAACTCTTGATTTCATGCAGCTGTTTGTGCAAATGCTATTTTCACATATGTCTCTATGAAGTTGCATTAGTATGTACAGTTTTTGTATTGGCTTTGTTCATACTTTGACTTTCACTGTAGAAATATTCAGACACAACTCTTAAATATGGGGCTTAACACCTTTTTTTTTCTTCTTCTTTTCTTCCTGTAGTTGTTTTCAGAATAACGTCGAGATCCATGTTGCACATATTCAGAGTGGTCTGAGCCAGATGGGAAATTTACATGCTTTTGCAGCTAATAACACCAACAGAGACTGAAAATTTTCTTTCAAGTGTACGCAAGTAGTTCTGGAAAATCCTCTTCCTTTATATAGGCTTCACCAAATATCCTAACTGCCAGAAGATAAGGGAAAAGAAAACCTCTCAGAAAGGACCCTTTTAAAGATACTTTCTCTGCTTCTTAAGAAAACCAGCATTACTGGCCAGCGTTGCATTAGATTTCTCCATTTGTTATTCACATACAGTAGTTTTGCTAACCGGTAATCTCTTAGTAATTGCATTTATTGTAATAAACTTGAAAACGTACTTTCCTGTAATTTGAACTTAAGTTTTTAAAAGTTCAGAGGAATTCTGCACACCTCTTGCTGTTGGCTCTCCTGGTATGTTAGACGTGATGAAGAGGAAATGGCTCAAAATAGTGGCCACGTGGCAGGTCTTTGTTATGGAAAGCTACGCTCCCGTGTAGGTATCGAGAGTTGCCATTTCAGCCTTCAGGTAGCCTGGTGCCAGCGCAGGCTGAGTGTTCCTGAGCTAGAGAAGCAGCAGCAGGATACGGACAGCAAACAGAAGCTGTAAACTTGAGGATGTTGGGCAGGTCTATCGATCGGTCAGTGTCTTGCTGGAACTTATAATTTATCGTAACTTATAGAAGGAGTCTAATGAAGGAATATAAAAATGTAACTGGTAACTTTCCAGAAAGAGATTGGTTATGGCTTTTTCCCTTCACACGGGGCAAAAGAAGTGCTTTAGTTGGTATTTTATATAAATGACTGGTTAAACATATTGTTTTTCCAAATTTTTGTTTGTTTTGCACAACTTTTAAATTAGATTACTGGTTATCCAACAATACCCAACGTATATAAATATGAAGATTTTTATAATTCAAGATAACCAGTGAGGTAAACTGCAAAAACAAAAAGTGACAACCTGCCTACGAGTACCTTTTGGAATGTTAATCTTGTAAAAAAAAGTGTGTATTGGTTTGTTTAAATAGTCTTGTAAAGCTTCTGTGTAATGAATTGTTTCCAGATATGAATTTTCAGAGATAGCTGTAGAGAAGTTTTTGATTCTTTTAGATGCCTCATTAAATGAGGTCTTTTATATGTTAATGTATAAAGAATATGTAAACAGGATTTTTTTCAATTTTAAAATTTTGTATAGTTTAAAGATGCTTCTGTATTCTGTGTTGGTATTGTGCCACTGCAAAACTTTAGTGCAGAGTTTATATTTAGCTAAACTTGTTCTGTTAATTAAGAGAAATGCATAAATCTTTTATTCTCAATGAAATTTGTAACTGAATAAATTGATCTATGAGAGTTGATATATTTCACAAAAACGCAAACTTTTTTGCAGATGGTCTCAGGTCATTTTTTTAAGAGAAGCTGATTTAATTGCCGAAAATGAAATGTTATGACGACAAGGCAAGTAGCTGTTATAAAAGGTATTTAGAAACTTTACAAGGGGTATTACAAAATAATGCTAAACGCTAATTTTGCTGAGTTACCCATGGAAACTTACCTCTCATAACACAATAGAACATTGTAGCGGTCCCTGCGGTTACTTTTGTAATTACGTTACCCATTATTTTGTGGCGTTACCATCTGTTTGGTAAAGAAGACGGAAAGGTCCTCTCCCACCACCCTTTTCATTTAAACAGAGAAAGGTGCCAAAGCCGAACTTACGGCACGTAGGTGTAGTCTGACAGTAACTAACGTGATCCACAGCTAACTCGGGGAAAAGGAACCGTCCCCTTGCTGTTTACTTACACCCCTATCCTTGTCGTCTGCTGCTCATGAAACCTGCCGGCGTGCCGGTTCAGGGACCTATGCTGCTGAAGAAGAGCTCGCCTTTCTCGTAGAGTTTTCTGCCTGTGTAGTGCACTGAACTCCCCCGCTGCCAGAGGCGATGGGCGCCGGTGCTAGCGCAAGGAAACGGCAAGGACTACCTTTTCCAGCAGCAGCTCACTGGCTTACTGTACGAACGTCTGTCATCCCTTACCGCTCTGTCAGGATTCCGCTTGCTTGCTTACAAGCGTAAGCATGAATGCTTTTGTGGACTAGGACTGCCCAATGGGAAACATCAGGCAGTCACGGAGGCCGACTTTGCCCTGTTGATAGCAAGCACCCCGAACTGAGGGAGAGGGAAGTTGTAGACGCTGGTAGATACCGCTGCCAAGAACGGCATTCAGCAAAGAGGCTTTGGGAACCTGCTTTTCGTGACAAACTCATGTCTTACTGGATACAGAACGCATTGTAATAACCACCACACTCCAATCTTGACTCCGATTCCGTAGGTACGTTTTTTACATGTGGATTCTTAAATGTCCTCTTTCCAACGTGTTTTGTGTTGAAGTGGGTTTTTTAATCGTTGCAGGGTAATGTAACTTAACAGGAAGACACACAATTTGTGATGAAAGCATCCATGTACTTTCACATGTCATTTGGCCAACACACGTTGGCAATGTGAATAGGCACGCTGCTTCTCTTCAAGAGGCTGCATTTCCCCTCAGTTACTGGTATGTTGGGTCAGAGTTAATGTTGTTGAGTTTTGGTGAAATACAGTAACAAATATGACTGTTTCTGCTGAATGTGGCCTAAGCGTAGTAGGAATCTCAAGAACTCGCTACAACTACTGTAACTGAAGTCTACGGAGTAGAAGTTCATTTGGTTTCTTACAGTCAGTAAACTTGAATTCACCCCGCCGCCCCAAGAAGCGATTGTCTCATTTTCTGTCTCCTCCTGTAAGTTCTTCTCTTCTGGGGTCTTCCTGACCCCTAACGTTAACAGCTTCTCAGGCACCCAAGTCCACCCGGGGCGGATGGCGTCTGATGTTGCTTGGTTGGGTTTTGCTTCATGGTTTTTTTTCAAGGACAGCTCTGTTTTTTGGAGGGACGATACTAATCGGCAACCCTGCTGTGCCACTTAGCCTTACAAGATTGCAGTTCAGCCACGATTCAGCTGTCCCAGATCTTGCAAGCACAGGTAAGTTATGGGGCGACACCGGGGGATTTTGTGCATTGGTAACCTTATTCTCTGGGGCGCATGACTCCTGCTACAGGGTATTTCTGCCACCAGTACACGGGTCACTTTTTCTGTGCTTCCAAACCACCAGAGCCTCATGGCACTCAGATGCTCTTCCACAACTGGAGTCTTACAACTCGCTCGACAAGGCTCTGAAGCACAGCTTTGTAGGCAGGAAGAATGGCCTTATCCTCAAAATACATATATAGTAATATATCCTTCAGTAATGAATTGACTGAATTACAGGAGAGGCTTTGTTACTACTAATTTTGGTGTTCAGAAGTGTTCCCGGTGCAGAGCCGTTCAGCCCACTACCCATCATGTAAACAGCTTCTGTGTAGTCCCTAGTATTCAAATGCAAAGCTAAAACACCTTTACTGTGTTCACAAAATACTCCTACTTTTCCGTAGTTTAACCTTGGATTAAGTGGCAGAGTTGAGGCTTTTGTCCAAGTAAAGACAATGATTTGAGGGTTTGGGGTTTATATTACTTAGGCTATAAATTTGCATTTTCCTTCAGGGATCGGGGTGGTGGTTTAGAGCAGATCTAAAGCACGCGCTGACAGATGGTTTAAGGCAGTTTTTGTAACCTGTCCTTCAGGCCCCTTAGGTCTCATTCACACCTGAACTGCAGCGGTGGCTCTCCAGGACCTGGGCAGAGAACCTGCAGCTGGGACATCTACCTACCCACCTCTGTTCTCTACCCCACGCCGGCCAAGGTAAGAAACCCCCCCCTTCCCAGTCAAATAATCCTGACAGACCATCCCCCTCTTCTACTTTTCTAAGACCAGCCCCCACCCCCACAACACAGTGGATTTGGTTAGCTTTTTGGCTAAAGGAGGTTAAATAGAAATACAAAACATGCTAATGGAACTCTTTAAATACCGTGTAAAAAGATGCCTTCAGCTGATGGAGCCGACCCGTATCTTTCTTAAATAAATAGGTAAAATCAGTTACTACCAGATAAAGTGCAACAGTCGCAGAGCAGGGGTGAGGTAGCGCGGTATGACTGCTCCCAGCCTGAGCAGCGTACCCCCAGGA